>NC_037529.1:26939968-26956572 GCF_001531365.2 Cynara cardunculus var. scolymus
CCGAGATCAACTTTCTTGATGCCATTGGCTACCAGTGGCCAATGAAGGACTCCAACACACCTCTGAAGTCCTTGACGAAGATTGAGAAGAACAGGATGTCAGCTGTCTGGCAATACATGTTTTCTCATTTCATCCAGTGCATGGGTGGAAAAACTAGAGGTCAGGACCAGGCCTCTAGGATCGCCTTGATCATAGGCGTATCTGTGATTCAGCATCGCAATATAAATTATGATGCGATCATTTTCGATGACCTGGTGCTTAAGCTGAACAAGCTCCAGCGAGAAAAGGTGGTGTCTTACACCAGGTTTCTTTTGATGGTGTTTTCAAAGATCTTTAAAGCTCTTTACCCCAAAGAAGGAAACCTTCCGGTTTTCAAGCTTGGATCCAAGATTCTGGATCATAAGCTGAGGGACAGTGATGTGGCACTATCTTCCATTGTGTCGATCACTACCTCTTCTCCTCAGGTGGTCATGACAAGGGCAAACCCCACCCCCCGGGCGTCTAGCCAAGCCACCAAAACCCCTTCAAAACGACCCTCTCAACCAACTCTTGGTTCTCCTCAGAGAGCCAAGAAGTCCAAAAAGGGGACAACCACGTCACTAGCTGGGGCCTCTCAAAAGACTTCAGTTATTGAAACTAGTCTTAACCCCGAGGCGTTTTCTGTTCACCCTCCCAGCTCTTTAATGATTTCTCCCATCACTGTCGTATCAGTGGTACCTTCACCAATCACTTCAGTGACCCAAATCACTGAAAATGTAAATATCAGCGCCGCCACCGCTGAACACCCACGTCTCTTCTCGACCATTTTCTCTTCTCATCCTTCCTTGGTCTTTACACATGTCGATGTATCAGCGCTTGTCCTCCCTGATACTGAGACGCGCACCACTGGACCTGAGGGTGCTCCTCTCGATGCTCCTCAGCATACAGATGTCCATCCTCTCGAGGACATATTTGCTCACGCCAGTGACAATCCTTTAGATGTCACTGATGGCCCCTCAGGTATTCCATCTTCCTACCCTTTCTTTTCTTCTAACCTTGAGACCTCAGCTCACACTTCTTCTTTTGCAGATCCTTCTCGATGCATCAGTCTGATGCTCAGAAAGTGACAGAGGAAGAAATAGAGAAAGATGATGGAAGAGATGAAGATGTCGATGATGACTATGATATGGCGTCAGACATCAAACTTCTCCTTCCAACCGTTGATACCATTTTCTGCAGGATCAACGAAGTTCACCAAGAGATGCCCCGTCAAGGTGATCTTGATGCGAACTTCCTTGCCCTCCAGGCGGATGTTCAAGAAGTTCAGAGTCATCTCCAGACTCTCCAAGAAGCTGTTCAAGCCAACAACGACGCCATTGCTGTTCTTCAATGCAGGCTGACGATGCTCAGGCTATAGCTGATCAGCAGACTGGTCTTCTTCAACAGATCCTGGATGCTATCCGTCAACCAGCTCCAGTGATCGCACCCTCTTTCTCTGCCGATGATCACGCCCAGCTCCATGAGACGTGTGAGGCAACGACAACTCTAGCCAAAGCTTTGCAAAGGCTGAAATATTCAATGGTTCTCCAGCGTCAGGGCTTGGACGAACTCTCTGGAAAATTCTCTCAAGTTTTAGCCAGAGAGGAGGAGATGAGGTCCAACGCTAGTGAATCATCCGATGCTGTGCCTACCCCTTCTCAGGCCGTTGGTCCAGTATCAGCTACAACTGCAGTAGAAGCTGAGGCTGCTAGAGCTGAAGCAGTTGTTGCTCCTGTAATCCCGACCACCGAAGCTGCTCTAGCTGAGGATGTCGATGCCATCCCTAGGGATGATGCCCATACCATCACTGTTGCTGGTGATGATGATGATGAAAATGAAGATGATGATGAAGATGATGAAAATGAAGATGATGATGAACCTACCATTCCAGACATCGAAAATGATCTAGATAGCGACGACGACGATGATGATGAAGATGACTTTACCATCAAGTTCCAGAAACCATCAACCGTCACCAAAGGTGTTACTTTCGGGGATTCCACATCCCAAGAAGAGCAAAGGCAAGGTGAATCGACTCCATCAGGGAACCAGGACCCTAAGTCGAAAGACAAGGCGGTCGCTGAAGAAGGGAACTTGAAGGTATTGTTCAAAATCCCCCAACAACCTTTGTTTGAAGACTCTACATCTCAGGTAATGATTACTTTAAATTATGAACTTCATATTCCATCAACCACCTACAGTCGACTGGAACGGGTACCTAATCAACCCACTTCTCGTGTTCCTACCGACCAGCAGATGTCTCAGCTGAAGGAGTCACTCGACCAGACTAGAGTAAAAATTCCTCTTCGTACCTCTAGTGATGATGAGTTTGACTTCTTATCTGAAGCTGAAAGACTCGAGGCATTAAGGACTGAAGAAGAGTTAGAGCTTCAAAAGAAACAAACTGAAGACAGCTTGAAGCTGGCCAAGTCACTAGCTGAAAAAGTCCTTCCCAAGAAAAAGTTCAAGAAAACGGTGAATGCTGTCCAAGCCCAGGCCAAACTTCTTTCGATTGCAGAAGCTGAACGCAAAAAGAACATGAAGCTGATGGATAAGGACAAGCAATGGAGCGAAGCAAAACTGAAAAAGAGACTCAGTCCCCGCCCGATTATCAACGTCAGCATCAGTGGACGTTCTAAAGAATGTGGAACATTGGTCTCAATGCTCATCACCAGGGACAATCTTGATGCTGTTACCGAGTACCCTTCCTACCTTGGCCGCTATGGATACAACGAATGAATGGAGATCAGACAAGCCATTCAGCAATCCAAGTCGAGACACAAGAAACTTATCAAGGACACTATCAGCGAGCTTATCAAAAGGATGTTCAGGTATGTCAAGATCCCTGACCGGCCAACTCTGAAGAAAGGTGGGAAGAAGAAACTCAAGCTCTCTGATCCTAATGATGTACTATTCCTAAGAAACGAACATGAAACAAAGTTCTCCTTAGATGAAGTCCTGAAGGGTCATAAGAGTACAGACATTTCTATGTTGAATCTTGACTTGCCAGATAAGGGTCCCTTTACACCCAATTCTGTGCATTTTAAACCTGAGTTAGGAATTATATTCCTTGACTATGAAGGTGAAGTCAGATTTCAGAGAATGTCAGAGCTACATCTATGTCCAATGGATCATTTGGTTTATCTTTTGCTCTGGATAAATGATAGCATGCCTGGAAAAGTCGTAGATCTTAAGATACGAAGGGAATTCCTACGTCGAAGAAAACTTGGTGAAAATGTACCTGGGTACATAGATCTAAGATCTCTAGAWTAGTTTCTCTTTGTAACAACAATCCACTTTTCCTTGTAACTTCGTGTACTATGTCTACTTTCAGTGATTGTACTTATATTTTGTAAGTTCTGGACATGTACTGTAATACTTGTAATATTTCCTAATGATTAATAAAATGAGGATTCCATGTACTTCACTGAAAAAGATCCCTAAAAAAATAATAGGGACACAAGTCTATGAGTTCCAGTGTTACTTTTCGCATTCACTGACAATCTATAAATCAGTGAATAAACTTTCAGTTTCAGTTTCCGTACTTGTAATTTTCTTAGATATAACTTAAGAAAAATTCCCAAGCTGAGACTGACCAAACTGAAAAAGATCCCAAAACAGTAAAAAGGGACATGCACTTTGTATGTAACTTTTCCTTACTATTATTTGATAAGATAACCTTCTTTATGTTATCTTGCTATCATCAAATAGGGAGAGATTGTTGATCATCTCTCTCAAGTGATTTGATGATAATCCTTTTTACTTATACGTTGTATTTATGTTTCTGTATTTTTAGTTCCAACGATCTTCACTGAGTATGTTCAGTGATTGCTGAAGAACTTGCACAGTAAATCTATCAGAAACAGCAATACTTCAAGAAGACAATACTCACACCAAAGAACCTTCAGCAAACGTCAAAGACTTGAACTGAATATTAGAGACCGAAGAGTACGTGATCTGAAGCGGTACTCAGTGATTACAAGCCTGTCTACATATGTGTGAAGACTGCCCAAGCTTCAGCGAATGATGATGAGACCTTCAGGTCATTCCAGCATTCAGCGATCAAAGGGAGCTTGCTTAGCACGATTGTTGTTGTCTTGTCCTTATGCATGCAAAGGACAAAACCCATACCCTTATGAAAGTTAGTACGATACGAAGCCGACTAGTCGACTCTTTGTCCACCAACTTTAAGTAAGGATGTCTGCTCATGAATAGTGCTTTTTGTACTATTCACTGTAGCAAAGGACAAGCCTTCCTCTTAAGGCTTGCCACGCACTCTAACCCTACCATATTACATTAAATGTTCATTTAATGCATTGGGTATAAATAGAAGTGTTTCTTCTCCATGCAGAGTGCGCGCAACTCACTCTCTAACCCTAATTCTTACTTCAAACATTTTCTAGCTTAAGTAAATGATCTTCCTTACAGCAATTTCTTTTCTTGTATTTGCTAAGACTTTGTGTGTAACCAAAGATTGTTTAGATAGATTTTTATTACCTTATCTTTCCGCAAACAATCTTGTAAAATCTGTATTGATCTTCTCTATCAATATATATTTTAAATTTGAAAATATTGTGTTTGTATTCATCCCCCCCTTCTACAAACTGTTTCTCTTCTTGTAGACCTTCACAGGACCAACACTAGGCTTCAAACTCTGACTTCTTGTTCGGCATCCTCAGCCTTCACGTTTCTTGGAAAGTGGAACGACTTGTGTGTACGTGGCAGATTCTGTTTAGAGTCTTGGAGATAAGTCTGAACAACTTGTGCGCAGACCATGGAAGTAGGAGACTCAGAGGCTCTGCATGTATTATGCAGAGGCCCTGTGTCTGGAATGTAGCTCTGCATCAAGTACCTATGTTTTTCGATGCTTAAGTCTTTATCTTCTTCTGGGTTGAGCACGGGCTCTGTATGTGAGGCACTTAGCTCTTTGAGTAGGAGCTCTAACTCTTAGTATCTTCTGCTTAAGAGCTCTTGATGCAGACTGCTTCAATCGACTAAGTGCTAAAAGAGTAGATGTTGATCCCAGATCTCTCAATAGCACGAAGATTTAAGTTATGAAGAACCCAAACTTAAATCTGTCGTATGGATGGATAATAGTGAAGAACAACTTAAGAATATTCAATAGAATTATGAAGCGTCAAAGATCTCACTATTATTACTCTGATGAGAAGGAATGACAATGATTAGAAGAAATATAAAAGCTATTTATACTAGTAATCTATTTTAAGAGATAACTATCAAGGGAAAAGATATCATCTAGAATTATGGAAATAATCTTAATCTCCTTGGCGAAATAGAAATCCAGCTGTCGATGAGTCATCTTCAGTTGTCTTCAAAGAAGCGTATTCAATCAAGAGTCTTTATGAATCTTCTTGCTTGGATATCTCTGATTGAACTAATGTTGAATACTCTAAGTGTCGATGACCAAAGGGGTGATGGAGATGCATTGTTGATCGCACCTATGGATCCTTCATCGCATCTCTGGTTGGCCTTAAACACTTAGGATTTCTTCCAGCTTTTCTTCCATCGGCCCTCTGTACTTCCCTGTATTATTTTCATTACTTTTATAATAAGAATTATGGGGTCTAATAATCTCACCCAAGTAATGCAAAATAAATAATGACTAGTCTATGAAACATGAAAGAATTGTAGAGAATAGAGACTAATCTAGTAGAAACATCCTTTTGCCAAAAAGTTTTCATTGTTTGAAAAGTTGGATAGTTTCTTACAATACGGAAGTAAAAAGGATGAAAAAATACATCAATCATGGTCTCCACTGTAGATCTTCCAAAAGCGTCTCATTAGTCCTATATAATGAATGAACGTGGAAATCCCATGAATCAATTCTTGACCATCCTTTATCGGCACGTGCTCTCTGTCCAGTCTCTCTCGTATGACCTTCTGAAACCATTCAAATGTATCGGTTGAATACTTGAAAGCCTCAGTTAGTCTGAAGAATTTTTTGGTTCCATACTCGTTATTGAAGACCAAGCCGAGTTCTGGTTGAGTTAGAACTGAAGCAGAGCACGTCTCCTGCAGTCCAGGAAAGTCTTCATTTGGAGGTGTGTAGGATAATCTTTCGATGCCTAGTTCTAGAGCTATTTGGAAGTCATTCTTCGCTTTGAACTTCACAAGGGTTCCATCGTCTCTATAATCGCTCGATTAGCCATCACGTACCTTATCCCTTGTTCATGCCGCTGAGTTGTGTAGCCATACAAATCAATCAAGTCCTATGGATTGAGATTGATGAGATCATTGTCGTTGAAGACGCAGATCATCCCATGTGCGCGTTCCATGGTGTACTCGATGTATTTGATGGCTTTGTTCGCGAAGGTCCGCAGCTTGATGTCGAAGACCGTCTTGATTCCATCGTTTGAGAAGACGGCTTGTGGTGGAGATGTCGTCTGCCTCACGAATTTGTGCCTGAGTAGGTCCATCGACTCTGGTGATAGGTTGGGAGGATTGAGATTGAGTTGCTCATCGCGATCGTGATAGAGATATTGATGGATATTCTCCATCATAATAGGTTCCCTTGGTGGCACCGGCGGACATCTCTTTAACATTTCCATCTAGGCGACTATTTCCTCGACTCTATCAATTGTTGGAGGTTGCCTTGATGAGGAGGGTATGTCTGTAAGCACCTTCTAGGTAGGTTGGGTGATGGGTGGTTCTGTTTGGATAAGGGGAGGTTCTGGTTGGGGTGAGGTTTCTGGTTGTATGGGTGTAGGTTCTGGTTGAGTGGTGAGTTCTGGTTGTGTTGGTTGAGTGGTGGAGGGTTCTGGTTGAATGGGTGATGGAGGTGGTGTTGGTGATGGGGCAAAGTGTATGGCTGGTTCTAGTGGGGTAGAGGGTTGTTCGGAGGAGGATGAAGAACTCACCAAAATTGGTGAGAACTCATTAGCTGTTGGTAATGGGTTTTGGGTGCAAGCAGAGGGAACATGTACATTATGTACATCATCGGAGGGCTGAGCCTCTGGTTCCCTCGCCTCGGTTTCATTGGTGGGTTGGTTGTTGATTTTGTGGTGGTGGCGGTGGTGCTGCAGTTTCCATCGAGGCGATGGATGGGTTCTCCCCCTCATGAAGACCAAGACCATGATCATCCTGGTCTGGGTCATCATGCCTTGGCCTCTTCATAGGCCTGCTGGAGGAGCAAGAGGCTCGGCTCCTCTTCTTCTTGGTGCGTAGTTGGGCAAGGTACTTCTTCATCGCCTCTTTCCTTTGTGCTCCTTCAATCGAGAGAAGGATGGAGTGGGTGCGCTCTTGCTGGCGATCGAGGCTTTTTGTGAGAGCCTTGGCGAGCTCCGCGGCTCTGGAAGCAAATTTGGCGCTTATCTCATTGAAGTTTGAGATTAGCGCCTTGGTAAGTGCGTGAAGGTCAGCCTGAGTGACCGCGTCTGTAGGGGTGGAGGTGGAGGTGGAGGTTGAGGTAGGTGGAGGTATGGTGATGGAAGAAATGAGGGTGCGTACCTCTGCAACGAAGGAGGTAAAGGCTTCATCGGTGGTAGGTGTTGCAGAGGAAGGTGGAGGTAGGGCTGTTTGTGGTAAATTGACAATTATGGTGGTGGGTAAGGAAGCGATGGAGTTGGCAATATTGTTGACTTGGGTGATAAGGGTGGCAAGGGATGCATCGGTTGCTGTGATTTGTGCCGAGAGGGCGGCTAGGGTGGTGGTGATGGAATCATGCTTGGTGGTCATGAGGTTGGTATGAAAGTTGTGTTGGCTGACCACCAGTTACTGAAAGGATTAGATTCTAGTGGTGTTGTCCCTCGATTGAGCTTCGAGGGACGCAAGGGATTGCTAAATCGATGAAAGATCGATGGTGGGGGTGGATTCAGCAATCCTTGCTAAGTTGAGTTTAAGGTCATCCAAGGACCGCTGAATCGAGTCAGCAAATACCTGAAACTCGGCCTTCGTGACCAACTCTGCAATTGGGGTAACCCCTACAGCAACGGATGTTGTAGGTTGAGCCTCTGTTCCAGAGGCGCCTCCATGGATGCCTTGTGGAGAGGGAGGCAAGGGAGGACTTCCATCACGTCCTTGATAGCCCTCAAGAGAGGAGCTATCTCGTGACGTTACTACATGAGCTTCTTCCTCACTGGATTCAAAGTCCGGTGAAGAGAAGTAAATGTGTTTCCCCGTCGCTAGACCAAGTATCGACAGGGTACGTGCTTAAAAGGGCGACCGCTCTGAATGATCAATGGGGATATCAAAGTCAGAAGCAACGAATGCTTCTGTGTGTGAGGGAAGTGGTGAACCATGAGGAGAAGTGACTCTTATGTCTTCATCACCCCTCTGTTGGGAGAGTGGTGATGGATGATGGGGTTCCTCAGCAATGTCATCTCCAGAGACCCGATGAATGGCCTCTAGATGGCTTGGTTGGGTAAGGATTGGACTGGACGGTCCTTGTTCAATATCCCTTTGACCTTGGTCGCCAAGGAATTGTTGAGCGATCTAGAACCACAAGGATTTGATTAATTTTACATATCAAATGTGTTGCTTAGAAACATTAAATATTTTTGATGTATTTTCTTTAAGTTTGATCTATTGTTTGGATTAGGATTTCAATGATTATTTTATGCTTTTCTTTGAAGTTTAAAATTTTATTTTCTAGTTTGAACATTTGATCATCTTTTGTTCCGAGTGTAAAATAGAGCACAGAAACAGCAAAACACCGCTTATAACACTCAAAACAGTTAAACAGGGATGAAAAACACATTTGTTGTCTGCTGGAAGCGAGGAATCTGTCCGGGAACGAGACCGGGGTTTAACCATAAAACAACCCGGGGAAGAGATTTTAATTCCCATACCCGCCGAGGATCGTTGCCATGCCTTTTTTGCATTGACAAAATCGCACTGCTATCCATCATGTAGCAAGAAAGATTTCAAACCGATACGCTTCAAATTTATAAAACAAAGTTATTATAATGCCAAAATAAAACATGTTTCCAAATAAAAGTAAACACATAGCCACAGCTTCAAATCTCCAATTATTCCATCGCCAAAGCTTCCTGAAACCATACACCACATCAGCAATTCAAATGGCCAATTATTTTTCAAGCAATTTGTTGTTTCTTGTTTGTTTCTAGTTAACATATTACAGAAAACTTGAAAGATATGGGGCCAACAACATGTTCAACAGATACTTGTGTGTTACTAAATTAACACATAATGTTAAATATCTCGGGTGTATTGACAAAAGAACAGCAATAAGCAGTCAATTTGCAAATAGGAATCAACAAATAGAGATGTGTAAATTGTGTGAGGCTATTAAGATAGCTTTTGGTGTCCACACATGATTAGACAGGACATAATAGGACTAGAAAGAACAAGAAGGTAGGACAAGACCGGACAAAACAAATATATGTCTAGTGTTTGGTACGACTTGGACCGGACATGATAGAACTAGACAAGTTGCCCCCAAAAGTTATTTGATGATTTTATGTATCATATAATAGTTATAATTAACACAAATAAAATAAATACTTTAATTTTATAAACATTTTTACACAATTTTCATATGCATAAGTACGTGTGTGTGTGTGTGTATATATATATATATAATAGTACCAAATTTGAATGAAAATTTTGATTTAATTGATGGTAGTTTGAAAAAACCCGATTCACACAAAGGAGAAATCATGTTTTATTTGGTTTAGAAGATCCTTATGAACCAGTGAAGGCATAGTGAAGATTGTTGCAACAACAATGGTTGTAAAGGTAGAGGCATTGGTGATTGGTGGACGATGGTGGCTATGGAGGACGTGTAGATGGGCGTTGACCGTGGTGGAGGTAGTTATGGCCGATATGGTGGAGGTAGTGGTGGTGGTGGTTATGGTGGAGGTGGAGGTGGTTATGGGGGAGGTGGTGGTGGCCGACAGTACTAGTGTGGTGGAGATGGACGGTGGTGGTTGGCGGCTGATGGTGGTTGT
Source organism: Cynara cardunculus var. scolymus (assembly GCF_001531365.2). Classification (NCBI taxonomy): domain Eukaryota; kingdom Viridiplantae; phylum Streptophyta; class Magnoliopsida; order Asterales; family Asteraceae; genus Cynara; species Cynara cardunculus. Next base: position 26,949,916 of record NC_037529.1, read on the forward strand.
GGAGGAGTAAAGATGGTAGACAGTAATAGTAGTAGCCAACGGTGGTGGTTGTAGTGGAGGAGGAGGTGGAGATGGAGATGGAGATGGAGGTGGCCGACGATGGCTACCGGTTGCCGACAGTGGCTACCGGTGGCGGCGGAAGTAGTAACCACTAAAATAAATACCATATTAATTTTATATATCAAAGGAAGGTTAATTAGTAATATTTTAGTTTTTGTCTCATTCTTGTCCCGAATAGGGGGAACAAGAAAAAACCTCTTTTGTCCCATCCTGTCTGTCCCATGTACCAAAAGCAGCCTAATGACTGTAAATGGCAGGTTAGTCAAATTAATTTATCCTTTCTTCATGATTATCCTTCTCTTTATTATTTCTTCTTTGTACCTATTTACAGGGACCTTCCTTAGCGAGAAATATAACTTTCATGTTATTGAATTACATGGTTCAAAAATACGAACCAATTTGCAAGTTCGGAGACCAATCTTCAAATTCTCATGGTGTATACATCTTCTGTTTTTACGTTCTGCACGTCTCATCTTGGATGATTAAATAATCGTATGACTCGGAACAGGACCTTGTTATCCTATGTATTCCTTTCTCCTGATTCACCTCTATCCTATTGGTGAAGTACTAAAAATCTTTCACGATAAAATTGTTATATAACCTACTTTTCAGTTTACTTGAGTTTTTCAGGAATCAATTGATTATCATTTGTACCATATGTTCCAATATTTTATAGCCTACATTCCAACTATGTTTTTCAAGACTTAAGTACAACTGTTGGTAGATTGCTATAGATGAGTCATGAGGACTGCACTGATTAGTTCATTCTGAGTATGGGCATTTACCACGTTCAGTATACTCTCAGCTTTAGATATTTTATTACAATATCTTCTAGAATAAAACTATAAAATGCTATAATATATGCATGGCAACTGTTTTCTAAAGTCCATGTCAACTTCTCACCACCAATCATATTGACCACATCATGATTGGTGTTAAAAGTTCACATAGATTTAAAAAACAATTGCAATACTCATGAAACCCCTAATCGTTTATCTACACACATGCTTAACTACATTGTTCATACTCCCTCACAAACAACTGTTTTTGCTAACCAATTTTAACACTGTTCTTACAAATGTTAAATAATAATTAAAAATAACAGTGAGATTATGGAGTTCATAACAGCCTGTTGAACTGCACGCATGGCATACCCACTTACAAGTTCTAAAGCATGAATTTGTCGCATGCCATATCTTTAACAAAGACAAAAAGTATCATTTTCTTTTGAACTTCAATTTTCCCCTCTCCCTCTTCCTCTTCTAATCTCTACACCATCATTGGCGGCACACTCTTAGTCAATGTCTCTCATGCCGTCTACCCTCAACAAGCAGAAACACTTATATTTCCTTGTATCATCCATTGCAACATACCTTCCACCTGCTACTCAATGGCCATGCAAAAGCCTAACCTATTTGTCATCAAACGAAAACCTTATGTTGCTTTTAGTTGGTGGGAATGGAATCCATTAATACAATGAAATGAAAAACATCTTGTTTGGTATTATTCAAGAATGGCATGAACAATTTATTCAAGGATGTGATTCCTTCAAATAGTTTGTCTTCAGTTAAATGGGACAGAGTATTTGAATTCACTTCATCAAGGAATAAAATGAAAATTACAATATATCCATCTTATCTCTGTAATCTTCTATAAAAATATAAAACTCCCCACTTTCCCTTTGTATGAACTTTCAGGACTTCAATTGAGTGACATCGATTGACCAGCGACAATGTGAACAAAATATTCAAGGGATAGGTTTATCACAGGAGGGAAAATAAGAGAGAAAAATTAATGGAAATATGAAGTGGACTTGAGTCTTGATTCTTGAGGATACTCAGCTATACATACGTCATCTTATTTATTATTCCTCTCGTATTGCTAGGATTAGATAGCTAGCTACCTAGGACAAAGTGTACGAGTTATAGGATTAAGTACTTGCCTATTAATTAGAAGGTAACTATGATTTCGTTCGTCTAAATATAATCGTAAGCTAGGAAAAACAAAATGGAATGAAGCTGAATTTTATCTCAAATAGTTTTTATGAGATCATTGGGTTCTCTTTGTCGAGCCCTCTCTTCATCTTATAGAAATAGGTTTTCAAGGAAGAAAAACAAGAAAATACTATAACGTTGTCATTAGTTGCCCTGTAAATCAATCACAAATACAGGACCGATAAACCTTGAGGGACAGCTCAACTGCCAAATAAAGGCTTGGCCTTGGGGCTCCTCCCCATAGGTTGCTAGTTCAAGTCTCCTCACTCCTCATGGCAGGGGATTTTCCTAGCTGTTATCTTTAGGGCCTCATGGGATTAGTCAAGGTATAGCAAGTTGGCACGGACAACCACAGTTACCACAAAAATTACTGAACTGTGACAGATATTTTATAATTTCCCATTGAAATTCCATTTGAGATTTCCATGATTATTTATTTTTATTATTCTTTAAATCAAAATTTTATAATTTTCACTAAAATTTGTGCTAACTAGAATTAAAATCATCCACCTACATCTGAATATTGGATAGTTTTACGAATTTTTCTATTAAGATAGTAGGAAAATGAAAGCAAATCCTTGACCATGCAACAGATCAACAACTAATTTATCTTTCCTTGCATAGGTCATTACCGACGACCAATGGATAGGCAATACATTAGAAATGAGATTATTGTACTTACAAATACATTCTGTAAACATTTTCCTGATTACTTTTAAAATATCAATATAAGGAAAAAAATGTTATGAATTAAGAACATATATTTGTTTAACCACCTGCTATCTACCTAACTACCTTTCAAATAAACACATATTTTTTTATATTCCACAAATCGGTCGGTCTTATACAATTTGTATTAGATCTTTTTCGTCAGTGCCTATTTTACTCGTTTATCGATTCAAATTTCATTCAATATTCAAGAATGTATCCATTCATGCCAAACAACACGCTTTAGTGCTTTATTCCACTCCAACATGTCAACCAAACATGCTAATGGAATGGAAACAACCTATTCCTGTTCCATTACCTTACTCATTATAAACATCCAACCAAACGGCTTTCATGAGATTGTTGAGAAGTATGAGACTAATGATAATAGAAAGTTCATCATCTACAGTCATTCATTCTCTCTTGAACCACAACCAAAGCTTGCCAAATCCAAGTTCATGAATCGGACCAAACTCATCATCTACATAATTCATTCTCTCTTCAATGCTTCTCTATTGTTTTACATTCTTACTTTGGGGTTTACTTCTAAGTCAGATTTTGAACATATGAACGACAAACCATACTCAGTTGCAAAGTAAAGTCAGTCAACCGATTTTGAAGGGAGGACCAAGGGCATTTGAATGTGTGTAATGTATTAGATGTGAGTCTTAATTTTTCTGTGACCTCATAAGGACGACTTCGTCTCAGAAAGACGGAGAAATGAAGTTAATCGAAGACAAACAATAATGAAATTTTCGATGTTCACAATAACTTGCAACCTGCGGTGGAACAGGTAAATGGGCTAGTAGGGGATGAAGTACAGGAAGGGGAATCTTATGATGTTGTTTTTACTAAACTATAAATTGATTTTCAAGGAATCTACATTTTTTAATTCACATATTCAATAGTGTCATGTTTTCGGTCATCTAAATGACTAGAGTAGAATGCTACACATTTGTTAAATTGGCTAAAAGGATAGTTCGTTATCGAGTTAGTAAACGACCAACAGTTTCTTAGTCTTTTCGCAAATAACCTAAGGATATGTTGAATTTATCATGGGGCTTGAGTTTTCAACTCCAGAATACCACAATATGTTTCAGATAAATACTTAAAAACGAATTCATAACTTTTACTAACTATTAGAACAAAGACCCTAATATTTAATGACTAATGAGAGAAGTGAAACTCCTAAATTCTTCGATTCATGTTGTGCGTAATGTTAAACATCAAAACTTGAGGCCATCAATCATTTAACTGTATTACCAATGATATAACAGCACATAGCCCATTTCGAAAAACCCAAGGAACAATGGCAATAGTATATTCTCAGTCAAAATTCAAGATTGACCTTGTTACGCATACAAAATAGATCTTGCTTGCACCGCATCAAACAAAACCAAAAATTGGTGGTGGTGGTACAAAAGTTTATCAGAAATCAAGTGGAAACAAAACCTGAAGGAGGGAATCTAAGTAGTGGTTGGAGAATGATCGTGCTTCATCTTATAGTTGAAACACACCTCAATCCTCAGAAATGGGAACCATTTTGGAACTTAATGTAGTCTACAATGCTAAAGATTAGAACTTCAAAATATAACCGACAGTCAGACAACATCACGTATGTATATATCCTAAACGAAGGCTGAGCAGAAATCCAATATTATTGATAATATCAAATTCTCCTGGTTCTTATTGGACACATAGAGACAACAATTTTGCAAGTAGCATCAAAGTAAGCCCTAAATTTTGAACATCGCTGAAGATGGATTTTACCACATAATTCGACAAAATCGAGTTATAAGCAATCGATTTGTGTTAAGATAGACTAGAAATCGAACCAGAAGAAGAAGAACCCTAATTAGCAGCAGGAGAGAGTTTTTCGTCGACGATCTTCTTGTCACGTCTTTCCATGGCCACATCCCACATATCATTACCGATGTGCTTCGGCTGTCATACAACAAAAACATGAATTTATAGAACCACAGAACCAACGAAAGGATCTGACATCAAAAAATGGACTCACACGTCCATGAGCAGCTTTGTGAATGGTATACTGAACATTTCCGGCGATGCAAAGCATACCGGCGATGATCCCCAATGGTAGCATTGCTTCCATCCATTGCAATCGGCCCATTTCCTTGTCTATCCCGATACAAGTTTGATCTTTGAAACCTTGCTTTGTAATCTCGAGCACTATATAAACTTCTGTTTGTCAAATCTTTCAGACCCAGTTAATTCAAAAGGAATCAAAACATGTGTAAACTACGTTTTAGGCCCTTTAATTTGTTGAAAATTGTTATTTTTGTCTCATGTTTTTTAAATTAGGGTGGTTACTGGTTGTTCATATTGTTTATAATTTATTATTTTTTTATCCTTCATATTTTATCCAAGTTAACATTAGGGATAAAAAACAGCAATAAACTATACTCTATCATCTTTTAGAGTATATTACATTTTTGGTCGTTGTGGTTACCATTCAATTAAGTCTAGTTTCTAATTTAAACTAATTACATTTTTGATCACTATAGTTGGCACTATGTTTTAGTTTAGGTCCTTGTAGCTAAAGACAGTTAAAAAAGTTCGTTAACTCAAAGGCATTTTGGTATTCTTGTCATTTATTTACTTTTCAAATAAAAAAACAAAAAAAAATATATTTAATATATATATATATATATATATATATATATATATTACAAGGAAAAAGTACAATAAAAACTAATGGACTTTCTTGTTTGGAATGATTAAATCCTTAGACTTTTTTTTTGAACAAATAAGTTCTTGAACATTCCAAAACATGTTAAATAAGTCCTTGGACAATTTTTTGGAATAAATAAGTCCTTGGACATTCCAAAATATGTTAAATAAGTTCTTGGACAATTTTTGGAACAAATAAGTCCTTGGACATTTCAAAAAATGTTAAATAAGTTCTTGGACAATTTTTGGAACAAATAAGTTCTTGGACATTCCAAAAAATGTTAAATAAGTCCTTGGACAATTTTTGGAACAAATAAGTCCTTGGACATTCCAAAAAATGTTAAATAACTCCTTGGACAATTTTTGGAACAAATAAGTCCTTGAACAATCCACAACATGTTAAATAACTTCTTGAACTTTTATAAAACATGTTGGATACATTCTTATGACTTATACAACTAGTTAAAGTGGTAAAGTAGTGAAAAAATGGGGAAAAAACCCAATGAACATTCATATTTTGAACGATTAAGCCCCTAAATATTTTTTGAACCAAAAASTATTTTGATCTATAAAATTAAACAAATATAACAAAAAAGTACTTACATTTACAAAAAAATAATTACATTTAAAAAAGATTTTTGATAAAGTTTATTTTAATTAAAATTAAAATATATTTTGTCANTAAAAATATATATATCATGTATGTGATTTTTTAAATTAAAAAAAGATTTAAAAAGATTACTAGTGAAATTTATTGTAATTAAAAATAATATATTTTATAACTTTTTTTATTTTTTTAGTTTAAAAAATCACTGACAAAATATATTCCCGGATTTTTTTCATTATTTTACCATTTTATCGTTTAAAATATGAATGTTCATTGGGGTTTTTTCGGGATTTTTTTCCACTATTTTACCACTTTAACTAGTTGTACAGGTCATAAGAATGTATCCAACATGTTTTATAAAAGTTCAAGAAGTTATTTAACATGTTTTGGATTGTTCAAGGACTTATTTGTTTCAAAAATTGTCCAAAGAGTTATTTAACATTTTTTGGAATGTCCAAGGACTTATTTGTTCTAAAAATTGTCCAAGGATTTATTTAACATATTTTGGAATGTCCAAGGACTTATTTGTTCCAAAAAATTGTCCAATGACTTATTTAACATGTTTTGGAATGTCCAAGGACTTATTTGTTCCAAAAA
>NC_037529.1:26956592-26974677 GCF_001531365.2 Cynara cardunculus var. scolymus
GTCCAAGGACTTATTTGTTCCAAAAAAAAGTCCAAGGACTTAATCATTCCAAACAAGAAAGTCCATTGGTTTTTATTGTACTTTTCTCATATTACAAACACTCCAAACGAGAGATCCCCCTTTCTCGGCGACTCCTCGGGCCACCTTTATCTCATATCCGGCCAATCCTGCCTTGGTAAACCCTAGTTGCTGCTTTGAATAATCCAAAACCTTCTACCAGTCATTTGACTAGTAACTTGGAAGTTTAACAACCTCTGGTCCTGGTTCCACCATCTCTGTCTCAAACTTGCTCTTTGCTAGAGTCCACGTCTGATTCAGAGTCAGAGTCAAGAAAATCCTTGTGTGGATGTGGAGTTGCAGATGTATCATTGAGAGTTTGAGATTCTCGTGAACATGCACTAGTGCCGTCATCTTTCTATTGCAGTGAATAGGAACTTCCAAAAATATCTGAGGAATTACTCTCAGAACTATCTGCATGAGATACAGATGGGTGTTTCAAGACCTCAAGCAAATCTTGCTCAAAAACTTGTATCACCTTTTCTATAAATTCATCCATCAAATTTGGATCCAAAGTTTTAACAAAATCATCTTTCGATGAACTCTTGGTTTCTTCTGGTTTGGGTTTAGCTTCATCACCACTTGATTTAAGATGCTCAGAATTATGAGAGCCAAAACAAAAAAATTCCTTTTGTTTTATGTATGCTGTTTAAATCAACTGGTTGCATACCTTTTGAAGAGTAAGAAATGTTTTCAAGTTTCAATTTTCGAGTTCTAGCCCCATATTCAAGTTTACATCTTTTAAAAATGTGAGTTTTTAGGCAAAGCCGGAAGATCGGGTTTTTGCTCTGCCCCTAACCTAAACACAGACTCAAGAGTAGATTTCTTCTTCAGGTGAGGTCTAGGTCTGTATAACCTATCCCTGCTCTATCCTGTTGAGAATTTATCTTTTCATACACCTGCTGAGCATCTTGATACTTTTAATTAATAGCTCTTTTCTTTGCAATCTCTAGTGTAAGAATTCTCTTTCTTTTTTAAAATAGTTTTTCAAGGCTTCAGAATTTAACCTATCACGCTCCTTCTCTAAAATTTCTTTATCCTTTTTCTGTATGGCCGTTTTAAGCTCTGAGCACTCTGTTTTACTGTGGAAAGTTTTATTTTTAAATGTCTTTCTTTCTCCACAAAAAGCTCTTGCTTTTCTATAGATAACAGCTCTGTTTCTCGTTCAAAGAACGATTTTTCTTTTTCTAAAGCTTTTCTTTTTGACTTTTCAACAGAGAGTTTTTGCTGTAGTTTTAGAAAATCTTGGGATAAAACAAAGATACTTTCTTCCATATCAGAATGGGAATAACCAGAGGTAGAGCATACCTGAGAGTCGGAGCCGTATCCAGACTCTTCTGCTTCATTCTCAACAGCCATGCCATAGAAGTGAGCTTAGTCTTCTTCTTCAGATGTGGAGTCAGAGACCCAGTTTTCTTGCTCGGCCATGAGGCTCCTCTGGGGCCGATTGTACTTGTACTTATTTTTGTAGTACGATTCATCTTTCACCAGAGGGCCTTTGCACTCGTTGGAGTAATGACCCATTTTTCCACATTTGAAGCATCTAAGAGCATGATTTTTCTGATCTGACTATTCTTCCTTCTTCTTGTTTGGTTGAGAAGAAGGGTTCTTAGCTTCATATCCTCTGCTTCTTCCCTTATCATTTCTACCTCCTCTTTCGTCAAAAATCTTCTTCCCAAACTTCCTCTGAAATTCCTTGGTAATGAGAGCCAAGGATTGTGTGAAAGCACTTATGTCGTCATCTTCAGAGCTTGAAGCTCTGTCTTTATCGTCGCTCTCAATTACAAGAGCCTTCTTCCCTCTATTCTATCGTCCTTTGATCTCCGTTCTCTGAGTGGTTGACTAGACCCAGTCTCTTTGGAGTCAGAGACTAAAGCCAGAGGTCCACCCAGAGCGACCTTGGTCTTCTGCACCTCTTGCTCTTGTGCTTGCAAGGTGCCATACACATCGTGAAGACTCCACTGTTCCAGGTCTTGATACGCCTGGAGGGACATAGACAAGTTTCCCCATTCAGCATTCAACCTTTTCAAAAAAGAGCATGTTATTCTTTTCTTGGGTCCTAATCACGTGGCACTTTCTGCACTTGTTGATTAGGATGTTAAAAGCGGTGATAAGTCTACTCGAGAGACTCATCAAGGAGAGCTTGAAAACTGTTGTACTCATTGAGTATTGGAACTCAAATTACTCTTAATTTCAGAAAGCATAGATAAATTCAGTATGAGTGAAATGAAACTGTGTTACTGCAAAGGTTTAACGATTACTCAAGAACAAATATGAATGCAAGAGCAACTTGAATAAGTCGGAAGCTTTTATTAGATTGAAAGAATAAGCAGTTACACTCTCAATCTAGTTTGTATTCTCACAAGATTTTGCTATAGTCTAATTCGGCATGATCAGGTACTTATAACCTGAGGAGGATGCCTCCTTATATACGATTAAGCTCAAACAGAATTTCCTAGAATCTTGGCTTGAAACTCTAGTTCTTGTTCCGCGTTCTTATCATTCACATTCCTTGGAAAGCGAAGTGGATTGAGTCAAGCCTTCTAGATTCTGTTAGAGGTCTTTCGGGAAAGTTTGAACTGTCGCGCATACCATGAGAGTAGGAGACTCAGAGGCTCTGCATGTGCTATGCAGAGGCTCTATGTCTGGAGTGAAGCTCTGCATCAAGCACTTAACCTTTTTGGCACTTAAGACTTGATCTTCCATGGAATAGAGCATGGGCTCTGTATATGAGACACTTAGCTCTTGAGTAAGAGCTCTGTCTCTTGATGTCTTCTGCATAAGAGCTCTTGGTCCATACTGTTTCAAAAGACTAATTCCTACAGACTAGAGTAAGAGAATTCTTACTTACACTTTTACAAGATGGAGTCTAACAATCTCCCCCTAAGTGTAAATAAGACAGACTCTTATTGGAATGAATACACAAGTCTAATCGAAGCCAGAGGTCAAGGATAACCTCTGTATTACATTTACTATCTAATGTTTTTACAGTACAATGAAAGGAAATTACAAGACTTGAAATTGTAAAAAAACAAAAGATAGATATAACTTACAAAGGTAGAGGCCTAGATATGTTGGACCTTCATGAACCTCCTAAGAAGCTCATGGAACTCCAACAGGTTATCTATGGATCTGATTATGTTGCTCGACCTCTCCTTTGCACCTAGGGTTGTATCTCTGCTCCTTAGAAGATTGTTCTTGATGAACCGCATAGTTGAATTGGAATATTTTAAGAGCTGATCTTCACGGAAGAACACCTTTTTTCCTTGTTCGTTCCTGAAGATCACCCTATGCTCTGGTTTGACTAACACCGTCCACAAGGGGATAAGCTTAATGCCTTCGAGTTCTTCGTTTGGTGCTGTGACACTAAGCTGGTCTATCCCCATGTCCAGAGCCACCTGGAAGTCGAATTTACACCTGTAATCTAGAAGGTCCATCATCGTCTGCCTTATAGCCGAGTTCGCCAGAGCATATTTTATGCCCTTGTCTTTTTTGTGGTCAGTGTGGAAGTACAGAGACAAAAGATCCCAAGGATTCAAATTAATAAGATCACAATTTGTGAAAGTTTGGATATGCCCATGGGACCTTTCTACTGTATACTGGTAAAAGATTATCTAATTGTAAGCAAAGTTTCGTCTTCTGATATCCAAGATCTTCCTAATGTCGTCCACTCAGTGAACTGTAGAGATTGGTTGAGTGAAGTATTGTAGGAACCTCTGCCTGATATGCTCTTGAGCCATTGGATACAAATTTATCTTTAAAGTGGGCGTCTTATTCCTTAGGCTGTAGAGATATTGATATACGTCTTCACTATCAGCAGTGTCTTTTATCGGCTTCTCGCGAGGTATGGGGCTCATCATCGCATCCATTTGGTCCCTGTTCTATTGTACTCAATCAACTGATGGTTTGGAGCTCCGAGGTCTGCTACTGCTTGCTTCTGGATGACGGGCTCTGACCGAGACCTCCTATCTTAGAACAGGTGTAACAACTCTGGTCCCTTAGACAGGGACCTTGGCTCTGTAGGTGTTATGGTGTGGTGGTGGTGCAACGATGGTTACTTCAGAAGTTAGTGGTATCGCCATTGGGAAAGCAGCAGACTCTGTTCTTTGATGCCTTTCTTCTGGCTCTGGCTCTATGACGTTTACCACCACCATTTTGTCTTCATCAATCCTTGCGGGTGGAACGGTTTCCATGACGTATTCCGCTGAGGATGAAAGACTTTCAGCTGATGATGAAGAGGTGTATATTGAGAGAAGCTTGATCATGTTCTCTTCATCAATCTGGTGCCCTGCTGGCTCAGCTACTTCTGGTGCAGAGGGCATTGGTTCTTCTCTTCTTTCTTCTGTTTGTGTGAGTGCAACCCTGGACTTTTATTTTTTGGCGTTGAGGCTGGCCCTCGAGGAGTAGAGGCAAAAGGGGCAATAGTTGGAATGGTACTTTTTGAAGTTGCAGGCTATTTCTCTCCCTCTTGACGACTTTGAGGGCCAGACTGGTCTGGGTCCTCATTGTCGTCAAGCCTCCTCTTCTTTGAGGCTTCTTCACAAGTGGAAGGCAGCTCTAACTTCCTCTTGGGCTTCTGTACTTTGGCTGGAGGCATGGCTTTGACCTTAGCATTGAAGAGTTCGACGATGTCAGATGCAGTGCTGGTAGGCTTGATGATCTCCACGTCCGCCTTGTATTTGAATGCTTCCAAGGAGCGGCGCATGTCGATGACTGCCTGTTTTGCCGTGATATTGAAGTCCGAGGTGTAGTTTGCCACTTTCTGAAGAAATCGATCACCCAGAGCTCTCATCTCCATCTGGGTGATGTAATCTGTCAGGACACTTAGAGGAATGAGCGTTGTCTGATATTGAGTTGAGGTAGACGCATCATCCCTCTGAATGTGCGTAAGGACCCTTTGCAGGGTCTCTGCGTTTCTAGTCGTCAATTCTTGTAAATGTTTGAGGTGAGTAGCATTTGTCGAAGACTCAGCTCTCAATGCTACAAAGGATGATCAAACTTCATCCAGAGCAGATGCAGAAGGAGATGGCTCTGCATGGGCCATGTTGAGTTTTAGCTCTTCCAAGAAGCACAACACATTGGTGGCAAATGATTGGAACTCATCCTTTGTGACATATGTTGTATGGGTAACCTCTGGCTCAACACATGAACCAGGTTATGTCTGTGTTCCTCAGACACCTTCTTTCTCAACTTGTTTGATGTTGGTCGAGGAAGGATCTCCGACCAATCCTCGTGTCTCTCTTAGAGGAGAAGACACTACAGCCATTCTGTGAAGAGGAGTTTCCTCAGCAGATTCAGAGTCTGTAAAGGAACCCTCTATGATTGGACTAAGAGACCGGTCGAGAGTCTCCAAGCCATGTGCACCTAATCCTTACTCTGAACAAGGTTGGAAAATGTCTAGTTCAGAGGAAACAAATTCCTCTGTATGGGAAAGTGGCGTGGCATGGGGAGACATGCCACTTATATTTTCAAAGGTATCACCCTTTTGAGAGGGTGAGCCTTGTAATGTGGTTTTCCTTTGGCTTTCTTGGCCAGAGGCATATGTGACCTCTGGCTGGATAGGTTGGTTAGGTTTCGAGGTGTATACCTTTTGTTCAATGACTCCTGTTGCTCGACCAACAGAGTCAGATGGTGTGCTTGCACTGGGAGTTGGGCTTGGAATATAGGTGTGCCTATTTAAGGTCCTAGGCTGCTCTGGTTCTTCTGGAGCCAGAGCAGCTGCTCCCACTTCTCCCTCATCACCCTCTTCACTATCAGATGAGGAAGAGCTCTCAGTCTCACTATGCTCTTTCTCTTCCTCAGATTCCTCTGCGTCAAAACTTGAAAGAAATTCTAGTTGACGCAGAGCCTCTTCTTTTATTCGCCTCCCTTGCTCCTCTTTTCTTTCTCTCTCTTCCCGCTCTTGCCTTTCTTTTTCTTCCCTCTCTTCCTCTGCCTTCCTTGCTCTATCCCTTTCTTCCCTCTCTCTTTGTTTCTTGGCCTCCTGCCTCTTCCTCTTTTGCTCCCTCTCCTTTCTTACTTCCTCCCCCTCGAGTAAAGGCCTTTCTGCCTCTTCACCCTCTTGGGTTGTTCCTAAGCGTGCCAGGGTTCGAGGCACTGGTTCTAGTGCCTCGCGTACACGTTTGTATGTCCTTCTGACCTCCCTCATCTTCATATAGGCCATGAGCTTTGATGGAATTGGCCTCTCAGCAGAATAACCATCCTTGTGCATGGTAGGCTTGTACATTGAGAGTACGTTTACCTTATGCATAGGAAGGTTTGCAACATCGATGTTCCGCTTATCAATACTAGGTCTTAGGAGAAGACCTAGAAAGCATGGGAAGAGCAGAGCTAACAAATCCTTCCTCTTTGAGACGTCAAGGTTCTTCTTGGCGACCGCATCTTTAAATTTCGTGTAGAGAATCAACGAATAGTCGAGGGATAGATCGAAAAATATCCTGTACACGATCTGCAGAATGTTAGTCGAGCACATGTCGAGGCTGCCGATTTTACCTGTCAGCGAACGGTTTACCAATGTGAACAGAGTGTTCCACATTGGTGGCAGGAACTGTCGACGATACTACGACGGGTACTGAATTTCTTGGTTGTACCCCAACATCTTCAACAAGGCCACCAGTTCATCCCCGGAAGGGAGAGGAGTGTACTTACTTAGTCCAAGATCCGTCTTGGTTGGTATTTGAAGGATGCGGGAAAACAACGACCAGAAGATATGAATGGAGACGTATTCCTTGGTAGAAGGAACGTAGAACTCACCAACAATCCCATGTTAGGATTCAGTGATGTTGCAGGATTGCCAGAACTCCTGAATAAAACGTTCAGGGACGACATCATCGGTGTTTGTGAGGGTTGGGTTTAGAAAGTGATGTTGAAGAACGTTGACTATAGGATGAAATTTGGAGTCGAAACTGTCCAAGGTCAGGTAAAGGGCATGGTTGTTGGGTTTCAAAGGAAGGGAAATAATGTTTTGGTTTGTCTCCTCAATGGATTTGAGGGTAGTCGTGTGTGTTTGGGAGTTATTTAAGGCGGAAGTAGACATGTTGCAGGTTTCTAAGGGAAGAAGATGACTGAGTTTTGGGTTTTCAAAAGATAGGGTTTGAGAGTTCGTCAAATCAGTTCTTGATTTTGCGTTTTTAGAACAGATTATGGTTTTAAAGAACTTACGTGCGGTTGAAATCGATTGAGTCGAACTAATGGTTGATGATTTTGGAGCTTGATTGTTCGTCAATGGCGGTGAAGTTCTTGAAGACAGTAATGAGAGAAAATATTTAGAGAGATTTTGAAAGCGTAAATAAAAATAATTTTGGGGATAATCACTCATTTAAACAAGGGTTTCCTTATAGACACTTAAGTGAAAATTTGCCCCCAAAGCGTCAAAAACTGAAGCGGTTATGCACAAGCCTGTGGGGAGAAGCCACGTGGCTTGACAGATTGTGAATCTCGCCTCCCTTATTTGAAAAATTAGGGACGCGGGCGGTGATCTTCTATAAATGACAACTTATATTAAAGAATTAAATAAGATCGTACGCCTTCAATTAAAAAATAAGAGTTTTTCAAAACACTTAGAGAAAAAGGATAACACATACTCTGGGTCATAGAGAAAGATAACAACCATCTTGAGACAGATGCTTTGTATATGGGATACATAGTTGTTGTACACGAGAGTTGAACATTAGTTAAGAAATGAAACCATAGTATGGTATGAGAATGATTACATACCTAAGGAACTCATACAGAGACTCATGGTTGGACTATACAGATCTTCTTTCTTTTAAACGTGAAATTTAAATACAGACGCTCTATTTAGGACATACAGAGGCTCTGTATGGTTGATGATCTGGTGCTTCCCCTTGAGTTAAGCTAGCGGAGCTTTCTCCCCCTTGAACTATGTTTGGATCAAAAAATCATAAGAAGTGTACAAGCATGGTGAACAAGGTATAGAGACTCTGTATAGAATATACAGAAGCACTATATAACAAATAGACAAAAGAAACAAGCAAGAGACTCTGCATAGAAAATTCATAAGCTTTGTCTCATAGTCAAAAGAAAAGAACCATGTATTAAACTAAAATATGCTCGAGATGAATGCAGAGGCTCTGTATAGTAGATACAAAGGCTCTGTCTGAGTTAAAGAATATTGAGCATACCCAACTTGCTGACTAAGAAATTGAACCTCTTTTCATCAAGAGCCTTAATAAAAATGTCAGCAAGTTGATGATTTGTATTGACAAAGAACATTTCAATCATACCTTTCTCTACATGGTCTTTGATGAAATGGTAACGTACATCGATGTGTTTCGTTTTTAAGTGCTGTACTGGATTTGCTGTGATCGCAATCACGCTTTTAGAGTCACATAGGATTGGAATTTTGTCAAACTTAACGCCATACTATTTGAGTTGAGTCTTCATCCAAATTACTTGAGAACAACAGCTTGCTGCGGCTACATACTTTGCTTCCGCAGTTGAAGTAGATATGTAGTTCTACTTCTCCGATGTCCAGCTGATGAGCTTGTCGCCAAGCAGTTGACAGCTCCCTGAAGTACTTTTTCGGTCAAGTTTGCATCCTGCATGATCAGAATCTGTATACGCGATAAGATCAAACCCAGAATTCTTAGGATACCAGAGACCCAAAAATTGAGTCCCTTTGAGATATCCAAAGATCCTTTTTACAGCAGATAGATGAGATTCCTTAGGATTTGCTTGATATCTAGCACAGAGACAAGTAACAAACATGATATCTAGTTGACTAGCCGTGAGATATAGCAGTGATCCAATCATTCCACGGTAAGTCTTGACATCCACCAGTTTTCCAGATGGATCTGCGTCAAGCTTAATCCTAGTTGTGATTGGTGTTCTCATGAATGAAGAGTTATGAAGTTGGTACTTCTTTAATATGTCTGATACATACTTAGATTGGTTGATAAAGATATCATCCTCCCTTTGTTTTACTTGCAAGCCGAGGAAGAATGTTAATTCTCCTGTCATGCTCGTTTCAAACTCACTCTTCATCAAAGCATATAACTTATCACAGTGTCTGTTTTTTGAACCAAATATGATGTCGTCCACATAGATCTGGACAAGAAGCATCTCACCTTTATGCCTCTTAATAAACAAAGAGGTGTCGATTTTACCTTTTTCAAAACCATTTGATAAAAGAAAAGACGAAAGACGTTCACACCAGGCTCGTGGAGCTTGTTTAAGTCCATACAGAGCTTTGTCTAAGAAGCAGACATACTATGGGTGTGTGGAACTTTCAAACCCTGGAGGTTGTTGAACGTAGACTTCCTCCTTCAGCTTACCATTTAGGAAGGCTAACTTGACATCTATTTGATAGACTCAGAATCCCTTATGTGCAGAGAAGGCTAGGAATAAGCGTATAGCTTCTAGTCTTACAACTGGAGCAAAGGTCTCGTCATAGTCTATGGCCTCTTCTTGGAAGTAGCCTTTTGCAACGAGTCTATCTTTGTTTCTGACAACGATGCCATCCTCATCCTTCTTATTCCTGAAAACCCACTTATAGCCAATTGCAATTTTATCTTTTGGTAAGGGAACAAGAGTCCATACCTTGTTTCTTTCAAACTGTTGGAGCTATTCTTGCATGACATCGACCCAACTAGGGTCTTGTAGGGCTTCATGAACTTTCTTAGGCTCTACCATGCTTAGAAAGTTTACGAATAAACATTCATTTGCATTGGCAGCTCTTATCTTCACACCACTTGAAGGTTCACCAATGATTTGATGAAGAGGATGATTTTTTGTCCATCTTGTCGTTGGAACTGGAACAGAAGTTGGAGTCATTGGATCATGTTCTATAGATATGTTTGGCATGTGGCTCATGGAAGGTGATGAGGGCTCGGCTTGTTCCCTCTTGGATGATGGTATAGAGGAACAAGGTTCAGAGACATACATTTTGCTCTGGCTCTAAAGGACTGGGCTCTGATCCAAAGCTGGAGGGCTCTGGTTGTGGATTACCTTGATCTCCAGAGGAAGCAGAAGTGTGAGAAGGGCCAGAGATTGATGTACTTGCAATTTGTGGCCCTTCATGAACACGTGCAGAGTCATCTATGGGTGCACGCATAGAGATGTCCTCATCACCAAAGAAGTCTTCAAATAATTTCCTGAGTTCCAATTCCCTTGACTTCGATAGAGAATTGGAAGTCGTTGAGTTAAGATCTAGTCCAGAGCTGAGATACTCCGAAGTCACGAGCTCTTTATCGTCGAATGAGACATTGATGCTCTCCGTGACAGTCTTGGTTTGTAGGTTGAAGACTCTGTAGGCCTTGGCATGTGTAGAGTATCCAAGAAATTTGCCTTCATCGGCCTTCTTATCGAACTTGCCAAGATGATCACAGTCATTTAAAATAAAGCATCTGCAACCAAAGATGTGCAAAAACTTAACGTTAGGCTTTCTTTGGTTAATGAGTTCATAAGGAGTCTTCAAGCGTCTCTTAACCATCGTTGCTCTATTTTGAATAAAGCATACTGTTGAGATAGCTTCTGCCTAAAAATGGGTTGGAAGACCAGAGTCTGCAAGCATTATTCTTGCATCTTCAACTAATTTTCGATTTTTTCTTTCTACTACACCATTTTGTTGTGATGTTCTTGCAACAGAGAAGTTCTGAGATATGCCCTCCTTGTCCAGGTACGCAWTGATTTTTGCGTTCTTGAACTCAGTTCCATTATCACTTCTCAGCTTTTGAATTCTGCTCTGTAGAAGGACTTGAATCTTTGTCATTAGCTTGATCAGCAGCTCTGGGACATCTGAATTCTGCCTTACAAACTCAATCCAAGTATATCTTGTAAGGCAGACAGACTCTGCACAGAGATTGGACCAATGGTCCATTTGTACCCACAACCTTAATTCCAAGGATATCTTTTTGCCAGACAGACTCTGCACAGAGATTGGACCACAGAGGTCCACATGAAGCATATGCAGAGGTCTAACACATGACACATCTGTCTTTGTCTTGTGGGATGCTCTTTTGAGTTCTCTTATTTCACAAGCAGGACAAAGATGGTCCTTTTCGAACTTTATTGCTAGTAGTCCGTCAACCAGATTGTTTTTCACAAGCTTCTCTATATTTTGAAAATTCAACTGAGATAACTTGTGATGCCAGAGCCATGACTCTTCACACTTGCGAGATACGAGACAGAGTGTCTCTGAATTATCTCTTGAGAAGAAGTTCATAAGGTATATATTACCCTTACGTTTGGCTCTTAGCAACTCTTTCAAGTTGATTAGCCAATTGATGCCATAGATTCTTGGCAGATTCGCAGGCATCAAGAGATTGGAAAATCTCATTTGGAAGAGCCATGATTAAAAGCCTTTTGGCCTTTTGGTCAACTTCCACCCGTCTTCTATCTTCATCATCCCAATCTCTCCGGAGCTTGGGGACGCGCCTTGCAGGTACTTCGACCGTATCACCAGCAGCAGGAATCCTTGGAATTAAGGTTGTGGGTACAAATGGACCATTTAAAATCGACTCCAACAATTCAAGGTCAAGACCTTTGTAGAAATTGATCATCCTTATGTTCCATTGGGGATATTCTTCCCGAATAAGAGTAGGAGGTTTTTGTAAGAGAACTGACACTATACATCGAGTTCCACGACTGATTAGACATATTGTAAGAAGTTTTGATAGAGAGTTTGACAGGAAAGTGAAAACGTCAAGTTTCTGGAATTGAAAGATTTAGAGAATACATAAAGCAAACGTTTTTAAACAAAATTGATCTAAGATCAGAATGAAAGATGTTTTAAAAACGAATAACCAAACTAAGAGGAATATTCTTGTTGGATATCGATCGACTAATCAATTGATTTGATTAGCTGGCCCTGATACCAATTGTTGGAACCCAGATTCCTCTTAATTAAAGATAATTCAGAGTATGAGTAGAATAATAGTTGTTTAATTGGAATGGTCTAACAAAATATTAAAGATAAAATACGAATGCAAAACAGACTTGAATAAGTCGGAAGCTTTTATTAGATGAGAAGAAATAACAGTAAAGCTCTCAATCTAATTGTATTCTCACAAGATTTTGCTATATTCTAATTTGACACTTTCAGGTAACTTGTAACTTGAGGAAGGTGCCTCCTTACATACAACTAAGCTAAAACATAATCTTCTAGAATCTTGGCTTGGAACTCTGAGTTCTTGTTCCGCGTTCTTATCGTTCACGTTCCTTGGAAAGTGGAGCGGACTAAGTCAAGCCTTCTAGAATCTGTTAGAAGCCTTGTGGGAAAGTCTGAACCGTGTGCGCAATCCGTGGGAGTAGGAGACTCAGAGGCTATGCATGTACTATGCAGAGGCTCTGTGACTTGAGTGAAGCTCTGCTCCAAGTACTTAACCTTTTTGGCGTTTAAGTCTTAATCTTCCCTGGAGTAGAGCATGGGCTCTGTATGTGAGGCGCTTAGCTCTTGAGTAAGAGCTATGTCTCTTGACGTCTTCTGCTATAAGAGCTCTTGGTTCAGACCGCTTCAAAAGACTAAGTCCTAAAGACTAGAGTAAGAGGCTTCTTGCTTACACTTTTACAAGATGGGGTCCAACACCCATGGTACTCCTCTCCTTGATATGCCACCCTTATCTCCTCCTCAAATCTACAAATAAATTTGTAGTTTTAGCCAATAATGGCCTCAAAATGGTTTCATACCAGAACAGACCGAAGTCACAACCGCCCCGTAGAAATATTGAAAACTCATTTAGCTTCATATCGGAACAGAACGAAGTCATAACCGTCCCGTAGAAACGTTGTTAAAGTAGTTTCATTCTAGAACAGACCAAAGTCACAACTGTCCCATAGAAACATTGTTTCAATTCAGAACAGACCGAAGTCACAACCGTCCTGAAGAAACATTGGAAAACTCATTTCTTTCAAAACAGACCTCATGTCACAACCGTCTTGAAAGTAAATCTCAACAATATCTTTTCCAGATTTTTAACCTCATTTGAAAGATACGAAAATAATAAATGGTTTGAACACACTTTCATCAAACAATACCGTCTGAAAACCATTTCTACCAGATAAAACTTTGATCAGACAATAAATCCTCATCGGACAACACTGTCCGATTACAGGTTCTTATCAACCTTTAAAATTTCTAGAAAATAAATACATATCGACTGCACAGTTATACCAGCAGTTCCACAAAAACACATAATCTTAATAATTTCAAAGATTGTTCTTTTAAAGCAAAACTCACCTTGTGTACGATAAAACAACAACAGAAAACTACTTTAGCTTTTAATCCAATCTTTTAACTTCTAAATTTTTAGAAGGAAATCACACACTTCTCTCACTATTTTCTTTCCCTAATTTGAAGATAACCCTTCTCAAAAAGATAACATTTCTAAAAAAGATACCTCCTTTTAATATTCTAACAAGAGGCGGCTTAGGGAAAGAAATACTATAAAATTGCTTCCTTCTTATCCTTTCCAAATCACGCGGTGCTAAGGAATTAATATAAAATTCTTTTTCTTCTTAACACCTTATGTTAGGATTGAATTTTAGAGTTAAATTAATATAAATGAGTAGCTGGTGGGGTTGTGACAAGAATTGGCTTGGGCTACGTCTTTTTCAATATTAGTCTCGAAAGAATTGAGAACTAATAGATTTCGTGGTATGCCCAGATTATAGATGTTTAGAACAGGATTCATTTTAATCTTTTAATTCTGACACAACACTCGTCAATTATTTTGGCTCACAACAACTACCCCTCTCATTTTCCATTTTAAGCTCAAAACCCATTTTTGTGTTTTAGCTCACTCAGATATGGTTGTCCTCATAGGTAGGTCTGTTGGTTCTGACATTCCATTGAGGTATTTCTGTGAAGCACTCAGTCCCTCCTAAATAGAACAGTGTGTACGATTGATCACAAATGATTGATCAAAATATTATTGCTATGAAGCACAAATAATAAGATAAAAATTGATCAAGAAAAATGTAACATTTAAGCACAATCAACAATCAAGGAGTGATGTTCAATACAGATTATTCAACGAATGTGAGAAAAATGAATGAAGATCTGTAAGTACAAGTTTACAGATTCAGAATATCAAATAGTAATGAAATATGTATCAATCAATGAAAAAAATATATCAGAATAGAACTTTGATTACAAACGAGTGTATTATCACCGATAATACTTTTCACATAAGAGACGTGATAATAACGGTTTGAAGAATAGCTGAAACAGGTATTGGAATTGTGTACAATGAGAAATTATGCGAGTAAAATCTCAGGAAATACCTGCTCAGAAAATGTACTCGTTTCATAAATCAATTCTAATTCCGAAAACATTTATTAATTTTTTTTTTCAGAGACTCCCCCTAGAAAATGGATTTCAGTACTATTTCATTTCAGCTCAAAATAATAAAAAAATGAAAACATTTTGGCTCGGGTCCTGAACAAAGCTGTTCAGAAGCCATAATCATTTCAGCGCGGGTCCTGAACTGATTTATTCAGAAACCATATACAATTCAGCACGAGTCCTAAACTGTTGTGTTTAGAAACCACAATTGAACAACCACGAATATTCAGTTCTCATCTCCGATTCTAACTCCCAAATTGTCTCTGATACTTTACTTTGTTTCGTAACACTCTGGTTTTATAATCAACGATGGCTTCTGGAGACTCTACAAAATTCAGTTTACTATCCAATTTCACTTCTGGTAGTGGTACTGTCAGACTTGGATCTGCTAAACATTTTCGTAGATTAGACACATGGAAAGTGTTATGGATCAAACTAAGCTCTTCCGGTAATTCTAAATGATATGCAACCATTCCGACTCGTTTGCAGATTCTGAATGGCCCATTATACCTTGGACTGAGCTTACCTCTTTTACCGAATCTGACCATATCTTTCCACGAGGAAACTTTTAACATCACATAATCTCCTACCAGAAATTCAATCGATTTTCGACGTCTATCGGCATAACTTTTCTGACAATCCTGAGTTGTTTTAATTCTCCCTCGAATCTGTTCAATTTTCTCTGAAGTGACTTGAAAATTTTCTAGACCTGTTAACTGCCTCTCACCCACCTCATTCCAACATAACGACGTTTTGCACTTTCGGCCACACAAAACCTCATACGGTGCCACTTGGATGCTGGAGTGATAACTATTGTTATAAGAAAATTCAATCAACGGAAGATGCTCTTCCCATGATCCTCTGAAGTCTATAATACAAGCTCTCAACATATCTTCAAGAGTTTGGATCGTTCTTTCACTCTGCTCGTCGGTCTGCGGACGATACGCTGTACTCAGCCGAATTTGAGAACCCAAAGCCTTTTGAAAACTTTCCCAGAATTTAGATGTAAACCGACTATCACGATCTGAGATGATAGATAACGGAACTCCGTGTCTGTTTCCAATTTCTTCGATATAAATATTTTCCAATCTTTCTAATGGATAGTTCTCTTTTATTGGTAGAAAGTGTGCGGATTTTGACAAACGGTCCACAATCACCCATATGGCATCATATCCTTTTCGAGTTCGAGGTAGCTTCATGATGCAATCCATCGTTATATGATCCCATTTCCACCCCAGAATTTCTAAAGACTGAAAATTCCCTTATGGTTTCTGATGTTCAATCTTCACTTGTAGACACGTTAAACATCGCTCCACATACCTTGCTATTTCTTTCTTCAATCCAGCACACCAATAAAATAATTTCAAATATTTATACATTTTATTGGTACCAGGATGGATAGAATACCG
This sequence comes from Cynara cardunculus var. scolymus, assembly GCF_001531365.2. Lineage (NCBI taxonomy): Eukaryota > Viridiplantae > Streptophyta > Magnoliopsida > Asterales > Asteraceae > Cynara > Cynara cardunculus. The sequence goes on from NC_037529.1 coordinate 26,972,364, forward strand.
GGATTTGGGGCTTTCATCCAAAATAATCTCTCGGATATTCCCATAGCGTGGTACCCAGATCCGTTTCTGAAAACACAGAATTCCCTTGTCATTTTTTTCAGGGTGTAAATCATTTTACCCATTCGCTCAAATTTGGAATTATCCTCTTTAATGGCTTCTTGTTGACATTTTATAATTTCAATGTGGAAATATGGCAATAGATTCATTCTTATTGCTACGGTCTTCATCGTACCACTTTTCTCTTTTCTGCTCAAGCGTCAGCTACCACATTTGCTTTCCCTGGATGGTAAAAATCTCACAGTCATAATCGTTAACTAATTCAATCCATCGACGTTATCGCATGTTTAACTCTTTTGACTGAACAAATGTTGAAGACTCTTTTTATATGTAAGGATTTCACATTTTGTTCCCAGCAAATAATGCCTCGACATCTTCAGAGCAAAAACTACTGTGGCCAGCTCCATGTCGTGTGGCAGGTATTGCTTTTCATAATCTTTCAATTGTCTGGATGCATATGAAATCACTTTTCCCCTCTACATTTAAACACAACCCAAACCCAGCTTTGAAACATCACTGTACACCATAAAATATTCAGATCCCTCTGAAAAAGACAACACCGGAGCACTACAAAGACGATCATTCAATAACTGAAAAGCTCTTTGTTGATCCTCTTCTCACTAAAACTTAATATTATTTCGATTTAGCTTAGTCAATGGTATTGCGATTTTAGAGAAATCCTGAATAAACTTGCGATAGTAGCCTGCTAACCCTAGAAAGCTACGGACTTCAGAAGGAGTTTTTGGTGCATCCCATTTTTCAACTGTTTCAATCTTAGCAGGATCTACCTTTACCCCTGCTTCGAATATAACATGACCAAGAAATTGAACCTCTCTTGACCAGAATTCACATTTGGACAATTTTGCATATAGCTTTTCTTTCTTCAGAAGTTCTAAGATCAGACGAAGGTGTTCAACATGTTCTTTTTCAGATTTCAAGTATATAAGAATATCATCGATAAACACAATAATGAATTTATCGATATATTCACTATATACTCGATTCATCAGATTCATGAAGGCTGTAAAAGCATTAGTTAAACCGAAAGGCATGACCAAAAACTCATGATGTCCATACCTGGTCCGAAAAGCGGTCTTGGCAATATCTTCATCTCTGACTTTCAACTAATGATATTCCGACCTCAAATCGATTTTTGAAAAGTAACTGGGTCCCACCAATTGATCAAATAGATCATCGATTCCTGGTAAATGATATTTATTTTTTATTGTCAGCTTGTCGACTCTCGGTAATCTATACACATCCACATCGATCCGTCTTTCTTTTTGACAAAGAGAACTGGAGCACCCGAAGGTGAAGTACTGGGTCTGATGAAACCTTTGTGAAGAAGATTTTTTAGCTGAATAACTAATTCTTTTAATTCTGATGGTGCTAATCGATATGGTGCTCTAGCCACTGATGCTGTCCCGGGTACAAGATTAATTCTAAACTTGATAGATCTATCAGGTGGTAGACCAGACAAATCTTCTGGAAAAACTTCTGGATAATCATTGACAACTGGAATTGAATCTTGCATCCCTTTCTCTTTCTTTGAATTAATTACATAGACTAGATATCCTTGACACTTTTTATGAATACATTTACGAGCTTTCAGAACTGAGAGCAATTTGGTATGGTGATTCTGATTATCACCATAAATAACAATCGGCCCTCTATCTGGTAAAGTAATATTGATCATCTTTTTATTACACAGAATACTGGCCTAATTTTCTGCCACCAATCTATTCCCACCACAACGTCAAATTCTCTCATTGGCATTGGAAACAGACGAACCGGCAGCCCACATTACTCAATTTCAATTATGCAATAATTGTACATATAGGTAACATATACTTGACTATCATCGGTATCAACCACTAATACATTGTCAAGAGGTACAGAATTGACATATGCAACACCCAGCTAATGATGGTGATACGAAGGAAAATTCGCACCAGAACCAAATAACAATTTAGCATATATTGAATTAACAAGAAATGTATCTGTTATTGTTGGATCTGAATTCAACTTTGGTATTAATCTAATACTCTAAATAAGCTCTAAAACAATTAAAGTGTAGCGGAAATATTAATAAGAGCAAAACAAAGTGAGTAAATGATTAGAATTTCTAAACACACCAATAACACACAGTCTCAACGAAGAAGATGAATGCAAGAAAATTGCTCCAAAGGTTTTCAATCAATTCAATTGAAAATTTTGACAATTACAATACTTGAAGCGCACAGTTTACAAAGGCCCT
>NC_037529.1:26975017-26977248 GCF_001531365.2 Cynara cardunculus var. scolymus
ATATACTTTTTCTATACTTTTACAAGATAGGAATAATGGAACTAACAATCTCCCCCTAAGTATTGAAAAAGTAATTGTGGACAGTTGGGTGCAAGATTTGACTTAAGGAAAAATACAAGAGGAGATTAATCTCATCCTCTGCAAATATTTACATTACTGAAAGAAGTAAAAATTGTGCAGGGCAATACGTAGGGTCTCGACGTTCATCTCCATTGGTACGAGGGATTTGATTATTGGGTGTGAAGCATAGCCCACTATGCTTAATCCAGCACCTTTCAGGGTGCAGATGTAAGAACTAAGTAGAAATTGGGTGAGATAGGTTTCAGGGGTAGGTTTTGTTGCAGTGAGTGCGTAATACATGGGGTGATTGCGAAGGATCTCTAGTAGTGGATAAGTGTGTTCCGGGAAGCCATTTGGGGATGGAGCAAAGTAGTAGTTATTAGGTTTCTTTACAAGCATCACTTTCTCATATCGATTCTGTAAAAATGATATGGCATGAGAGGTCAGTGCCTGAGATTGGTTCACTTCATTACTGCTTGGGTTGTTTTCGGATTGAGCGGAGGTGGATGTTGAGCTTGAAGACATATATGCAGGTTGCTGGAAAGCTTGAGATTTTGCTGGAGGATTCGTTGGAGTATTTAGAGAAGTGAAGGGGTATATGATGGGGGGAAGAGTATTTATAGTAAAGAATTTTGAATGTGAACCGTTTATTTGGCGATATACCGTGATGAGTGGCTTATGGGAAAGACGAATCAAAATATGTCACGTGATTTTGGGAAGACGCACGATTGATGACGTGCGCCCCCGTTTCTGACACGTACGTGGTCAACTTTAACCCTTATCCACAAAACCACACGCACCATATCAATAATAGAAAACTATAGAAGTGAGTTTTGTCAGAAGCCTAAGGGTAACAGAGCCTCTGTGATATGTGCGGGGCCTTCTAACATGTTACACCTTTRTWTACCTAAACGGTTTGAAAATCCTCAGAGAGATGAGCACTTGCTCAGTTCAGACCCATAGAGCCTCTGATAGAAGCGCCAGAGGTTTTGATGAGCTGACCTCTGAGATCAAGATACTTCAAAAATTTTGGCACCTTCTAAGGTTTTGATTTTCAATTCAAAAACTCCCCCTTGWAGCCAGYTTCCATGGCTCCCCCTCAAACCTTGCATGTCTCTGCGAGGTAAACCTACTAACTAAGAAAACAAGTGAAGGTTAACCAAGAAGTAAAACTTTATACAAAAAGAGATTATTAAAAGTAAGACAAACTTCCTTTTTGGCTTCTAATGTGTCAAAACACAAAAGATACAGATCTCCTCTTCTGTTGGCCCTTATTACCTCTATCAGTGTATCAGCTTTGTACATAATGCACAATTTAACTTTAAAGATCACATCAAGACCATTGTCACACATCTGACTAACACTTATGAGATTGTGTTTCAGTCCATCCACATAAGAGACTTGATTCATCTTTATTTCTCCTTTAACAATCATTCCATATTCTTTGATCTTCCCCTTTTGATTTCCACCAAATGCAACAGAACCTCCTTCTTGCTTTAGGTATGATGACAGAAGCTCTAAGGTGCCAGTCATATGTCTCGAGCATCCTGAGTCAACGACCCAAGTAGACACATGCTGCTTCTTCTGCATTTAGACAACGTTTAATTTGGGTACCCATTTCAATTGGGTCCCTTAATATTAGCCTGTTTGAAGTATGTCATAGCATCTTTTGGTTTGGTCTTATTGTTCTTTGAAGAAGAATTACCAAATTGTCTATTGTTCACCCCAGATCCATGGTTCTTGGGGTGAGAGACCATACATGATGAGTGGTGAATATGTTTGGATAGAGCATGCATAATATTGAAACAACCACAGAAGGTAACATTGCAAGAAGCTCTCTTGAAGTTTTCATTAAAATCATCGAAGAAGGGTACAGAGTTTTTATTTTTAGAGCCCTTCTTAGGTATGAGCTTCTTTTTACAAGACTCCTTCCCTATTCTAGGCTCCTTTTTGAAATTGTTTTTAAATCTCTTCTGTTTAGATCCCCTCTTTGATTTTGCTACTGTTAGATCCCATAGTGAAAAATGTAAAAAGTAATGAAAAACAATAAGCAATGAAGAACTAGAAGATCGATGAAGACATCAAGGCAGAAAAGACTAAGTCTGGATCGATGGAAAGACCAACCATCGAACCGATGGACCAAGTACAACCAGCGGATCGATGGATGATGT
>NC_037529.1:26977348-26990875 GCF_001531365.2 Cynara cardunculus var. scolymus
AATTACATGATTAGGGTAACTCACTAGACTTTTCAGTCTAACCCTCGTTTTTGTGATTTTAAAATGTGTATTGCAGGAGGATTAGAAGGTAAAGGAAAGGAAAAGATTTAATGTTCTTCTTATATGCATTTCGGATGAGAAATTGCTTCTGATGATTAGTTTTGTTGTTTAGTACAAGATTGTATTTTGAATTTTTGGACCTTGCATTTGGTCATGATAGTTTCTTGTACTATGGGACCCAGATGTATATGCATATGTATTTCTTTGGTATGAAATATATGTGTTACATGCAATGTGTGGGTTGGGGCGTTACAGAATGGTTTCAGAGCCTGAGTTTAAGAGATTTAGGTATTTTAACAGCATGATACCTAGACTTAAACTGTTTTATTGCATGTTAAGGGTCCCGGACATAGTTACCACCATTGGAAATAAATATGATAAGTTGAAAGAACAGTGTGTAAGGTAAATTTTAATTACATCTGGCCAGTGTAATTATAAATTTACAGGTACATATCTGAACTTGAATACTTTATTATATTTGAGAATGTGAATACGTGAATATTAATATTAAATTCTACAGATGTCTAACCGAACCAGAAGATCTGAAAGAATAACTCGTCCATAATCTGAAGAAAGGGAGGAATCTTTGGTTAATCTCCCAATTAGTACGGCTGGAAACAGAGGTCGGGGAAGACCAAGAAGAAGAGGTAAAGGAAGAAGTCAGTCTCAGTGAAAAGGACGAACTGAAGTACATTATGAGCAGGAAGAATCCCACTCTCGGAATGTTCAGGGAGGAACGGTACCACACCCAAAATATATAACCAGAGATGTGTTAGCAGAGGAAATGGGGAAATTACAAGAAACTCTGATATCTATTATGGGGATACCTGCTAGAGTAGAAACAGAAAGAGTAGAGGTTTATCCATCTACTCCAATTACTCATAATAAAGAAGGAGATATTAAGACATTCTTAGCATGTAAACCACCAACCTTCTCTAGAGAAAGAGATCTGGTGAAGGCAATGTGGTGGATCAAGGAGATGGAATCTGTGTTCAACACCATGGGGTGCCCAAAAACAGATAAAGTATGATTTACTGTTTCAGTATTGAAGTCAAATGCTTTATTCTGGTGGGAAGTGGAATCATCTACCAGAACGGATGTTTTGCAGACTATGTCGTGGATAGAATTCATGGATCGATTCAAGAATCAGTTCTATCCTAAAACGGCTGTGAGACAAATGGAGGAAGATTTCCTGAAGCTGGAACAAGGAAATAAAATAGTACGGGAGTATACTGAAAAATTTATTGAATACTCTCGTTTTGCCGAACATTATGTTTCGACTGAATCAAGAAAGATAGAAAGATTTATTTGGGGTTTGAAACCCTCAATTAGGGAATTCGTTATTGCTATGAACCCCAATACCTTTCCATTAACAGTAGAGGCAGCTGAAGTAACTGAGAGAAATAAGAATAGACAACCAGAAGTAAAGGTTGTTGAGAAAAGAAAATGGGAGGGGCCTTCATCTTTTCGGGGGATGAAAAACTGGGAAATATGATAACAGATCTGAACAGAAGAACAATGAGAAAGTTCATCAAGGTGAGGTTAAGATGGATCCGAGGAAATGTTATAAATGTGGTGAAGCGGGTCATCTGTCCAGAAATTGTCCAACCAATAAAAGATGTTTTAATTGTAATTCTTCGGATCATATTCGACCGAATTGTCTCTTGTTAAGAACTCCACAGTTAACAATGGGAAGTAATGCGTCGGGTATACGGGGAAGATCTACTGTGAATAGAGGAGGGCAAGGAGGAGCACGTGGACGATCCTTTCAAATGACCAAGAATGAGGCAGAAGCATCGCCGAATATAGTAACAGGTACATTCCTCCTGAATTCAATACATGCTAAGGTGTTATTTGACTCTGGTGCAAATTTTTCGTTTGTATCACCATTGTTTGCTCAAACTGCATGTCTGAATTCTGTGTCACTTGATGATAAATTAGTAGTTGATACTGCTAATAATCAGGAAAATGTTACTTGTATGTTCCATAACTGTACTATTATTATTGAAAATTTTGAACTTCCGATCCGGTTATTTCCTATGCCAATGAAAGAATTTGACGTAGTAGTGGGTATGGACTGGTTGGCAAAGTATCAGGCTAGTATTGGTTGTAATCAGAAAATAATCAGAATTATTCTGCCAGACCAGAGAACAGTAGTTATTTATGGTGATCGTCAGAATCATCATGCTAGTATTTTGTCAGTAATGAAAGCCCGGAAAAGTATTCGGAAGAAATATCAAAGATGTTTAGCATATGTAATTGACATGAAGAAAGAAAAGAGAAAAGAAGAGTCGATTCCAATTGTTAATGAATTTCCAGAAGTTTTTCCAGAAGACTTATCTGGATTACCACCAGATAGAGTCATTGAATTCCGAATTGATTTGATACCAGGGGCTGCACCTGTAGCAAAGGCACCGTATCGTTTAGCTCCATCTAAATTGAAAGAATTGGTGGCACAATTAAAAGATTTAACTGATAAAGGATTTATAAGGCCTAGCACTTCGCCTTGGGGTGCTCTGATCTTGTTCGTCAAAAAGAAGGATGGATCTATGCGAATGTGTATAGATTATCGTGAACTGAATAAATTGACAATAAAAAACAAATATCCTTTACCGAGGATTAATGACTTGTTTGATCAATTGGTGGGGGCAAGTTATTTATCTAAAATCGATCTGAGATCAGAATATCATCAGCTAAAAGTCAGAGAAGAAGATGTTGTCATAACAGCATTTAGAACAAGGTACGGGCATCATGAATTTCTAGTTATGCCCTTCGGCTTAACTAATGCGCCCGCAGCTTTTATGGACCTGATGAATAGGGTATGTAAGGAATATMTTGATAAATTCGTTATTGTATTTATCGATGATATTCTTATATACTCTAAAACTGAAGAAGAACATGCAAAACATCTTCGTCTGATACTGGAAGTGTTGAAAAGAGAAAAGTTGTATGCAAAATTGTCCAAGTGTAAGTTTTGGTTAAGAGAAGTTCACTTTCTAGGTCATGTCATTTCAGAATCAGGGGTAAAATTTGATCCAATGAAAATTGAAACAGTTGCAAAATGGGAAGCTCCGAAGACTCCGTCTGAAATTCGTAGCTTTTTGGGTTTGGCCGGTTATTACCGAAAGTTCATTCAGAATTTTTCTAAGATAGCTGTGCCATTAACCAAATTGACTCGAAAGAATGTTAAGTTTCAGTGGGAAAAAGAACAGCAAGAAGCTTTCCAACTATTAAAGGATCATCTTTGTTGCGCACCAGTGTTGACTCTACCAGATGGATCTGAAGACTTTGTGGTATACAGTGATGCTTCAAAGTTGGGATTGGGATGTGTTTTAATGCAAAGAGGAAAAGTAATCTCTTATGCATCAAGACAATTGAAAGAACATGAAAAACAGTATCCAACTCATGATATGGAGTTAGCTGCAGTAGTCTTTGCTCTGAAAATATGGAGACACTATATTCTGGGAACGAAATGTCAGATTTATACTGACCATAAGAGTCCACAACATTTGTTCAACCAGAAAGATTTAAATATGCGACAACGTCGATGGATTGAATTAGTCAATGATTATGATTGTGAGATTCTCTACCATCCAGGAAAAGCTAATGTGGTGGCTGATGCTTTGAGTAGAAAGGAAAGAAGTAGAACCATCAGGACTGTAGCAATGAGAATAAATTTGATTCCTGATATTCGTAAGGAAATTCAGAAGTGCCAACAAGAAGCTGTGAAAGGAGAATTTGTTAAAACAGAAAAGTTGGGTAAGATAATCTCAACCTTGGAACAGAATGATGAGGGACTTATGTGCTTTGAAGGGCGAATTTGGGTACCACATTTTGGAGATATCCGAAGTAGGATATTGGATGAAAGTCATAAATCCCGATACTCTATCCATCCAGGTACCAGTAAGATGTATCGAGATTTAAAATCTTTTTATTGGTGGCCAGGATTGAAAAGAGATATAGCACGGTATGTGGAACAGTGTCTAACATGTTTACAGGTTAAGATTGAACATCAGAGACTTTATGGAAGCCTTCAATCTTTGGAGATACCTGTACGGAAATGGGATCACATTACCATGGATTTTGTTATAAAGTTACCTCGAACTCCAAAGGGGTATGATGCGATTTGGGTAATTGTTGATCGCCTGTCTAAATCTGCACATTTTCTACCGATAAGAGAGAACTATTCTTTAGAAAAGTTAGCGCAGATTTACATTAAAGAAATTGTTACCAGACACGGTGTTCATTTGTCTATAATCTCTGATAGAGATAGTCGATTTACTTCAAAGTTCTGGGGAGGTTTACAGAAAGCTTTGGGGTCTGAAATTCGATTAAGTACAACTTATCATCCGCAGACTGATGGGCAGAGTGAAAGAACTATTCAGACTCTCGAAGATATGTTGAGAAGTTGTATTATCAATTTCGGAGGATCATGGGAAGATCACTTACCACTAATAGAATTTGCATATAACAATAGTTATCATTCCAGTATTCAAGCGGCACAATATGAAGTATTGTATGGACGTAAGTGTCGAACGCCGTTGTGTTGGAATGAAGTGGGTGAAAAACAGCTAACGGGTCCTGAAATTGTACAAGAAACTTCTGAAAAGATCGAGCAGATCCGTGAGAGAATCAAAACATCGCAGGATCACCAGAAAAGTTATGCAGATAATCGGCAAAAACCGATTGAATTTGATGTAGGTGATTTTGTAATGTTAAAAGTTTTGCCATGGAAAAGTGTTATCAGATTCGGGAAGAAAGGAAAGCTCAGTCCAAGGTATGTAGGGTCGTTCAGAATTTGTAAGCGAATTGGGCCAGTAGCATATCACTTAGAGCTATCAGAAGAACTGAATCGGATTTATAACACTTTTCATGTGTCGAACCTGCGGAAATGTTTGGCTGATCCGAATCTAGCTGTACTTTTGCCAGAAATTCAATTAGATAGTAAATTGAATTTTGTAGAGACACCAGAAACCGTGGTAGATAGAAAGATCAGGGTGTTGAGAAACAAAGAGATAAGTCTGGTTAAAGTACAGTGAAAGTTTCACAAAGGACCGGAGGCGACCTGGGAATTGGAGTCAAAGATGAAATTAGAATACCCATGGCTTTTTGATTAAAGGAATTCTGGGACGGAATTCTCTTGAGGGGTGGAAAATGTAATAACCGGATCCTGGTTATTACCCAAGGTAATTTATATATGATTATTTGATTAAATGATTTTGTGACAACATGATAAATTGGTATATTTGATCATGTTGGTATATGAAAATTATGCATATAATATGTGTTTATGTGTATGCATGTGTAGGTATGCATGTATGTGTTAGTAAATATATGCATAGGTGTATAAGAATGTTTATATGCATGCACGTGGCATGGTAAAGTAGCGGACTTCCCATTTTGGGGAAGCTATAAAAAGAGGCTTAACCTCTCATTTGACTCTTCTTGCTATTTTGAGAGAGAGTCTGAGTGATTTAAAGAAAGAATTGGCYGGATTGCTAGAGTTGGATTTCAAAGGATTGATTTCAAGCGTTTTGTTTTGAAAAGCTTTATAAGGTGAGTGGTTTCTAAACCTTTTTGTATAAAGATTTTACTGGTTTTATTTGCATGCTTCATATTGTTATCCTTTAGAAAGAAACCTTGATTATATTGTCTAAATGTTTATCCGGATAAAGAGTGACCGGGTTAGTGTAAACCGGATAAACCTTGAGCGGTTTATTGTCCGGATTGTTTTTAAACCGAATAAGCCTTAAGTGGCTTATTGACCGGACTAGTTTAAACCGGACAAGCCATGTGCGGTTTGTTGTCCGGAGTTGGTAAACCGGTTGAGTGTTGAGCGGTTTATAATTGATAGTATTACTTAAAATTTTATACTGAGAAGTAGGAATATGACCACATGGGGAGCGGTTTATTTTTAAAACCGGACAAGTCTTGAACGGACTATTGTCCGGATTTGATATCCGTTCAATATGAATTTGTTCTAACCGTTCAAAGAGTTTGTGGTATGTTGACCGGAATTGGTATCCGGACAAAGTGGACTTTAATTCTCTAAGTGTTTAATCCAGATGATGCTTGACCGGATTGTTGACCGGTTGTTGACCGGATTGTGTTAAAAAAATGTTTTGATGGGAATTCTTTTATCATAAAAATGAAGTTTTGATATAAATGTTTTCAGATTAATAACAATTCCAATGACTGCGGTCTATTTGGAATTATTTTTATAAATGTTTTGATGAAGTAATAAGGGTGACATATCAAGGAGAGGTGTCCATTTGATATAAGGGTGGCATATCAAGGAGAGATGTCTATTTGATATAAGGGTGGCATATCAAGGAGAGGTGTACCATGGGATAAGGGTGTCATATCAAGGAGAGGTGTACCATGGGATAAGGGTGGCATATCAAGGAGAGGTGTACAATTGATATAAGAGTGGCATTGTCTGTGTGTGGTATTATATAACACTTTCTATTATATCCCTTAAAACTACCGTGGTCTAGAATCTTTATTTCTTTGTGATTTAAAGATTTAGGATCAAGTTTCTTATTGGAAATCATAGTCTGGATGTTATTGAGAAGGAAACGGCAGGTTTGGCCTGAATCTTTGTTTAAACCTCGTTTGATAAGAAAAGGTTTAAAAGTGGCATTAAATGCAGCCCGATTGATTCGAATGTATGGAATTTGTATAGCTACGTGGTTAGCTTGAAAGTGGAAAATGATTTGATTTTACCTTCTTGCGTATTCATATATTTGTTATATATATGAATAGTTGTTTTATAAAAGTTTTGGTGATCCTTCACCCTGCAATTACATAATTAGGGTAACTCACTAGACTTTTCAGTTTAACCCTCGTTTTTGTGATTTTAAAATGTGTATTGCAGGAGGTGTAGAAGGTAAAGGAAAGGAAAAGATTTAATGCTTTTATTATATGCATTTCGGATGAGAAATTGCTTCTGATGATTAGTTTTGTTGTTTAGTACAAGATTGTATTTTGAATTTTTGGACCCTGTATTTGGTAATGATAGTTTCTTGTACTATGAGACCCAGATGTATATGCATATATATTTCTTTGGTATGAAATATATGTGTTACATGCAATGTGTGGGTTGGGGCGTTACATAAAAGTTTAACCCTATAAATAGGGTGATGTCTTTATATTTGTTAAAAGAGAGCTTATTGTAAAATCTGATACGTAATAAGAGAGTTGACCASATTTGAAGATTGTTGACTTTCTCTCTCTATTCTCATCTCATATGTGTTCTTGAAAGTTTATCAGATCTGCCATTGTTATGGAACTTTATGAAGATTGATCATTAAAGAAGGGACTATCAATTGGTATCAAAGCAGTGTGTGCAAGAAATCACGGAAAGAAATCATTTTTTGAAGAAATTTTTGAAGATTTTTTCTGGAATTTTTGTGTTCTTCATTTTTTGTTCTTCAAGTTTTTCATTTTTCTTTAATTTTGATCCAATTTTTTTAAATATTTGTGTTTTGGTGTTAATTTTAGGATCATAGTGTGTGTAATCATTTCGTGAATCTTTGTTATATACAACGATTTGCGTTTTAATATGTGTTTTTCGAGTTTTTGATATTTTTTGTGAATTTAAAAAAAAAATTCGTGTTCTTAATTTTTTTTAAATCTGTGTTTTTTGATCCATTTTTTTATTTTTTTGTTGTTGTTTGTGTTTTTGAGTGTGTGTTCATTTTAAGCCCATCCGGATTAGCAAAGCCCAATCCAGTTAAGCCTATCCGATTTATTTTTTTTCCTGTGTTCATATCTTCTTCATCATCCAAGAAATTACACAGGTTATTCGGATTTCATCTCTTCATCTCATCACTCATCATGACCGGATAAGTGTCCGGATTCGATCACCTCTTGACCGGATAAGTGTCCGGAATCGCAGACTTGGAACCAGATTGCTACATCGTTTGCTACATCTCGAGTTGTGAGCGGATAAGCTGTAAATCGCCCAGGCTGTGAACGATTTAGGTTGTACGTAGTACAAGGATTGATCGGAGTTCTTCTTCATCGTGTGACAAATCGCATAAGTTGTGACCGGAGATTGATAAATCGCTCAAATCTCATTGAACGGAGTTTGTAAATCGCTCACTGTATATCGCTCGATTCATCCAGATTTGAGGTAAATCATTCAAGTACTTGTCTGAATTCTGTCTAAATCGCACACCTCTTGAGCGGATTCTGTCCGTATTCGCTCCTCTTAACCGGACTATTGAGCGATTTAGGTCATAAGCGTGAGCGATTTAGAACAAACTGGTTGAGCAAGTTAGAAGTCTTGAGCGATTTAATTTGTCATAAGCAGATTTTGATCAATCAAGAGAAGGAGATTCATTATTGAAGATCTCTGTGTTTAATTAGTTCATTGCTTCTTGACCGGATTTCAATTTCAATCCAAATCGAACAGCAACCTTTCATCGATTGAGAATCTCATTGCTCAATTTATACGATTTTGGCCAGACTGCTCGATTACAAAATAGTGCTCAATTTCTTGTTCTTATTTAGCAAAATCGAAGAACATCTGTTAGATTTAATAGTATTCTGAGATAGGTGCTTCCATATTGCCTGTATAACTTGTTTGGATACATTCTATCCACTGTCTTCATCGTTCAAAGATTCATCACAGGGCTTGTTCGTTGCATAGCAGCTTTCATAAGATTTGAGGTTATTTTGAAGATTTCATTTTTCTTGAAACAGGTCTAAACAGAAATTATCACAGCTGGTGATAATATTGGATGCAATGAACAACAATAGGGAATAACTAGGACAATGAATCTGGCTGTCTAGAAAGTGATTCTGGTTTTATTTTACCAAAACAACAGCTCATTCATAACAGTGCTGCATATTTTGTTATTAGTTAACAGTCACTTATCCTTTGATATAGCATCTGTTTAACAGGTTCAACTTAGCATTTCTGGTAGATGGTCTATGCTGTTGATTTTGATACAGATACACAGAGACAGATTAATCGTTATCAGAAGAGCTTTGCTTATGGACTCTCAGTGTTTTTGACTCAAATTGAAAGATCAATCTGTTTGATTTTTCTTTCAATCTCAGATTTCCAGCTTCAACTTCATCTGTTTTAGATTTGGTTTTAGATTTTTTTGCTGTGATATCTGGGGTGTATTTGTTGTTATTGTATGGGCAGGTTCTAACGTAGTATTTTACAAGCTGCACAGCTGAATCACTGGAAATGTACATGTTGTTGGAATCATAGACTGTGTGGATTCCACCTGACAAAGTCATATCAAGGAACCAGTCATCTTTCTGGTACTGCTTCATTGTTTTAGTTACAGCAGCAAATTCTTTCTTTTTGGCTCTTGTAATGAGAACTCAGATAAGTAATTGCATGATATCACATACCAGAAGTTGTCTTGTGTACTGATTTAAGTTTCCTCTTGGCTTAACTTTCTGCTGAATTTCACATACAGCATACAGATGCAAGCTGCATGATGAACGGTGAAGAGGCTGTTTCTTGACTGGATTAAGCATGTGATTTACTGAGTATCTTGTCCAGATTTGAGTTCAATTTAGTGACCGAAGCTTATTCAATTTTGGTTGGATTTGTTGATTGGTGTAAGAAGTGTTTTCTGCAGGTTCTGTGTTTGTTCTTTATTGCACAAACCATACACAGATTTGTTGCTTGGTGTAAGAAGGTGTTAGCTGTTCTTCAAAGGTGTTGCTGTCATTTAGGACGAAGCACAAACAGAGACTGCTACAGGAAGCTGCACAGATACCTATTGGTAGTGAATCAAGAGTTGTAACAGCTCTTACACATTACCAAGTACAGCCCAGTCAATTATTCTGTGTAAATCTGTGTCAAGCTGGATCAAGAACCATTGCTTGCAAAATTGACAGCAATATTGATTGTTTTTGCCTGCTATATTGACAGCACTTGTTTTTAGCTTTAAACACCAATTTATTTCAGTGATTTCAGTGAGCAAGATTCAAGTGGCAATCATAGAAATGTGGAGCAGATCAGAACAGTGTGGTAGCAAAACTTTGGATGTTGTGTTAGTCTGCTGTCGAAGTTAATTAGTCCGAGCAGCGGATATCTGCTCTGAGGGAAAAGCTTCACACTGCTGTTACAAAAGGTAAAGGTCTGATTCAGCATCGTGACAGTCTGAAACAGAGTCTGACCGAAACATCAAGTGAACTGCACTATGTATACGAATCAACATTTGTCGCTGGTTGATTCGAGGTATTGATTTGCTGTTTGAGTGAGTTGGTGGTTTGAAGTATTTGTTTGCAGTCAAGTATAAGAAGGTTTTATCAGTTACAAAGTTAGGTTTGAAGGCAGAAAAGAAAGGAAGGACATACAATTGAAGGTTGTTTGTTTCAGATTTGCTACTGAAAATCTTGCACTTGCAGCTGTAATATGATCAGATGTGTTTGAGTATTTGAAGTGAACTGCTCATAGTTGCAATCTGAAATTCAGAAGAAGAGTGGACTTTGGTGTGCAGATTTAATTAGTTCGTTGTAATCTTTGTAATCTTTGTAATTGGGTTTGTTGTGTTTTTGTTTTTGAATTTTAAGTTTTTGTTTAGATTTTAATTTTGGATCATTTCGTTTATCTGTTTTTGGTTTTTGGGTTTTTAACTGGTTGAGAAAGTTTTGAGCTGGAAAAGAGCATTTTGAACTATAAAGAGAAATACATAAATATGTATACTAAGAATTATGCTAATGAGGAATGTATTAAAGATTTGAATCGGGAGCATAAAGAAATTTTAGAAAGAGTTGAGAATGATTCCAAGTGTCAGATTAATAAACTTAAAAAATCCTTGGATGATGTCAGAATAGAATGTGAAAAAGAGATAAAAACATGGAGCAAGTCTAATAAAGATTTGTTCAATAAACTCCAAAAAGTTCAAAATGAACTAAATGCTGAGAGGAACTCTTTTGGGAGAAAAAATTACAGAGACTGGGGACTTTACTGAGAAAATTCATAAACATGAGAATGATTTGATTAAGTTAAGGAAATTATTGGAAATGGAAAAGGATAAGGTTTTAAAGGCTGAAAAGGTTTTAAATGCTGAAAGGAAAGATACGAAGAAAGAAAAGAAGAGGATTATTGAGATTGAGAAAAGATTTTGTACTGAACGTGAATCTTATAAAAATAAGATTAATTCTCTTGAGCTGAACGCTAAATTTCTTTTAAATCAAATTTCATATTTTGAACAACTTATCATCTTGGAGCGATCCAAGTTTGATAAAGAGAAGAAAGAGTATGAAGAAGAATGTCAAAGAAAGAATTTGGAATTGTCGGACAACATTGTTCAGAAAAAGAAAGAATTAGATGAAGATAAGAGAGTGTTTGCTCTTGAAATGAAAAACACTGTCAAGAAAAATGCTGCAATTGCCAAAGAGCTTACAGAGAAAAAGAAATGGCTTGACATTGCTTCAGAAAATGAGAAGGGAAGTTCAGACGAAGAGAGAAAAAAATTTGAGAAAGAACGGAGAATTTTTGAAAAGTCAAAGAAGGAATTAGAAAGTAAGTTTTTGGATACTTCAAAGAAATTGTCTGATCTAAAGACAGACCTTGAAACTGAATTGAACATGAGAACTGATCTGAAAAAGAAATATGATTTAGTTACTATTGAAAGAGACCAGCTTTTACAAAAAGTCAAAGACTTTTCGTGTGCTAAAAGCCCAACTAGTTCTCAATCACAGTTTAAAACTAACTTTTATGACTGTTCCAATTCGAACAGTTATTCAAGTAGTCTTAAATCTACTGTTTCTAAGAACTATTCTCGTTCTTCTAATCAGTATTATCAAGGGTATGTTATTGGATCACCCAATTACTTTTCAAAGGTTAAAAGCATTTGGGTTAATAAGTCTGAATCTGTTTTGTCTCAGAATTCTGTTGTTACTAACAATCTTCCTTGCTTTGTGAGATCTACTTCTGATTTGATTCATCTTAGCAAGAGAAGAATAATGTGCTGCACTTGTAAATCAACAGATTTTGTGAATAAGAAGATCTATAACAGATGGAGTACAAACAACAAATATCAGACTAATTCGAATGGTAAGAACATGTATGATTTTAATAACTGGCATGGATCATATTATATATATAATCATCATGTTAATAGTGCTGAAAAGAAAATATCTTATAGAAATAAATGGTTTGGAAATTTCAACATACCCCAACCCAATACTAACAAAATAGGACCCAAGTTCGTTTGGGTACCAAAATCTACTTAATCTGGTTTTGCAGGTGTGTCAAGTTTGTGCTGATCAGAATATCATTTCAATGATACACCAATTCAGGGGGAGTTGTAATTTATTCCAAACGAGGCTTCTGAACATTTCAGTTCAGGACCCGTGCTTTACCGAGTGTGGTTTCTAAACACTCAGTTTAGAACTCGTGCTTAAAATGTTTCAATTTTTTTTATTCTTTTGAGCTTAACTGAATCATTACTTAAATCTGTTTTCTAGGGGGAGTCTCTAGAAATTTTGAATAAATGTTTTTGGAAATGGAACTGTTTTCTAAAACGAGTACATTTTTCTGAACATGTATTTCTTGAGATTTTACTTGCGTAATTTCTCGTCGTACATAATTCCAATACCTGTTTCAGCTATTAATATCAAACTGTTATTATCACGTCTCTTATAAGAAAATCATTTTCGGTGATAATACACTCGTTTGTATTCAAATTTTGTTTTCTAATATTTTTTTTACATTGATACATATACATTCGATAATTTTTGAATATCAGAATCTATAAACTTGTTCTTACAGATCGTCATTCATTTCTCTCGCATATCGAATAATCTATTTGTTGTCGCATCATTCTTTCATTAATTGTGCTTAAAGCCAAATTACTTGATCAATGTTTTTATCTGATCATTGTGCTTTAAAGTAATAATATTTTGATCAATCATTGTGATCAACTGAACATAGTATTTTAGGAGGGACTGAGTGATTATCAGAAATACCTCTATGGAATGTCAAAACCGACGGACCTACCCAAAAGGACAACCATATATGAGTGAGCTTAAATACAAAAGGGTTTGTGTGCTGAGACTAAAATGAAATAGAGAGGGGTAGATGTTGTGAGCTAAAAGAATTGACGAGAGTTGTATCAGGATTAAAAGAAAATGAAAATCCTGTTCCAAACTTATATAATCCGGGCATACCACATAATCTATTAGTTCTCAATCCTTTCGAGACTAATATTGAAAAAGGCAAAGCCCAGGCCAATTCTTGTCACAACCCCACCAGCTACTCATTTATCTCTTAACAGATAAGTGTTTCAATAATATCTGGGGCACGCAACTCATCATCTATCAATTTCTCATTCGGAGAAAGTTGATATTGAATCAGAAGGATATATGTCCCCCCTTCAAGTCTTTTTGATCACTATTTGAGTCTGATAAATTTGTGTAGTCCACACGATTTATCTTTTTGAGCCTAAACAGAAGCATTAGTTTCTTTATCTTTCTACACTACAC
>NC_037529.1:26990919-27002949 GCF_001531365.2 Cynara cardunculus var. scolymus
CAAACCAATCTTTTTATAAGATTGAAAACAATTTCATTCGTTGAAATTGGATGTTACCTTCCATTCCCTTAATCTGAAAAGATTAAACAACTGGATTTGCAAAAATCTACTTACAGTTTCTTGAATTGACGGTTTACACAGAAGATTTCATTCATCTTATGTATGATGGAATGATTCTCATTTCATCGTAAGGGGGAGTATGTAATAATGAATGAAATATTCATTTTCGAACATTTTTAAAGGGAATCTGATGCAAAGATCAAGGGGGAGTAACTTCGAAATTGGCAAAAGACTCAAAAGAAGTGCGACTGGAGATAATTATAGAAAGATTCTTCATGTGCTACAACGACTGAGAGATGTTGAATGTGAAGATCATCTTTACAACAGTTTACTGAAGATTTGTTGTCTGAAGATTCTTTGAAGATCAAATATTGTACATTGTTTCTGTTGATTACTGTTCTACATTGTCAAAATAGAAGATCATCGTGGTTCTACATTCGAGGGGGAGAATGCTAGAAGATCTTTCTCAACAGATGATTACTTGAAGATTTCAAGTTGAAGAATTATTTTGAAAGAAGACATAATGTGCTTAAAGTTTCAAAGTTCAAACAGAACTCAAAGCGCAAAATTTCTTTCAAGTCTGAATACAAAGAGGGAGAATGTTAGGACTGAAAATCAGTATTAAATTGTATTCGTCTTGAAAGTTAAATATTGTCTATAATTGTAAAAATCATCGTGTTTGACTTTTCTTAGATAGGTTTGACTTTGACTATGTTTAGAAGTTTGACCCCATAAATAGGGTGATGTCTTTGTAAATCTAAAAGAGAACTCATTTGTAATATTCACATTACGTAATAGAGGGTTTGACCAGAGCTTTGAATGTTSACTTTCTCTCTCAAATATCATATGTGTTCTTGAATGTTAAATCTCAGATATGCAATGATTATGAAGCTTTCATGAAGATTGATCATTGAAGTGGGACTCACAAGAACTGATACACATATATCTTTTTACATAATTTTTAAGGGAAAATCACCAAAATAACCATTTTATACCTCATATATTATGAAAATAACCATTTCTAAGCAAAAATGCCAAAATATACACCCAAATCGTCCCCCGATCCAGAAATGTGAGGGGGCGATCAACGTCACCCCATCGCAGCCCGGGGGCGATCCAGCCTAGAAATATTTTTTTCTTTTTCTAATATCGATTAAGGGGTGTTTTTAATAAAAATGAGACGATATTTGAACTGTTTTTTTAACCTTTTTTTTCATGGTTTTATTATATAAAATAAAACAACTTCTAGTCTCACAACCCGTAAACCTTATAAAAATACAATTGTACATGAAGATTTTTTTAAACGAATAAATCAGATATATTTTTCTTATAAGAAATGTTGATTTTCCCTAATAATTTTGGAGACGAAACAAATTATTTGTATCTGATTTGGTGGACAAAATCAGATATTTTATGTTGAATCTTATTTTGTTTTTTAGTGCAACAAATTTCACTACAAATACCAACCTCCTATTTCATTATTTTTCACACCTCCTCTTTCATTTCTCTTCTCATATATTCTACTCTCACAACCCTTAACCCTTCAACACAATAAACCTTCACAATCTTTAACCCATTAAACATAATCAACCATCACAAAACATGAAATCACGTCAAAGTGATGATGTTTTCGTGTATCTTCGAGGTGGCGGTTTATTCCAAGAGATAAATGGTGTGTTAGAGTACCTTTCGTTAAGCTCCCCCATATGTGTATTACGTTTGTCTTCGCCAATAACGTATTCTGGGGTCGTTAAACGTGTGACGAAAAAGTTAAGTTTACGTAATCTTCGACGACGACGATGTGGTAATCTTCGACGACGACGATGTGGTAATTTTCCACAACGCCATTGTGGTCGACGATGGTGGTTATGGAGGAAATCCATCAAGTGCAAACCCGGGCGGTCCAAACACTTTTTACCCCGGTGGTGTAAGATGTGGAAATCAAAGCACACTCTTCCCCGACGGTAGTGGTGCAAACCCATATGGTCCAAGCACACTCTTCCCTACCGGTTGTGCTCTTGGTGTAAATGAAAGCACTTTCTTCCCTAGTGGTGGCAGTGGTGAAAATCCAAGCACCTTCTTCCCTTATGATGCCGCTGAAAATTCATATTTTGAACCAAAAAAATACCGTTCAACCTGACAGTTATTTGGTTCAAGATTTGAACATGTCTCCAACACAGTCTCCCAACCCGTACCTGATCCGATCTCCTAAACAGTCAAAACCTTTGTGAGAGGTAGATATGGCCGAAGATGTTTCTGTTGTTGTCGAAATTTTGAACATACCCGAAGACGATAACTCCGATGCTGAAGAAATCCAGCTGGTAAGCAGTAGTTTTTGGGGTATGCCCGACCCAACACCTTGTCCAGACCCATTTATCAAAAGTAGACAAGGAAATATTTCCTAGCAGCCTACATCCCATGTCAAAGTTCTCCAAATCTTTGACTCGAAGGAAGCACTGAAGCTCGCATTGGGATTAAACGTCTATGAAAACATTCAGATCAAGGTAAATAAATCATCCAAACACTAGTACGAGGTGGTGTGTCACTCTGATTCGGACTGTGATTGGCGTTTAATGGCTGTCTCCATCGATGGTACCAGTATGTTTCAGGTATGAACCTTCCATGACTTGTTAAATCGTCGCTGACATAAAGCTTACAAGATTCGTCCTGAAACCCTAATCCATAACCCTACCAATGCACTATCGTAGCCTATGAGTTAATAGCTGGCATGGTGTTGTCAAATCTGGTCATGAACCTGCCAGGACTTGTTAAATAGTCTCTGACATTAATCGTCAGTAAAAGTTACAAGATTCATCCTGAAAAACCCTAACCTATAACCCTACCAATGTACTATCGCCCCCCTTTTCGCCTCGATTTTGGTGAATCTACCCTCAGGGGCAATCCACGTCACCCGGGGGCAATCCAAATTTTTTTCGATTTTGGACTTGTTTTACTGTTTATTATGTTGAAGTATATTTATATCATGTAAATGTAACGAATCATGGAAGTTGGATCGTAAAATTTAGTCGGTAATTGTGGCATCGAATTTTACCGACAATGCAACTCCCGTACTTTGACAGTGTATAACTCACAAACCGTAAGTCGGAAAAGCCCGTATTTTGCAGTTAGAAAAATCTTACTATGTACTACAGCTTTCATGAATGGTCAAAAATTCAGTTATGACTCTTAGTGGCTGGACCCGATCTGTTTTTTAGGCTGTTTGCACTATATTCGTGATTAATCTGCAGTTTTGTAAAATTCTTATAAAATAGATAGATGATCCAAATGAGACGATTCCAAAACTAATAGAGTCGTATGATACCAACATACAACTTTGATTTAGAAAATATAATCTGGATTGGTCTCTAAGTAGGAAAAAAATGCTTAGAAAATGCATAAAGTACAAAAAAATTATTAAAAAATCCAGTCATGAACCTGTCAGGACTTCTTAAATCGTCTATGACTTGTTAAATCGTCACCGACATAAAGCTTATAAGATTCGTTCTGAAACCATGACCCATAACCCTACCAATGCACTATCGCCCCCTACGAGTTAATAGCAGGCATGGGTTGACATTAGAAGACTTATTACTTGCTACCTTTTTCTATTTTCTTTATAGTAATGGACGGAAGTTCTTCCAGTTCTAATTTTAAACATTCAAGGACGAACGAGGAGTAGTAGAGGCTGGGAGAAGAATGGTGGAGAAGTCAACTACCACAAAAAATGTCCGATGATGTGAGAGAGGCTATCAAGGACTACCAACTGAAATTGGATATACTACATGAACAACGTGCGGACCTTGGTTCAAAAAAGAAGAAGATTGAACATGAGATGAACGAGCGGACGAGATGGATTGCTGATTCAAAACAACAGATTCAGCAACAACAGTGTTGGATCGCTGATACAAGAAAAAAAATCAAAGAGGTGGAAAAACTAAACCATGATGCATGGTTCGATCTTGCATGCGGGAAGACTGGAAGAAGCATTAGGTGGAATGAAGAGAACATTGAAAAAACACGAAAGGAATAGAAAGAATTAAATCACTCTATCCGCATGATAAAATTTAGTAGTATCGGGTCAAAAACTTATTGTTGTCAATGTTCCTAGTTCGATCTTTTATTATTTATTGTACTGATGATGAGGTGACAAGTCCTATTATGTTTCCCGATAAATAACCTTGTTTTCCATTACAAACTTGCTCCACCATCAATTATTCATTGACTCTCAACTCAATATATAAAAAATGGTGAGATATTGCAACTGTGGCGCTGATGCAATCATCAGAACGTCATGGACCGATCACAACCCAGGCCGTCAATTCTTTTGTTGTTCATTACCTGTGAGCAGGCCCGTTCCTGACATTTTTTAGGCCTTGGGCTAACATAAGAGCAGGGGCCCCTGCAAGAAACAAGGTTTTTAGCAACGACTTTTGTCGTCGTTAAATGTCCATTTATCATCAGAAAGAGTACACCAACAACATGTCGACGCTATAACTTATGGCGGAAACATGTTATCGCTAAAAGACGCATCGTCAAAACTCAATTTTCTTGTAGTAACATTCGGTAAGTATGAAAATAAATTCAATAAATATTTTTTATTAGTATAAAATTGAGTACAAGAAATGCTAATAATTTACCGAGGAAATAAATCTTATTTATCTTTATTATATATATATATATATATATATATAAATATAAGANATATAAGAGTACTTAAATTTACGTACTTCTTATTAGGTAATTTAAAACCAAGAGTATATAAACTATGGTTGATAAATTTTTATAAAAAGTAAGAATTGTTTTAGTTCATAACAAGAAATATGTGTTATTTTGATATAAAAAAGATAATTCGTGTGAATAAAGTAATCATTAGAGTCAATGAGAGATCAATAATAAATAAGATTATCAAGGTTTTCTTAACAAGTAAACAAATGAGGATCAATAAAAATATAAAAGAAAAAATGATCCATTGAGATCCAATAAGAATAAATAATGAAATTAACATATAATATACAAGCTCAACAAATGATTGTTTGAGCACTTAAATAGAATCTTATGGTGTGGTGGAATCCCAATGAAAGATACATAAGTCAAACAATCGATGAAAACATTTAAATTATATTTTCCTTCTTTTTTTGCTCAACTAAAATAAGATATTAAGATTTTTTTTGATTAACCTGGATATCCAACCCGCTGTGCGAGCCGACTAATCCCAGGACAACCACCTGCTTTGCAGATAGCCCGGAGTCACCGCATTTGAACCTCCGTAGCCACAAGGGGATTTTTATTTCTCCTTGGATTTGAACATGAGACCTCCTGGTACTTTTGACCTTTGGAGCCAAACTCAAACCAATCAGGCACCACCCTTGTGGTTAAGATTAAAATTTATGGAACATGACATATATAAGAGACATTACTAAATACATCTAGTAGAAAAAATTTATTGATTAATCACAAAACCATGAAACAAATCAAAAATTATAAGAACAATAGATTGATTGTCAAATAATAGTAAAATATTTTATGTAGAAGCAAAAATAGATAACAATAGTCAATAAAAACAATAAGAACAAGATAATCAAATAGCAATAGTCAATAAAAGCATAAATTGATAAAATATCCAAAAAATATATATAGCAATAGCAAGCACATGATCTTAACTTTGAATTATTGAAGTACGAAAACAGTCAAGTTTTTAGAGATAGCAATAGCCAATATCATTGGACCTTGTTGGAGATAAAAAAAAGTAGAGAGGAAATAAACAATAACATATAATGAATGACCAATTAATTTTTTTTTCTTCTCTAATGTAATTAGTTGATATATTTTTAAGCCCTTATTTTCTACTAAATTCTTTTTGTGTCTAATTATATGTTACAATTTTTGGATTTCTTTAATTTATTAAAATCTTTTAGACTACTATTGTAGTTTAGGGCAAAATTTTGGGCCCTGGGCGTGCGCCCGTGTCGCCCTCCCCCAGGGACGGCCCTGCCTGTGAGTGTTTGCGTATATGAAACCTTCGTATATAATTGTGTTTTTTATATATATATGTATTCCTTACTTTTTAGTAGAGAAGAAACAGTGGATTTATTGATTGACTTGATCCACCCATGTGTCCCAGATCTGCGCTAATTATTCCAGGGTTATTAAGATCAAAAAATAATCTTGAAGTGTCACTTTTTGAAGCTGTTTTACAAGCTCTCCGGTTGAAGACGATGTTGGTGAT
Organism: Cynara cardunculus var. scolymus; assembly: GCF_001531365.2. Lineage (NCBI taxonomy): Eukaryota > Viridiplantae > Streptophyta > Magnoliopsida > Asterales > Asteraceae > Cynara > Cynara cardunculus. The sequence goes on from NC_037529.1 coordinate 26,997,206, forward strand.
AAGTTGGATTTCTTTTTTAGTAATTACGATGTTTTTGTTCATCAAGACGGTTGTAGGATAATTGTCATTTACGGTTTAATATTAGCGAAGACCATTTTAAAAAATAGTGCAAACAATGTCATTTACAACAAATAAACTTTTTATTGCACCTAAGTTAAACGCGTTGAATACAAGATAGATGCCATAGGTGAACGAAACATCATCGCATGAAGGTCAGTTGGCGTCTCACAATTTACCTCTTGTCCTTGGGACAACTGCTCAACAAACATGCAATAGAACACCCCACAATCGTCGAGCGCTCCACACTGTCGAGGCGCGTCTTCTGAATAAAATACTCTTAGATTCGGCGGTCTGATTGGCTCCCTGACCCCTATATTATATCCTATTTTGAATAGGAATTCGGGAAGGAACTTCTTTAACGCAAGGGTGATACCATTGATTTGTTGCCTGAACATCTCCGGCGGATAAGTATCGTATATAGTCAAACGCCATGACCTTAGTTCGAGCTCCCCAGTCACCCAATGAGCATTTGGTATGTTTATTGGGATGAATACCTGAAAAAATAAGTTGCAAATAAGAATTGATAAATAAAATATTTTTTATATATAACAAAATTGTTGTGTGATTCTACCGACCTGGTCAACGTTTCGCCATGACGAAAATGGCTCGTGTACCATCGTCGAACACCTTCTGATCTACAGGGCTAAGATTTGGGTTGGCTAAACTTGGTATCCAACAAGGCTGCATGATGGTCCAACAGTTTGTCGGTTGCCTCTTGCGGAGAAGATACGTGTTCCATGCATCAAGATGCTAAAAATACAAAACAATAGATCAATTATAATTAAATGAGTCAAAAATGTAATTTTTTCAACTTATTTAGTAAATAGTGTAATTCTCATATCTCATTTCCCAAATACCCTGAAGCAAGTCTGCCCAACAGTTGGCCCCAAAACTCCTTTTCAGGAAACAAATACTCTAGCGTCGATAACTGTACCATGGTTAACCAATCAGCATCATACAAATGAGTAACGTCTTCAATGAACATTGTGGGCATCGATGAGGGCATTTGGTCAACAACTTTCTTGTTCTTCTTTTTTCCTTTCAGCATCGTAATAGGAGATGAGATCCACAACGATTTCCTGCTCACTCGCTTCGCAGGAGCATCGGGCAAACAAACATCTTCTTTCGACTCGGCAAATGAGACCTCGCATGGTGTAGATCCGTAGCATCCATCGCAGGTTGCTGCTGCGGCATAGACTGTGTACGCACAAGCCAAGATAAATTAAAAAGTTTATCTAATTTAATTATTCACTTCATAAATAAAAACATTATAAAACTTTAACATATTTACCGTATCTTGATCGGTGTAGGGCGCCGGTATGTACTGTGTACGCACAATCCAATATAAATTTTTTTTTTTGAATATAATTGTTAACTTTTAAATTAAAATCAGCAAATAATGCCTCCAAATTTTCAGAGCAAAAATGTGATAACTGGATCCTGGTTGTCACCTGAGGTAATGAATATGTGATTATCTGTTGTATATGATTATGTGACAGCATGATAAATTTGTACATTTGATCATGTGGGTATGTGAATTATATGTATAATGTGAAAATGTGCATAATATAGGTGCATAAATATGATTATGTGTATTTGTGGGTACACATGTATGTACGATATATATATGGGATATGCATGTATGTATGTGCATGTGTGCATGAATATATATATATATATATATATATATAGGAATGGTTACTTGATTATTTGTAAGGCATGCATGTGGTGTACGACTGTAGTAGCCTACTTTCTCTAAAGGGGAAAGTGTAAAAGAAGGGATCAAACCACCATTTTGCTCTCTTGCCATCTTTGGAAAGAAAACTTGAACGATTTAGAAAGAGAGGGAAGTTGATCGGATTGCTTATTTTTTAAGATAGTTTCGTCTGATTTTCAAAAAGGCTTTAATAAGGTGAGTGGTTTAATTGTTTTGAAATTCTTGTTAATTGCATAAATTGATTGTGTTTTCATCTGGTTTGGAATTTAAATCGCATAAGTGTTATCCAGATTAGACTAAACCGGTCAAGAGATAAGCGGTTTAGTCTTAAAACGGGTAAGGGTTGAGCGACTTAAGTCATAAACCGGATAAGGCCTGGGCGATTTAATAATAAACCGCCTGGAGGGTTGACCGGATTAAAGTAAATCGGTCAAGTGTTGAGCGATGTATGAATATTGAGTTTATGTTTAACATTTTGAACGGAGAAGTAGGAATACGACTAAATGGTGTCCGGATTATTTTTAAATCGGACAAGCCTTAGGCGATATATTGTCCGGACTTGTTATCCGGACAAAAGTGTTGGAATTTATTCTAAATGTTAAATCGGACAAACCTTGAGCGATGTGTTGTCCGGATTTGGTAAACCGGCCAAGACTTGACCGGAGATGAAGTCCGACCAAGCCAAGTTGACCGGATTTGTACTATGCCTTGTGCTTAATTGAGAAAATTGTTATTTTATCATAAAATGGAAAATTTGATATAAATGATTTTGGATTGATAATAATTCCATTGAYTGCRGTCTATTTGGAATTGTTTTTGTAAAATGTTTTGATGAGGAAATAAGGGTGGCATATCAAGGAGAGGTGTACCATGGGATAAGGGTGGCATATCAAGGAGAGATGTACCATGGGATAAGGGTAGCATATCAAGGAGAGGTGTACATTTGATATAAGGGTGGCATTTGTATGTGTGTGGAATGATATAACTCTTTCTATTATATCCCTTAAGATTACCGTGGTTTGGAATCTTTAATTCTTTGTGATTTAAAGATTCAGGATCAAGGTTCTTATTGGAAATCGTAGTCTGGATGTTATTGAGGAGAAAATAACAGGTTTGGTCTGAAAATTTAAATAAACCTTGTTTGATTAGAAAAAAATTAAAGTGGCATCATATGAAACCTGGTTGGTTCAAAGGTATGTAATTTGAATAGCTGAATGATTGGCTTAAAAAGTGGAAAGGAACTGGTAATATGTCCTTATTTGTTTTATATATAAAAATTTGTTTTATTTAAAAAGTTTTGGTGATTATCACCCTGCAATAACATAAATAGGGTAACTCACTAGACCTTTCGGTCTAACCCTCGTTTTGTGATTTTAACTATGTATTGCAGTAGGTACGGACGGTAAGGGAAAGGAGAAAATGTGATATTTTTCTATATGCATTTCTACATGAAGAACTATCTTTGATGTACAGTTTTGATTGATGAACGTTGATTAGTACAAGAAATGTATTTGAATTTTTTTTGGACCTTGTATTCTGTAATGATAGATTCTTGTACTAAGGGACCTGAATGATATATAATCATGTATTTCTTCTGAATGAAATATGTGTTACATGCAATGTGTGGTATGGGGTGTTACAAAAAACTGTGGCTGCCAGCTCCATGTCGTGTATCAGATACTGGTTTTCATGATCCTTCAACTGTCTGGACGTGTAAGAAATTACCTTTCCTCTTTGCATCAATACACAACCTAAACCCAGCTTTGATGCATCACTGTAGACCACCGCCCATTAAGAGTTTTATATTATTAAAACTACACCGCCTTTAGTAAGCACATAAAAAGGAATTAAAAAGATAAGGTTTATCTTATCTTACTTTTGGAAAGATTTTGAGCGAGAAAGGGATGAGTGTGGCAGTGGAAGTGTTCCTGAGAAGAACCATTTCAATAAAACCTTAAACATATTTACCGCATCCATCGTTGGAAACTGATGCGTCCAAGGTGTGTCCACATGCGTCATCAGTGGCTGATACTGTGACTGCGACATCCAATATAAATTTACTGTTTATATAATTGTTAACTTGCAAATTAAAACATCAACAAAAATAAACACTCTTACATAGACGTCATGCGGATGATTGTATCGTGAAGGATCAGCCGTAGGTCCTTGTCCATGCACATCGTTAAAAAATCTCGCTTCGAGTGACCCATATCTTTCGTTTATAAGGTCCGTAACCTAAGCGAGCTTCTCATCGACCTCAACACGATGTTGGCGCTATTCATCACGAAGTTGTGTGTCAGTATATGTGAATGATGAATGGCGATGTTGTTGCTCATATTCTGGTCTATGAGAAGTGTGCGCTGCAAATGACTGACGTGGTCCCGATGGTTGGAAGGCGTCATCAGCGTCATCATTTTTCGGTTGTCCATAATAATTGGTTTTTAAAAAAAATATTTGCTTTCTATCCACCATTGGGCCGACTCCTCGAAATATGTCGGCACCGACTCGGTCAGGGGGCGAGATGATTTCTATAAATATATAAATCAATAAAAAAAAGTAAACATACTTAACAAAAAAATTGTCAAATATTAAAATTATAATAAATGAAACCAAACCTTGCCAATAGTGGATAGTGCACAACACTCTTCCCATTTCATCATCTTATTTCGTTTCCATCCAATACCCCTCGGGAAGGAAGGACTATAACGAAAAAAGGGTTGGGTTTCGGGCAATGCCTCAAAGATTCATATCTGGTAGGTTACGAAAAAATAGATGGTGAGATAATGCCAATTAATTAGTAAATAATATATTTAAAAAAAAAATTAACCGACCTTGAAGGCATATATGAATCCATATAGTATATAGTTCGAGGGCGGCCAATTGTTGTCTGCGCCGCTCCAAAGCATTTTTTATTTGTGGATACGTCAGACGTCATATGTATGAGTTCCACGGGTATCGGTTCTAGGACTCCAGATTATCAACCAGATGCAAAATTCAGTCTTCAATGTTGTTGTTTTTCTTTCGTCCCAGAGAAAAAGAGTGGAGCATGACTACGAGGCAGACACGCACTGCGTCATTGTCTGATAGGTTATTTAAGTGAGACATTTTATTTCTAAAATGTTCGACTTTAGTATTACGAAGATTATTTGGAAACAATCTTCTAAAATTATTGGGCACGGTACAATGTGACGGACGAAGATCCAGCCCAAATCTTAAACCCGTGATCAAAGAGAACTCATGTCTGCCGAATCGTAAGTGGAACCCTCCAACCTTATAATAGATTTCGTCTGATTGAGAAGGGACGGAGGGGTCCTCAAATTGCACTATCCAATTTATTAAGGATGAGTCCGAATAATGGTGGGATAAATCCAACCATGGGCTGACACATGTTTTTCGAAACATGTGTAAACTCATTTCATTATTACGTAGCGCTACGTTAATATCTCTGATTATTGGGATCTGAGTCCTCAAAGTCAGTAGAGACTCATGAAACACATGAAAAAAAAAACAAATTAATTTGTATAATATATACATACGTTAGTATATACAAATAGATAAATACGTACATCTATATGTGCACATATATATATATATAGATACATATATATATATATATAGATAGATACATATATAGATAGATACATATATAGATAGATAGATACATACATACATATATATAGAGATAGATACATGCATTTCGTAAAAACAACATATATATACATACATAAATTGATATTTACATATCTACGTATATATATATATGTACGTATTTATATACGTATATATACATATATATGTCCTGTTTATATACGTATTTATATACATGTATTTTCAATCGATAGAGAATTTTCAGCGGTTTTCGTAAAAACAACATATATATATACAAAAATTGATATTTACATCTATATATATATATGTACGTATTTATATACATATATATTTATGTATATATACATATGTATGTACA
>NC_037529.1:27003440-27026708 GCF_001531365.2 Cynara cardunculus var. scolymus
ATATATATATATATATATATATATATATATATATTACTTGAACTCAACCCAACCCGATGAACCCGATATCCTTTTATTTCTTGGATTTAATATGACTGTTGAATTTATATTAATATATACATTAGACAATTACACTATCATGTATGCTTTTCATATACACATATTTTCAATCTATTCATATATCTATATAACTCGTTCATATATATATGTTTAGTAATTGTGAACACATATATGTAAATTGAGAAAATTAACTGAATATGGTATACGTAAGAAATATGGATAAGTTGTATCAAATGGTTGATGATTAAAAAGAAATTATGAGTAGAGAAATAACATATTCAAGGTTAGAAGAATATTTTAATATACCAAAGTATCAACCCAACCAACCCATACGGGTTGGATTGGGTTGGGTTGCCCTTTGGTTTGGGTTGGGTTAAGATTTTTCCAAAGTGCAAGCATTGTGTTGGGTTGTTCAAATGTCTTCAACCCGATCAACCCAACCCATGAGCACCCCTAGTTCACGATGGTCGGTTGCAGGGGCAAGGTTGTCGGTGGCGGCGGAAGGTGGTGGATGGCGGCGATTCACAGTGGTCGGTGGCGGCGAAAGGTGGTCGATGTCGTCAAACGGTGGTGGATGATGGTATATCGGTGAATGGTGCTCTTTGGTGGTGGGGATGGTCGGTGGGGATGGTTGGTGTCGGTTTTTCTAGAGGTGTACGGGATAAGAGTCGGTTTTTCTAGAGGTGTACAGGATAAGAGTCGGTGGGGATGGTGATTATGGTCCCCCCCCCCAACCACCTATTTATATAAACCGTTACGTAATAAGACAAAATACATCGTCAAATCGGCGTCAAGTCATAGACACTAAAAGACCAAATAGCGGTCAAACTACGTAAATCAGGTATAATATCTGATTTTTTTCCCAAAAATCAGATAAAAATAATTTTTTCGTGACTACAATTATCATGGTTTTATTTTATAACCTAAAACCATGAAATTTTAACTTAGAAAGGTTAAAGAACACAGTTTAAATATTGTTTCATTTTTATTAAAAACACTCTTTAATTGTCAAATCGTCGTCAAATCAAGAACACTAAAAGACGAAATAGCGGTCAAACTTCCTAAATCAGATATAATATATGATTTACGTCTCCCAAATCAGATAAAAATAATTTCTGTGTCTCCACAATTATCATGATTTTATTTTTAAATCTTTAACCATGAAATTTGGTCCTAAATAAGTAAAAAAATATAGTTTAAATAGCATCTCATTTTAATTAAAAATACCTAAAACACGAGAGGAAAAAAAATTGAAGGCTGGATCGCCCCGGGGACGATTTGATGACGTGGCTCACCCCGAAGGAGGGATTTGATAACATGGATCGCCCCCGGGGATGGATCCACGAAAAACGAGGCAAATAGTGTTATCTTCTTTTTAGTCTATGTGGGACCCATCAAAAATGATTTTTTTTAATTTTTTTGTACTTTTCATAAGGTTTTGATGGGGATCGCCCCCACATGTCCGGATCGCCCCCCCGGGGCGATTTGGGTGGATATTTTCGCAATTTCGCTTAAAAATGATTATTTTTTAATATACGGGGTATAAATTGGTTATTTTCGTGATTTTTCCATTTTTTTTAATCATCAAAAACTATAATTTAATATATTATTTGACATATATTTGTTTATAATGTGATATTTCACCTTTGGGGGCTTTTTGGTTAGAGATATTAAACATCAATTAATGATAATGGAAATAAATGAAAGAAAATGTTTGGTTTTATCTATACTATATTATAAAACATTTGACAAAAACATTAACAACTATTTTTATGCATAAAGTACTGTTTATTGATGTGTATCACTTAAAATTTAAGATTACAAGTAAAAAGTGCATAAATACAACTTATTAAAGCTCTATGTTTGAATTTGTGTAACTAACTGTGGATAACATAATCAAATAGAGGATGAACATCTCATTTTAAAATATAAAAAATCTAAAATATAATTTGGATAATTATTGAGTTCTAACAGAATACTTAATATTATCTTTATAAATGAATATATTATTAAACCTAAATTAAGTTATTTTGTTACGTTAAATTATATAATAATAAAAATGTTGAATTAAAAAAATACACAAACAAGAACTTTTAAATAGTTAATTTGATATTAATATTGATATATACTTTTTGCAAATTTTATATGATATTTTCAAATTTATGTTTTAATTTAAAAATCGATGCATTATCGTTTTTTTCAAAACTATATAAAATCGTATTAATATCGACATGGAGAAAAAATAAAATGAAACGTTGAAATGAAAATGTTTCTCAATACATTGCACGAGTACCTTCTAGTATAATACAATGGACTTATTCCTCAGATCAACCCAAACTTTTATTCTAGATTAAACTTGTGGGAATGAAAATGAATTCCCATTTTCATTCATAGTCATTTTTATTAGGCATGGTAACGGGGCGGGGATGGGGCGGGGTTTGCAATCCCTGTCCCCGGCCCCGGTTTATAGCCATCGGCCCCCGGCGGGTACGGGGAATAACTTTTCGGCCCCGGTCAAATTTTGGTCAACCCTCGGTCAACACCGGTAAAATTAAAACTAATAAGCTTTTTCCAAACAACATCATCATCGTTACATCGTATCAACTCTTGCCTAATAAAAATAATAATATTGTAAAATTAACAATAATCCAATGAGATGTAAAATTCAAAACAAGTTTTTTCCAAGCAACACATAATTGTCGTTATTTAGTCCTTCAACAATCAACATCTTCATTGTATGCAATCATTTGATCAAATCCTTTTGGTTCTCCGTGCTTTTTATCTGAAATAAAATAGCAAGTCAGAAAAATTGTATATACCAATTTACATAATTATTATTACAAACAATTTATATAATTACTATCTTCAATTTCTTTTCTCAACCAACTTTGGGTGCACATCAAAGCTCCAGTTGTTTGCGATTTTAGTCGACTTCGTTGTTTCGTTACCTTGTTTCCACTCATGCTAAAAGCCGATTCTGAAGCTACAGTTGAAATAGGAATGGCCAACACATCCCTTGCAATCCACTGCATGATAGGAAACTTAGCACTGTTGCACTTCCACCACATTAATATATCAAACCCTTCATCCTGCGGTAACAATTTCTCTGACAAATAATCATCCTACTCAATCGTTTCAAACATGTCATCCTCAGAGATCATATTCTCAAAATCCAATTGCCATGAGGCCTTGTTTGAAGAAGATTTCCCCCCACTTGAGACAGTAGTGCCACTTTGTCCCTTCCTTTTATTCTGATCATGTTTCTTTTTGTACTCCTCAAATAAATCACTACATAGAGTCCGTATCCTCATAACCTCATCTTTTGAGTCCACACCATAAATCTTCGGGAAGAAATAATTTATTAACTTGAACTTATATCTAGGATCTAGAACAATAGCCACACTCATCACATCATGTATGACTCCCCAATATTTATCAAACTTAAGCAACAGACTTGATGCTATGTTCCTAATAAAGTAATTTCGATCGTCTTGCCAACTCTTAATAGATAATTTTATGTCATAGATCAAGGGGAAGAACATGTTGGAAGTGGGATACTTGGTCCCGGAGAATGTCTCAGTCACACGATAAAATAAACCTAACTTATCACATACATCGGTCGCCATTCTCCATTCCTCTTCACTAGGTAAAGAAACATAATGTTTCTCTTTCTTGCTCAAACGAGTAAAGACATATTTATATTCTAAAGCAACATTCAACATTGTATAAACAGAATTCCACCTAGTCTTACAATCAAGCACTAATTCTCTATCACAATCCACACCTAGTTGTCATGCAACGAGTCTAAAGTCTTGGGCTCTTCTAAGGAGAACATGTCCAAAATGAGACACTATCCCTAACATTCTTGATTGCTTTCTCAATCATAGAAAACCCATCTTGCACAATGAGATTAATGATATGCGCACAACATCTCATGTGAAACAACTTACCCTTTAAAATTAAGGAGGAGGAAGAAAGAGTACCTAAGAGCCTGTCAACCAAAGCGTCATTTGTTGAATAATTGTCAAGTGTCAATGTTGACAACTTGTTGTCAATGTTCCAATCCATAAAGCACTTGATCATAACTTGGGACAATGCATCAGCAGTGTGTGGAGATGGCACATGTAAAAAGCTGCATCAAAGATTCAAAGAATATAGTAAAATGAGAATATTAACATTGAATTATAAAAATAGCACAAAATACTAAAAAGAGAAATAACCTGATAATCCGATTTTGTAACTTCCAATTGGCATCTATGTAGTATGTTGTTAGTGCCATGTAACATTTGTTTTGGTTACCGGTTGTCCACATATCCAAAGTAAGAGCAATCCTACTTTCGTTTTCTTCCAAACATCGCAATACACTACCTTTTTTTGTTTCGTATATCTTCATGATGTCAGACTTGATTGTAGCTCTACAAGGCACCTTAAATAAAGGTTGAAGACCATTTGAATACTTTCGAAAGCCATGATGCTCAACAATAGAAGGTGGATAATCATGAAGAATAATCATCTTAGCTAAATCATCTCTTGAGCTTTCAGCTCTAAAGTTATAATTACTCAATGAAGATGTTTTTCCATCCTTAGCAGTCTGCTCTTGAACTAGAATATGTTGCCTTATGTCTTTTGTAACTCTCCTCGGACATATCTTTAAGTGATCTTTCAAATGTGTTGTCCCGTCATTGGGTCTACCAGTCATCTGCTTATTGCAATACTTACATTTTGTAAATCGATGAAGACCATCAATATATATTGCTTCAAAATGGTTCCAGACAACAGATTTCAATCTTTTGTTTGCCGGTTCACTGACTTCAGTCTCAGGGCTAATTTTGACCCCATAGGCATGCTTACAGATTCGTTTGTGTCATTACAAGTCGTACTATCTTTATCGTTTCCTTTTGTAGCATTACGTCCAATATCTTCTATGTTCTTGTTTTGTGAATTTTCCATCTTAGAAAAAGAATGAGAAATTGGGCACAATGAGATACATCCAAATTAAAACTTAATGCAAGTATATTTCGTAAAAGAATTGATCAATGTATATGTTTATTGAAATTTATATAATTACTATAATCAATTAATCATTTATTAGAGATGCTATCTTCAAAAAATTCATGCAGTAGAATAAGAGCTAAAGACTATGGCAGTGACTTATGCCTATGGATTGTAGTCCTCTTCACAAATTCTGAATGTATTCCTCTAATATGTTTGCAAATCATTAAAAATAAAGAATAAGAGCTAAAAACTGTAGGATTCTTGTGTTCCTCTAATATGGCAGTGACTTATGCAGTATTACAATTCCATTGGGTATGGATTAAAATTCAACAAATTGTTACATTAATGTAAACAGTTTAATGTGTTATGTAATGAATAAATTAAACATTGGTTTCTATTTAACATCTTTTCACTTTTACTATTTATGTCTTCTCTATTCTTTTGTAAACAATTTAACTTTTACTAAAATAAATTCATTACTCTTTATGTAATGAAAGATATAATCAAACAGTTATGAATGGAAACAATCAACAAACAGTTACATTAAGCCTAAATATATAACAAAAAAACTACATGATTTGATGAATGTGATAACCGGATCATGGTTATCACCTGAGGTAACTATTATGTGATTATTTGTTATGTGTTTATGTGACGACATGATAAATTTATACATTTGATCATGCGAATATGCGAATTTTATGCATAAAGTGAAATGCATGAATATATATATATATATATATATATATATGTGTGTGTGTGTGTGTGTGTGTGTGAGAATATGCATATATGGAATTAATTATGTGNATATATATATATATATATATATATATGTGTGTGTGTGTGTGTGTGTGTGTGAGAATATGCATATATGGAATTAATTATGTGTGTATGCATGATATATGGGTGCATGGGCTGTTTAGCCGCCTTCCCTATTTGGGAGAGGTATAAGTTTTGATGAATTCACTTGAATGTTATACGGACTAAGAATAAACCGGACCAGAGTTGTGCGATTTAAGTTATAAACCGGTTAAACCTTAAGCGATTTAAAACTTAAATCGAGCATGAGTTGACCGGTTTAGTCTTAAACCGGACAAGGCTTAGGCGATGTAAAGTACAAACCGCTCAAGTGTAAAGCGATTTAGCTTTAAACCGGACATGTCTTAACCGGTTTAAAGGTTGAGCGATTTATGAACTTTGATTAAATGACTAAGTGTTTCAAACGGAGAAGTATGAATACGACCATTAGTTGACCGGATTATTTTAAATCGGTCGATCGGGTCTAGTGTTGTCCGGATTTATTATTCGGACAATGTTTTGTGATAAAGGCAAGTGTTATATCAGACAAACCATGAGAAGGTTGTCCGGACTTGTTATCCGGACAAAGTTGATCGGACTACTTATTATATTGGGTTCAAGTATGCGCGTTATTGTTGTATTCAAGTTCTCCATATATTACATGCTTTGTAATAGTTTAGCTTTATACTTTCCTTAGTACAAATAGTAGTTTACTTTGTAATTGTCATTAGCAAGTCATTAGCAAATTCTGTAATCTGAGATTAGAGCTGTAATTTCTCTCTCAAGCAATCAAAGATATTTTGGTGATCTATTCTCTCTTCATCTTGTTCTTATCGTTCTTGAAGATCATAATCAGTTGTGTGTGAATTTGGACATTTCAATTGGTATCAGAGCAGACTGCAACAGTTTTATTAGAGGGTTAAACGAATTTATCAAGAATTTGCATGAATTTTTAGTGGATTGATCGATCTGAATTCTTCATGTTCTTCGTCTGTTCTTAGAGTTCATCATTTCAGATTTGAATTTTGGCTTAAATCGTTTGATTGTTGATTGTTAATTGACAAATCTTACATCGCTAGATTCGCATTTTGATTTAGGACAAGTTTGATTCACACTGTTTTTTGATTTTAAACAAGTTTTGAACCTGATTTGATCGAATTTTGAGTTTTCGAAAACTGTTAAATGTTCTTCAAAATTCATATTTTTTCATGTTTTGATACAAAATTTTGGTGAAAAAGTGTGAAATTTGTGTTTTTGCTTGAATATTAGTCCGATTAACTCTTGATCGATTTAGGTTGTATATCGCTTAAAGCTTGTACGGTTTAATACTTGTAATCTATGAAACTCTGAAGCAGAACGAGGAAGACGTTTTAGAGATTCGAAATTCCAAAAAGAAGAAAGAGAAGAAAGTTGCTGATCCTTTGGCTTTCGTATCTGAGAAGAAAGAGAAGAAAGCAAAGAGCAGATCTGGAAAGCAAGTAAAGGAAGTTAGCCAATCAAGTGAATCTGAAGAAGAAGAAAGTACCAGCTCAGATTCAGACTCTGAAATGTCAGAAATTAAACATGCCATGGTGATGCTGACTAAAACATTCCAAAAGAAATTCCTGAAACGGCCACACTCGAACAACCAAAGATTCTCGTCGGGCTCAAAATATGAATTCAAAGACAAATTCGGCGAGAAGAAGAAATAAGAAGAAAATAGGTTCGAGAAGAAGTACGAGAAGAAGCTGGAAGAAAAGAAGAAGTTTGGCAAATGTGTAGCTAATGATAACACTAAATGTTATAACTGTGGCAAGCTAGGCCACTTTGCTGTAAATTGTAGAAAGCCGGTAACTCGAAATACCGACTACTACAAAAATAAATTTCTTCTCTCTAAACAAAGAGATGCCGGGAAAACACTCATGGCAGAGGATGATCACTGGCTGAATCTGACTGATGAAGAGGAAGAAACTGAAGCTGTTGCACACGTATGCTTGATGGCTAAATCTGATAACTGTTCTTCAGATGAAGAAGAAGAACAGAGTGCGGAAATGAATGAAGAGGTATTGGAGCAATCATGCATTAAACATATGCATAAGATGATGCTCAAGCTCCAATCTTTCCAGCAAGAATTAAAATCAGAAAAAATGCGTTCAAACAATTTTGAAAAAGAATAAAAAACGCAAAAAGAATTAAAAACGCAAAAAGAAAAAATACATCAAACTATTTGATGAAAATACTGGAAACTTGGACTGGGCTAAATCTTTGTTTTCTGAGTCCAAATTATTTGATGAAAAATCCAATATCTTAGAAGCCGAATTATCTGATTTAAAGGAACAATATAAATCATTAGAATTAGTTAATGAAAAACAAATAGTTAAATTAAATAAGCTTGAACTTCAAATAATTCAGTTAAATGAAAAACTGAAGTCTAAAGAGGAAGTTTTGTATAAAAGAGGACAAAATGATCAAACCATTTTCCTAAACAAATCATCTGAAACGAGATTTTTTAACCCCCGGGAAGGGTTGGGGTATGAAAATCCGAATTTTTTTAGGAAAAGCTTTATATTATACCCCGACCTTGTACAAATTTGAATATCTTGATTGCGGTCCCGAGTTTTCGGTACAATTTACAAAATGTTCTGATGAGGTGGAACAACGAGAAGATTACAATCGACAAAGAAAAGATAAAATGCAAGTTCTGTTTGATTATACAAACCTGAACGAAAGTTATAAAAATCAAGACTCTGCACTTTCAACAGATTATTTTCACAGTTATTCAAAGGCAGAGCTTGAATCAAAACCAGTTGAACCAAAGCTTTATACTCCTACATTAATTTTAGAAAAACAAGTGGTTCAGTTGGAAAATATTTTAATTGAAGAACGACTTTCATTTAATCAACAAAAACAAGAATTTTTAAATAAAATTGAAGATTTACAAAATTCTAAAGTAAAAACGGAACATGTTGAGTCTGAGTATTTTTCGTGTGATAAATCTTTAAGTGAAGCCTCCGATTCAGAAGAAATTAATAATTTTAATAAAGAAATTATTTTTTCAGATATCTTAAATTCAGATGTTTGTTTAGATAATGAAATTGATCAATTTGATTTTTCAAAGAAATTACCTAGTCATGAAGATTTTATTGTTAAAAATAATATGACTGAGGATTTCGATTTAGCTTCAGATTTTGAAAAGAATTTTAATGAAAAACCTGTTTTCGAGGATGTGTATTATAAAAAGAATAAAACCAAAAAGAATTCAAGGAAATAGAAGAAGCTTACAAAGAAAAATAAACAAAAAGTTCATCATTCGCTTAAATCTAATGATTTTATTTTTCCTATTTCAGATAAGGCGTTAAAGTTTAAGACGGTTTGGAGAGTAAAAGAAGAAGACAAATCTTCAACTCAACAGAAGAAAAATAATTTTACTAAATCTGTATTAAATGATTCGATATTGAATAAGTCTGTAAAAACTTATTAAGTTGATGAATTGTTTGATATTAGAAATAGTAAAAATAATTGTTCTCCATGTGGATTAAATGAAATACTTGAGTCTTTTACTTCTTTTAATTCTTATCATTTCATGCATTCTGCGTTTTCTGCTTTATCTAAGAAATTGCACTTTAAAGAACGTTGGTTCGGTACCTATAGTATACCACCAACGAAAACTGCGCTTAAAGATCCAAAACTAAAATGGGTACCAAAACCTAATTGATTCACTTTTGCAGGTTAACCGGCATGTGTGGTTCTTAGACTCCGGATGTTCTAAGCACATGACTGGTAGAAAAGAATTATTAGCTAACTATGTTGAATCTTTTGGAGGTACGGTAAGATTTGGAAACAATCAATACGCGCCTATCCTTGGATACGGTGACGTAATTTCTGGGAACTTAATAATTAAGAAAGTGTCGTTTGTCGAAGGACTTGGACATAATCTGTTTAGCATAGGCCAATTTTGTGATAAAAAATTTAGAAGTCTGTTTTTAAGCTAACCAATGCAGCATCCGAACTACTGATGGTAAGGAGCTCTTAGCTGGAATTAGAAGATCAAATCTCTACATGATTGACCTATCCAATACACAAGTGGATACTGAAGTCTGCTTGCTATCCAAGGCATCCTTGAAGCAGAATCTGCTATTTGGCGAATTTCACACTTAAATTTCAAGTATCTCAACAAGTTGGTATCTGACAACTTGGTTAAAGGCATCCCAGACCTGAAGTTTCATAAAGACCATGTATGCGGCGCATGTGAAATGAGTAAACTGAAGAAAGCTTCACATAAGCAGAAGACAGAGTTCAACACCGAACGTCCTCTACACCTACTCCATATGGATCTCTGCGGTCCTATGCAAGTCCAAAGCATAATCGGTAAGAAGTATGTGCTGGTCATAGTCGATGACTATTCCAGATATACCTGGGTTCATTTTATGCGGTCAACGGATGAAGCGGACGAGACGATAATCTCTTTCTTGAAGACAGTCCAAAATAATCTGCAACTTCAAGTTCAGAAAATCAGAACTGACAATGGAACTGAATTCAAGAACAACACACTCGGCTCATTCCTCGAATCCATCGGTATTTCACATACATTTTCGGCAGCCCGAACACCGTAACAAAATGGTGTCGTTGAGCGAAAGAACAGAACGTTGGTGGAAGTGGCGCGGACATTACTTACATGCTCCAATCTTCCATTATTTTTATGGGCTGAAGCAGTGGCGACTGCTTGTTTTACCCAGAACCGCTCACTTGTAAACAAAATATTTGGTAAAACTCCATATGAAATAATAAATAAAAGAATACCTAATATCAAATTCTTCCGAGTTTTTGGTTGCAGGTGCTTTATTTTAAATGACAAAGAGAACAGAGGGAAGTTCACTGCTAAAGCTGATGAACCAGTCTTTGTGGGCTACTCAAAGACATCTGTTGCGTATAGGGTCTACAATAAAAGGACCAAAATCATCAATGAAAGCGTGAACATATCCTTTGATGAAGTCATTGATGTGGCTTCTGAACAATTCAGTTCAGGACCCGGGGTGATAATTAATACTACGCGGAAAGCTGATCAACCTGAGTCGTCTAATTCTGATAAAGCTGATTTAGATTCTTTATTTGAGAACTTTTATGAAGAATATTTTGAAAATAAATCTAATCATTCTAATGTGTTGTCTAGGGAAATTCCAAGTGAGCAACAATTATCTGGTCCATCTCCCGATGTGCCAGGAACTGAAACAGAAGTGGAAACGGAAGTAGTGGATGAAGAAATAGAGATGTAAAATCCGAACAATCCAGTTCAGCATGAAGAGGGTGAAAATTCTGAAGTGCAAGAGGTTTCGGTCGAACAAGATGAAAATATTATACCTCAACCAGATATTCAACCTATTCAAATTTCTAATATTGAACCTTCACCTGAACCTGTTTCAATAAACTCCCCAAGTACTTACACTGATCAAAACTCAGATCAAAGCTCCTACATTCCCCTACCTCATAGCAAGAAGTGGACCCAAAATCACCCAATACATCAAGTAATTGGTGATCCATTAGCACCCATTCGTACACGGTCTACGATAGCTAATGAGTGTTTATACTCCACATTCCTGAGTAATATTGAGCCGACTAAGGTTTCCGAAGCCTTAGCTGATCCGGATTGGATACTAGCCATGCAAGAAGAGCTGAACCAGTTCGAAGCACTCAAAGTCTGGAGATTGGTACCTCGTCCCAATAATAAGACGATTATCGGTACTAAATAGGTATTCAAAAATAAAAAGGACGAAGATGGCGTTGTGGTCAGAACTAAGGCCCGGCTCGTCGCTAAAGGATATAATCAACAAGAAGGCGTTGACTACGATGAAACTTTTGCCCCGATTGCAAGGATTGATGCAATACAAATGTTTTTGGCGTACGCGGCACACAAGAACTTCAAGGTGTACCAGATGGACGTCAAGACATCATTTCTGTATGGTCTTCTCAAGGAGGAAGTCTACATTTCACAACCGGAGGGTTTTGTTGATCAGTCAAAGCCGAATCATGTCTACATCCTTGACCGAGCTCTTTACGGTCTTAAACAAGCTCCGAGAGCCTGGTATGACATTTTATCAGAATTTCTGGTAAAGTCAGGCTTCTCGAAAGGTAATATTGACACAACCCTTTTCATTATAAAGGAAAAGTCTGATATTATTTTGATACAAATTTATGTAGACGACATAATATTTGGATCTACAAACCCCAAATACTGCAAA
Organism: Cynara cardunculus var. scolymus; assembly: GCF_001531365.2. Lineage (NCBI taxonomy): Eukaryota > Viridiplantae > Streptophyta > Magnoliopsida > Asterales > Asteraceae > Cynara > Cynara cardunculus. Next base: position 27,015,509 of record NC_037529.1, read on the forward strand.
AACTTTTCTGCCTTGATGGTTTCGCGTTTTAAAATGAGTACGATGGATGAGATGAACTTCTTTTTAGGTCTTCAAGTAAAACAATTATCTTCGGGTATCTTTATTTGTCAAACAAAACATATTTTAGATATCCTGAAGAAATTTAATATGGAAAAATGTTCATCTATCAAAACACCTATGGCTCATGGAACGAAAATACATGTTGATCATTCTGCAAAAGCTGTAGATCAGAAAACATATCGAGGCATGATAGGTTCTTTAATGTATTTAACATCTTGTAGGCCTGATATTATGTTTTCAACATGTAAAGCCTCAACCCACATATTGCATGTAACACATATTTCATACAAAAGAAATACATATTAATCTATTCAGGTCCCTTAGTACAAGAATCTAACATGACCAAATACAATGTCCAAAAATTCAAAATACATTTCTTGTACTAATCAATCAAAACTGTTCATCAAAACATATCTTCAAGCAGAAATGCATATAGAAAAATATTAAATCTTCCTCTTTCCCTTACCATCTGTACTTCCTGCAACACATAGTTAAAATTACAGAACGAGGGTTAGACCGAAAGGTCTAGTGAGATACCCTATTTATGTTATTGCAGGGTGTAAATCACCAAAATCTTTATGAAAAACAATTATTCATATATATACAAATATATGAACAAATAGGAACATAAACCCAAATCCTTTCCATTTATCAAACAAAGCATTTAGCTACACAAATCTCATACCTCTGAACCAATCAGGTCTCATATAATGCCATTTTTAAACCTTCTCAAATCAAAACAAGRTTTAAATAAAGATTCAGGCCAAACCTGATGTTTTCTCCTCAATAACATCCAGACTATGATTTCCAATAAGAACTTTGATCCTAAATCTTTAAATCACAAAGAAATAAAGATTCCAGACCATCGTAATCTTAAAGGATATAATAGAAAGAGTTATATCATACAACACACATGCAAATGCCACCCTTATATCCAAATGTACACCTCTCCTTGATATGCCACCCTTATCCCATGGTACACCTCTCCTTGATATGCCACCCTTATTTCCTCATCAAAACTTTTCATAAAACAATTCCAAACAGACCACAGCCAATGGAATTATTATTTATTAATCCAAAATCATTTATATCAAATCTTCATTTTATGATAAAATCACAATTTCACAAGGCACAACTCAAATCCGGTCAACTTAACTTAGCCGGATTTCATCTCCGGTCAACAATCCGGATAACACATTGCATAAGCTTTGTCCAGTTAACACTTAGAATTGAATCAACCTTTATCCGGATAAAAAGTCCAGACAACACACCACATAAAGCTTGATCGATTTAACACTTGGAATCAAAAATCAACTTTGTCCGGATATCAAGTCCGGACAATAACTCACTCAATACTTGACCGGTTTAAAACAATCCGGACAATACATCGTTTAACCTTTGTCCGATTTAAAACAATCCGGACAATACATCGTTTAACCTTTGTCCGATTTAAAACAATCCGGATAATACATCGTTTAACCTTTGTCCGATTTAAAACAATTCGGACAATATATCGTTTAACCTTTGTCCGATTTAAAACAATCCGGNAAACAATCCGGATAATACATCGTTTAACCTTTGTCCGATTTAAAACAATTCGGACAATATATCGTTTAACCTTTGTCCGATTTAAAACAATCCGGGCAAGCCTTGTCCAGTTTAATACCCGGATAAAACACTTGAGCAAAAGACTGATTTCTTTCCAAAAATAAACAAGATTCATACAAAACCAGTAATAATTTTATGCAAAAGAGTTTAGAAATTACTCACCTTATCAATCTTTTGGAATCAAATACTTGAAATCAGCTTGATCTAGCAATCCGGTCAACTCTCTTCTTTAAATCACACAATCTTTTTCAAAAGGCAAGAAGAAGAAAATGGAGGCTAAGCCCTCCTTTTATACTTTCCTTTTAGGGAAAGTCGGCTAACTTCACATAGCCACGTGCATGCATACATACACCATGTATACACTTATGCACACATGCACACACACATGCATGCATACATATATTATGTATATATATATATATATACCATGCATACATATAAATATATGACATATGCATTTCATATTATGCACATTTTCACATCCCAGCATGATCAAATGTAATAATTTATCATGCTATCATGTAATCATTTAATCAGATAATCACATATTATTTACCTTGGATGATAACCAGGATCGGGTTATCATACAACACATCTTTGTGCCAGATATCAGTCTAATCCAAAGAGTCCCATTTTAAGTGCCGTTAAGTGCATTTTTCGATATCTCAAAGGGACTGCTAATCTTGGACTCTGGTATCCTAAGGGTACTAGTTTTTGAACTGACAGCTTATTCAGATGCAGACTATGCAGGCTGTATGTTGAACAGGAAAAGTACATCAGAACATCTACAGTTTTTGGGAGACAAGTTAGTCAGCTGGGCATTAAAGAAACAGAACTGCGTATCCATTTCAGCTGCTGAAGCAGAATATGTAGTTGCTGCAAGCTATTGTTCTCAAGTGTTATGGATGCAGACACAGCTCAGAGACTACGGGTTTTACTTTAATAAAGTTCCCATTTACTGTGATTCCAAAAGTGCTATAGCTATTTCTTGTAATCCTGTTCAACACACTAAAACCAAGCATATAGATATCCGGTATCATTTTATTAAGGATCATGTAGAAAAAGGAACCATTGAACTGTATTTTGTAAATACAAAATTTCAATTAGCTGACTTATTTACGAAAGCTTTAGATGAAAAACGTTTTAGCTTTCTTGTATCTAAGTTAGGTATGTTAAATTTGAAAATTTGAATTTTTATTAAAAACAATTCAATTTATTGAATTGTATTTAATTCAAATTCATTTGGTCAAATATCTATATTCTTTTAATACAAATCAATGTTTCAATTTTTCTATCTGATTTTAAATTTCTTGATCGTGGGGATCTATATTTGAGGGGAGTGCGGATGTTTATCTGTTTTTGAATATCTGATCATATTTTGAGGAGAAGTGAATTTTATCTGTATTGAACTAACAGTTTATATTTTTCTTACAGGTATTTTGAACATTATCTAATTTTTGAAAGATGTAAAGTTTAGAAATATAAGTGTTTGGCCGATTTAGTCTAATCCGGACAACACTTGTCCGATTTATTGCAAATCCGGATAACACTTGTCCGATTTAGACTAATCCGGACAAAAAGCTATATGATAAACTCTTATCCTGATAAGGTTAGATATGTTTTACAAGGGATTGAGCGGATAAGTAAATCGCCTACTTGTTTTGATCGGATTCCTAAATCGCTTGTCTCAATTGTTTTTTCCAAGCCTTTAAATCGTTCATTTCTTGAGCGATTTATTCATTTGTTTGAGCGGTTTAGCTTTCTTTGTTGTGCGATTTATATCTTAATCGATTAACCCTTGAGCGATTTATTATTAAACCGAACAAGTCTTGACCGATGTTATTCTAAATTGCCTATGCCTTGAGCGATTTATTGTCTGAATTATCACTTAGTTGATTTTTATTCCATAAATCGGACACCTCTTGACCGATTTATTCTAATCCGGATAAACCTTGAGTGGTTTATAATTTGAAAGGGTTTTGACTTTGTCTATAAATAATCGATCCATTTTTTACTTTTCACTTTTTACTCCCATTACTATTCATCTTCGTCTCCGGCTGTTCTACCTGGTTAATCGCTCAAGTTTCTTTGAATCTACAATCTGTTTCATCCCATTTCTTATTAAGGTTTACACTTTGTTTGATCTCTTCGATTATAATTCCTTGACCATATCGATTTGTTGGACTTATTCGGACTGATTGGACTGTTTATACCATTAATGTTGAATCGAACATCTTTGAATCTAAATCGAACCATAATATGCTTAATAATCAAAATCAGGCTAATTACAGTTAATCGTTTCAAATAAAGTTTTTTTTCTTCATGTTAATCGTTGTTTTGTTTTGATTGTTTTAGGATAGTTTTAGTTTAGGGTTTATTTTTTTAGTGTTTTTAAAGTTTTTTTTTTGTTTTTTTGACCGGATTTCTCACCGAAGAAGGTGATTGGAGTTTACTCCGATCAACCTTAATTCGGTTGATGTTGTCCGGATTAGAGGTTTTTGTCTTAGAATTTTTGTTCTTTCTTTGTTGACCGGATTTGAAATCCGGTTACCTTTTTGTTTTTGGTATTTTTTAGTTTTATTTTTTAATTCATTTTTTAAATTTTTTTTATGTGTTAAATTTTTTTTTGTTTAGTTTAATTTAAAAAAAATTTAGAATTTTTTTGTTTACATTTCTTTTAGTGTTAGTTTAATTTTTTTTAATTTTCTTTAATATTTTTTTTAATTCAATTCTCTTTTGATTACAATTTTTTTAGTCTTATTTTTTTTTACTTTTAGTATTTGAATTACTTGAATAATGGGTTCTAATATGTTTAGATTTTTTACAGGTAAATGGAGGACATACATCATCAGTCTGACAAGAATCTCATATTCCCTCGGTCAGATCTGACAACATCCAAAACTTTTTTCCCCAATGTCAGTACCTAGACATAAAGCCAAATAACCATTCTTTCAGTTTCGACATGCCAGCCGAATATCAAATCATACTAGAAATCCTGAGAGGACACCCCATAGCTTACTCCCTTTTAGCCAATACACCTGTTCCAATGGTGTATTTACAACAATTTTGGAGTACCCTAACTCTGGCGAAAGACGGCGACACATTTTATTTTGAAGGAGAAGTCGATGAATATGTCAGCCGTCTAACAATAAAACAGTTAAGAAGGATTTTGCGTCTTCCTGGACCAGGATCAACAGGATATGAACAATTTGTAACTGATGACGAACTATGCCACGACATCAAACGGTTAGGATACTCACAAGAGTGGACTAACTCGTCTCAGTTCAAACGATGTTTTCTACCATCAATCTGGCATCTGCTGTTCTCCATCCTAAACAGATGTCTGATGTCCAAGACTGCGGGAATAGACACATGTAGCAGTTCATTCCTTAAATTCTTTCATGGGATAGTCTTCTCTCGTAACTATGACTATGCCCTGGTTATCTGGAATGAACTGGTGGAGCTCGTGAACGCAAAAAGATTTCCTTCAAAAGCCAAAAAATTTGTGCCGTTAAAGAGATTTCTGCAATTAGTCATAAAGGCGATGATGAATTCGAATGAAGATATCCCGGCCAGATCCAATAGTGAAATGGGACTGACATTCGTCATGTCTAGAATTCGGCAGCATACCGAAGTTGAAGACTTGAATTCTATAATGGAGATTCCACCAGAGCTTTTTGCCTTGGCTGATCAGACTGCTCAATGTGTGATAGGAGAGTTATAGATCCTATAGTTCAGCCAGAACCGGTTGAACTTACCCAAGAATCACCCCATGCCTCAGCTGAGAGAGAGGTCTTAGATATAGATGAGAGAGTTCAGGAACACGAGTTACCTGAACAGGGTAGTGTGTTGCAGGAAAATGAAATGGAGAGGGGTGAACAGGAGAGGGGAGCGTCTGATCAGCAAAGTACTTCATCTGATAGTACTTCCACAACATTTTCAAGTTCGAAAGATACTGAAACCGACAATGAGGCAGCTCTAGGTGATAATGATGGCGATGATGATAATAATGATGATGACGGTGCTAATGACCATGCTCAACCGATTCTTTCACAGAATATTCCAGTAGGAGCAATGGTTGATGATTTAAATGAAATCTTTCCAGAATTTGACGCACAACAGACTTGTCCAAGTCTGCGTTCATTATCATTCGATGTTGAAGAGTATGGAGCTACTTATGATGAATATGATCGTATTTTACAAGGAGTTTCAATCGAAAAAGGAGATGAAGGAGAAACAGTAAAAAATGATGAGAGGATGAGTGAAATAGACGAAGAAGAACATGGTAAGGGTGTGAATGGAGCACAAAATGAAAATCAAGCTCCTTACCTAGCCGATACACATAGCCGGACACCTACGTCTACTATCGACATTCACTCGTTGAATGTTGGTATTGAACAAAACATAGCTAGCCCAGCTATGCATATGCACACCCAACCTATCTACTCAACTGGTTCTCAACAACCAGTTGTTTCACTTCATCACGGGGATGTAACACATATGCTAACTACTTCTCACTTGAAGAATGTAGTTATTGAAACAAGTAGGCCGCTGCCCCAGCCTACGACTTCGATTCTATGCACCTCGAGTCTAGAGCCGATACACATAGGTACACATGAGTCACGAGCATCTGTTGCTCCAGTTGCAGTTCTTAGTGAACTTGTCAGAACGACCAGAGTGGTGTCGATTGACATTTCACAAGGACCAGTCGGAAGTCCTACCAGTGCTATCCCTATGCCAACACTGAACGTAGGCACAACAGTTTACTCAACTGTTGTTTCAATTGGTAATCTAAGTGATCCAGGTGTTAATTTACCAGACTTTGTGTCATGGGAGTATCTGGACGGCGCCCTAAAGGCTGTTCAAGACAACATGGATGCACAGATTGTAAGTCTTAAAAGACTTTTGAAGGAAAAGAGCAAGTCGAGGAAGAGCAACCATCTGCGTCATCACCACCGCCTGTACCTGAGCCTCTGAGGGTACTGAGGGTACAATAGCAAATGGTGGACGAACTCAAATCGCTATTGTATGCTAAGTTGATGGCATCCCAAAATCCTGATGCTGAAGATGCAGACTTGGTTGGGCTCTTAAGACAACAAATTGATGAAAACCCTCCTGTTCGAGCATCAGAGTTTTTGGCCTTTCAAGATGTGGTTGCTTCTAGCTTCACCAAAGTTAGCAAGTTAATCACAACAAACACCCAAGATCTTAAAAGTTCAATGGATGCCTTCTTTGAATGAGTATCTATTCTAGAAGAGATGTACAGATCTCAGGCCACCTCTCACAAAAGAAGGCATGATGATTCGAAAGATCCAGATCATCATGAGGGGTAGAGGAAGAGATAGAGGGTGGCTGAGACGTCTGTTTAAGCTACAATGGTTGAAAGTGAGCCAACTGCTCAAGATGTGAATGTTGAAGGTTCTGCCCCGGAGTCTACACATGAAAGAATCATCGAGGCAATTATTGTAGAAGATGAGGAAGAAATGGAGACAAGTCCTATGATCGAGCCAATGGTTGAAAAACCGGCAGACTCCACAGTAGGAACAAGGTTGTTATTGGACTTGTTTGCCAATATAGGTTTCAATGACGTGTTTGCTACTGTGCTGGGTGGAGAGCAAGATTTTGGAGAGGATATTGAGAATATTTACGAGTCAATTGGGCTATACTTTGACTTTGAAGCTGACATCATTGAGGAAGACCCAGTATTCCCGTTTCCAGGTGACCGTCACACAGTGCCGGAATCCTCCACTGTAGCTGTAGCTGGTGCATCTGATATTCCTGCTCCTAGAGAGCCTTTTGATCCTACAGAGATTTTTACAAGGAATTATGTGCCATTTGAAATTAGAGCCAATGTTCTAGGGTATGATAGGGCAAGGATCCGAGAGCCGTACCTTGAAGACATCTACTTTGGAATCTTCCTCCGACATCGTAAGGCTTTGAGTGGTGATAAAATTCTTGGTATCCACCGGGAAACCAAAGATTATCGCTTGGAGTACAAGCACTTTCCGAAAGCCAAACGTCTGCCTGTTAGTGAAGTTCGTACCAAACATCAGGTTGTCACAGTCAAACAGATAGATGCTCAAAGACTTCTTAGAGTATGGTATCCGGTCTTCACTATGACTAGACAAGATGGGAAAGTCTGGAAGTTTAGTGAAGCTGATTTCTCGAACTTATATTTGGAAGACTTGGAGTATATGCACTGTGAGATCCGAAATATGACTAACAGGAAAGATGGAGCTCTGGTTGCTCTTGATGCAATTAAAAGGTATATGTGGAGTCATGTAAAGTTGGCTATGATTATTGATGTTCAGATGGGTCTTGAAGATAATCAAAGAATCATCAATCTGAAGAGACCTGATCAAGACTTAGAAGATATTGATGCTTATCCAGTTTACATGATTTTTGAAAAACTAGAGTTCGGAGTCATATACTTTGTTGAGCATCAAGTGAAGAAGTTTATGAGATTCAGCGAGATAAACAAGTATTCAGATGGTACAATAAGGCTGGTGAGATGGGCACTTGACTTGAAAAGGGTAAACAATGACAGGGCTGTGGAGTCGGAGAGAATGAGCTCTAAAGATAGATATTTGTTGATCAATGCTATAAATCTGCTCGAGGAAAAGATTCAATACTGGAACGCTCTAAGGAGGCTGGAGAAACTCCTCGGACTTAGAAAGACAAAATTTACAAGAGTTCGAACTTGAATCCAAAGGGGGAGAATGTTGGGTTCAAGTATGCGCGTTATTGTTGTATTCAAGTTCTCCATATTTTACATGCTTTGTAATAGTTTAGCTTTATACTTTCCTTAGTATAAATAGTAGTTTACTTTGTAATTGTCATTAGCAAGTCATTAGCAAATTCTGTAATCTGAGATTAGAGCTATAATTTCTCTCTCAAGCAATCACAGACATTTTGGTGATCTATTCTCTCTTCATCTTGTTCTTATCGTTCTTGAAGATCATAATCAGTTGTGTGTGAATTTGGACATTTCATATTATCTTGTCAAAATAGGATTATTTGGAACAACAAATGGGAATTTTGACAAAATGAATTTGAACTGATAATAATTCCATTGACTATGGTCTATTCTAAATGGAATTATTTCCTGAAATATTTTAATGAGGATATAAGGGTGGCATATCAAGGAGAGGTGTACCATGGGATAATGGTGGCATATCAAGGAGAGGTGTACCATGGGATAAGGGTGACATATCAAGGAGAGGTGTACATTTGGATATAAGGGTGGCATTTGTATGTGTGTATTTCGAAATAACTCTTACTATTATATCCCTTAAGATTATCGTGGTCTGGAATCTTTATTTCTTTGTGATTTAAAGATTCAGGATCAGGGTTCTTATTGGAAATCATAGTCTGGATGTTATTGAAGAAGAGATAACAGGTTTGGCCTAAAACTTTGTATAAACCTTGTTTGAATAGAAGAGGTTTAAAAGTGGCATTCTGATATTGTTTTTGTTAAACCTGTTTTGTGTAAACCTGATTTGTTTGATATATTATTTACAAGCAGAAAATATTGGCTTGAAAGGTGAAAGGTATCGATATTATGTTCTTACTTGTTCATATATTTGTGATATATATGAAAAGTTATTTTTACTTAAAAGTTTTGGTGATTTTCACCCTGCAATAACATAAATAGGGTAACTCACTAGACCTTTCGGTCTAACTCTCGTTTTGTGAATTTAAATATGTATTGTAGGAAGTGCCGATGGTAAGGGGAAGGAAAAATGTAATATTTTCCTTATATGATTATCTGCGAGAAGATTTATTGATGATATGTATAGTTTTGGTAGATGAATGTGGATTAGTACAAGAATTTGTATTTTGAATTTTTGGACCATGTAATTTGTACTGGTAAATTCTTGTATTAAGGGACCAATGTGGTGTATAAACATGTAATTCTTATGTATGAAGTATTTGTTACATGCAATGTGTAGAATGGGGTGTTACAACGAATAAGACTACTGACCTCGAACTCTCGAAGAAGATGACTGGTGTAGTGGTGTGGTGGACTGGTGGCGGCTGTCACTGTTCACTGTGCAGCTGTGAACACTCGAAGAACGCATCGACTGGATGGAGTTGGGTCGATTGACGACTAACGAGCCGAGTAGCCGACGACTAGGATGACTGTCGAAGGTCCACGAGGACGAGTGTCTCTCGGCAACACGACAACACTGTGAAGGGGAACGTGAAGGGGAAGATGCTTAGTCCGTTACTCCGTTAGTCGCTTACTGGTGAGCCGTGAACAAGGGGAAGGCCGCGGGAAGGGGAATTGGGATTTGGGGAAAGCCGTAAAGAGTGAAGGGGTTAGGGGAACTGGGGAAGACGATGGTGTCTGGACTCAAAGCCAAAGTCAAAATCAAAGCCAAAGCCCAATTTCCATGTAACTATAACCAAAGCCCAATGGACTCATTTATGAATTATGATTTTCTCAATATACCGGGTACGAGGCGGGGTCGGGGGATACAATACCCGGCCCTGGCTCCAACGCCGTTTTGCCTCTACCTGGGATCCCCGGCCCCGGACCCGGTACCCGTTTTAGCGGGGAATCCCCATCCCCGTCCGGGTCGGGTGAACCGGGTTCCCCACCAGGTCGAGTCAAATCAACATGCCTAATATTTATTCACATTTTCATAATATATAACATTTTTACGTCTATTTTTTTGTTTCAATATGTAAAACAAAAAAAGGTTCCACATGTATTATTTTTATGATATAAACATAAAACATATATGAAATAATACCTTAATCATAGCATTTGATAAAAAAAAACATTTAAAAATATTTTTATTTTGCTTCTTACAGGTTTGCAACATTTTTGTACTTTTCATTTGATTTACCAGTCTATAAAACAATTTTAAAATTCAAATTTACAACTTATCTATACTATATTATACAGTATTTGACAGAAACTCTTAAAAACCATTTTTACGCATAATGTAACATCCCCCATCCCCGTGGTCCGGAACGGGCGGTGTCACTAACGGGACTTCATTCTAAGACACAAACATTGCAGAGCTACTAATAAACTCCAAACGTAGATTAACTTCTAAAACATGCTTTACAATCCAAAATATTACATTCTGTCAACTATTTATAAGTTTAGAATATTATACATCTACCAAAGAGTTTACCAACTCCAAAAAGTCAAACGCTCGATCTCAAGTCCCGTCCCTTATCAGAATCACTTGGAACCTGCCGTGTCAAGAAACAAGAACACGGCTGAGCACGGGGCTCAGTGAACAGATTGTATATAAACTAGAAATAATAATACGTAACATTGATAATAAAGCGGAAGACTTAAAAGTCAATGAAACTGAATTCATAGAAAATCAAGACGTTTCACAGTTCTTATTTCAAAACATCATTTAAACACAATCCGTCAATTCCTGTAGTGTTCATGGGGTGGCCAAACCACACGAACTATCGGGCCGGCGTGCGGGCACACACCTCGAATCCCCCGTGAATTTAACCACGGTCACATGGTGGGTAATTCTAGGATCGATCCATCCGCCCT
>NC_037529.1:27029693-27034253 GCF_001531365.2 Cynara cardunculus var. scolymus
GTGTTGCATAAGAACACAACCGAGACCTTTCTTTGAAGCATCATTGTAAACTTGAAACCCACCAGTGCCAGACGGCAATACAAGAATAGGTGCGGTAACCAATCGATGCTTCAATTCCTCAAAACTAGATTCTTGTTCGGAACCCCAATTGAATTTGACTCCTTTTCGAAGTAATCGGGTCAAAGGTAACGATATTTTAGAGGAACCTTCAACGAATCGTCTGTAATAACCAGCCAGACCCAGAAAACCACGAACTTTAGATACATTCGTAGGCCGTGACCAATTAGTGACGGTTTCAATTTTCGTCGGATCGACTTTGACACCTTCAGCGAAAATTACGTGTCCGAGAAAAGACACTTGATCGAGCCAAAACTCACATTTGGAAAGTTTTGCATACAACCTTTTTGTTCGAAGAGTCTCCAAAACAATTTGAAGATGTTGATCATGTTGCTTTGTTGACTTCGAGTAAATCAAGATGTCGTCAATAAACACGATAACAAATTCATCAAGATAATCCTTGAAAACTCGATTCATAAGATCCATAAAGACCGTTGGAGCATTAGTTAACCCGAAAGGCATTACTATGAATTCGTAGTGCCCATAGCAAATTCTAAATGCTGTTTTCGGAATATCAGAATCTCKAACACGAAGTTGATGGTACCCGGACCGAAGATCAATTTTGGAAAAGTATCGTGCCCCTTGTAATTGATCGAATAGATCATCGATTCTCGGCAACGGATACTTGTTACGGATCGTTACTTTATTAAGTTCTCGATAATCGATACAAAGACGCATCGTACCGTCTTTCTTTTTAACGAAAAGAACTGGAGCTCCCCAGGGTGAAACATTGGGTCGAATGAAACCTTTCTTCAATAGATCATCAAGTTGATTTTTAAGCTCTTTCATTTCAGTTGGAGCAATTCGGTAGGGAGCCTTGGATATAGGAGAAGCTCCCGGGACTAGATAGATGGTAAATTCAACTTCCCGTACCGATGGTATACCCGGTAAATCATCGGGAAACACATCAAGATATTCAGAAACAACAGGTATGGATGTTGAAGTAGGAAATACCTGTTCAGGATCTTGTAAAGCAGCAAGAAAACTTTCATTGTTTTGCCACGTATATTGCTTCACAGTAATAGATACTACTGCACTAACATCTTCTTTTGGAGTACCTCCTTGGAAGATTGCCTCNCGGTTCTACCATTAGATTCGATAGAATTTCCGTTTGCGAACTCAGATAGATTTCTAGTCCGAACCGTTCGATTTCCAAAGCCAACTCTGTAGAAACAATTAAAGAAGAAACTTGTTCCACAGCTTTACGGCTTAAAGTGTCGGCGACTACATTAGTTTTGCCCAGATGATACTGTATCCGAACATCATAATCTTTCAGAAGTTCGAGCCATCTTCGTTGACGCATATTTAACTCTTTTTGAGTAAAGATGTACTTGAGGCTTTTATGGTCAGTGAAAACTTCACAGGTCTCACCGTACAAATAGTGATGCCAGATCTTGAGTGCGAAGATCACTGCAGCTAATTCGAGATCATGAGTCGGATAATTGACCTCATAAAGCTTTAATTAACAAGAAGCATATGTGATCACTTTTCTGTGTTGCATAAGAACACAATCGAGACCTTTCTTTGAAGCATCACTATAAACTTGAAACCCACCAGTACCAGACGGCAATACAAGAATTGGTGCGGTAACCAATCGATGCTTCAATTCCTCAAAACTAAATTCTTGTTCGGAACCCCAATTGAATTTGACTCCTTTTCGAAGTAATCTGGTCAAAGGTAGCGATATTTTAGAGAAACATTCAACAATCATCTGTAATAACCAGCCAGACCTAGAAAACCACGAACTTCAGATACATTCGTAGGTCTTGACCAATTAGTGACAGTTTCAATTTTCGCCAGATCGACTTTGACACCTTCGCAGATATTACGTGTCCGAGAAAAGACACTTGATCGAGCCAAAATTCACATTTGGAAAGTTTTGCGTACAAACTTTTTGTTCGAAGAGTCTCCAAAACAATTTGAAGATGTTGATCATGTTGTTTTTTTGACTTCGAGTAAATCAAGATGTCGTCAATAAACACGATAACAAATTCATCAAGATAATCCTTGAAATCCTGATTCATAAGATCCATAAAGACCGCTTGAGCATTAGTTAGCCCAAAAGGCATTACTAAGAATTCGTAGTGCCCATAGCGAGTTCTAAATGCTATTTTCGAAATATCACAATCTCGGATATGAAGTTGATGGTACCCAGACCGAAGATCAATTTTGGAAAAGTATCGTGCCCCTTGTAATTGATCGAACAGATCATCAATTCTTGGCAATGGAAACTTGTTATGAATAGTTACTTTATTAAGTTCCCGATAATCGACACAAAAACGCATGGTACCATCTTTCTTTTTAACGAAAAGAACTGGGGCTACCCAGGGTGAAACATTGGGTCGAATGAAACATTTCTTCAATAGATCATCAAGTTGAGTTTTAAGCTCTTTCATTTCAGTTGGAGCCATTCGGTAGGGAGCCTTGGATATAGGAGAAGCTTCCGGGACTAGATCGATGGTAAATTCRACTTCCCGTACCGGTGGTATACCCGGTAAATCATCGGGGAACACATCAAGATATTCAGAAACAACAGGTATGTATGCAGAAGTAGGAAATACATGTTCGGGATCTTGTAGAGCAGCAAGAAAACTTTCATTGTTTAGCCACGTGTATTGTTTCACAGTAATAGAGACTACTGCACTAATATCTTCTTTTGGAGTACCTCCTTGGAAGATTGCCTCCGGTTGTCTATATCCCCAAATAGAATTTGTTTGGCATTACAGTCTATTGTTTCCCGGTGGTGTGACAACCAGTCTATACCCAATACTAAATCGAAGTAGAACATATGCATTGGAAGCAGAGTAACCTCTCGTATGCAATCCCCAATAAGCAACGGACAGTTGGAAAAACGAGTTAGCACACAAATTGAACCACCTATTGGAGTAGATATTACCACTGGAAATTAGGTGGTTTGCTCATACGGTTTTAATCGGGATTCTAATTGTTCAGAAACAATTGAGTGTGTCGCACCAGTATCAAACAAAACATAAACAGATAAATCAATTAATTTAACATGACCCAAAATCATACCCGTTTGAGATTTGCTGCCTGGTAATGCAAAGACTTGTCCACTAGTACTTGGTTGTTTACCTTTCCCTTTGTCAGTTTGGATCCGAGCCTTGGGACAATCTTTTGCCATATGACCTTGTTCTCGACAATTGAAACAGCAACCGGTCATCCTTAAGCATGGACCCGATCGTTCTCGAAGATTGCATCGTTCACAATTAATAATAGGGCTAGAAACATTTTGACTTCCACTGGAAGTCATGGCGTGGATAGATTCGAGCCTTTTTGAGTATCACTGCTCGACTTTGATTTTACAAAACGAGGGTTGCTTCGGGAGAAAGATTTAGATCCGCGTTTCTTATTGTCAACGCGTGAAGTTAACCATTGTTATCATGACCGATCAATATTCTTTGCTGCGTCGGCCACTTCAGTAACGGTATTAAAAGGATGATTCAAGAGACGATCTTTATACCTCGAGTTCAAAGTCCATTTAATGGGAATTGAGAAGGACTGAGGTTTTTGTTTGTTAAACCTTTCAAGCCATATATATATTTCTTCCGTTGGTTACCCAAACTGGATAGAGGAATTCCAGTATTTGGTGTAGGAACAAGATTTGGATTTGAAGAAAGATTATGTGCTGCTTGTTGCATAGCCTGAATAGCCTGCTGCATATATGTAGGCATCAGACTTGACATGGTCTGACAGACCACATCAGCAATATTGGGTTCATTTTCACCCTCCTTTTGATTGGGGTTGGGGTTTGGGTTACCCTCAAGCTGAGATCTGGATTTGCGTGGGTGACCACGTCTCGACATTCTAAAATAAAACAACATGAAAATCAGAATTCAAAACAGTTATGGATTAGAAAAACGGTAGATAAAATTACAATCTAGTATACCCGTTCTTATGTCTACCCATTTCTCACAGGTCAAGCTTACTTTATCTACAACTCAAAACCTATGCTCTAATACCACATTTGTAACATCCCCCGTCCACGTGGTCCGGAACGGGCGGTGTCACTAACGGGACTTAATTCAAAGACACAAACATTGTAGAGATACTAATAAACTCCAAACGTAGATTAAGTTCTAAAACATGCTTTACAATCCAAAATATTACATTCTAACAACTATTTATAAGCTTAGAATATTATACATCTACCAACGAGTTTACAAACTCCAAAAAATCACACGCTCGATCTCAAGTCCCGTCCCTTATCAAAATCACTTGGAACCTACCGTGTCAAGAAACAAGAACACGGCTGAACACGGGGCTTAGTGAACAGATTGTAATATAAATTTGAAATAATAATACGTAACATCGATAATAAAGCGGAATACTTAAAAATCAATGAAACTGAATTCATAGAAAATCAAGACATTTCACAGTTCTCATTTCAAAATGTCATTTAAACACAATTCGTCAATTCTTGTA
>NC_037529.1:27034487-27035595 GCF_001531365.2 Cynara cardunculus var. scolymus
GTTCACGATAAAGATTCAAGAGTTTACGATAATGGTTCAAGAGTTTATATATATATATATATATATACGTAATTTATCGACCACTTTTAAGCGATCAATCACAAAGTGGCGAACCACCGTTACGAAGGGTCAACTACAATAACTAGTTGCCCAAGAGTCAAAGGGAAGTGAAATCCGTACCTTAAGCGGAATAGAGAAGTAAAGCACGATCAAACGAGATTCACGATAAAGTTCGACTTGCTCGCGTGCCTAACGAATGCGCAAATCGATTATTACTTAAACAATGTAAGATCATATCCTAATTATACTAATAAATTACTTAGGTYCTACATGTTTATAAACAACTTAAACTTCAAATACGACAACCGAATACGCATTGAGAAATCGACTCAACACTTAGCTTTATATAATTCCAATTCGACTTAACAGCTTTTGACCCTCATTTTCGGGAGCATTTTTATCCCACTTAGAAATCAATACAGAAAATACTATCTAAATAAAAGATGTAGTATGATATACGATGAAACTACTGGTTTTCGAATCACCTCATTTGGATTATCCATCTATTTTATACGAAYATTAAAAAACAGCATATCAATCCTAAATACATTGCAAACAGCCCCGAAAACACACTGTTTTGGGCCACTTAAATTCATAACTGGATTTTCGACCCTACATGAAAGTTGTAGTATGCATTAAGGACTTTCTAACTGCAAAATATGAACTTATTCCGACTTACGGTTTGTAAGTTATATACTGTCAAAGTATGGACCTGCATAGTCGGTAAAATCCGATTCCGTAATTCTCGACTAACTTTTATAATYCAATTTCCATGATTCGCTACATTTACRTGATATTAACATACTTCAACATATTAAACAGCAAAATAACTCCAATGATCACTACCCTAAGCTTAATCATRCAATTTTATYCTTTTCGRCATTATATCGAATAATTGGTGTGTCGTTAAACATATACACCAAATCTCACCATAATGAAACCATAATCTACCCTTTTAATTTCTACATCAATTTAACCAATCCTAGCATTCTAAACATGAATATATCATACTTATAACAATATCTATCCGTAAACTTATACATAACAT
>NC_037529.1:27035860-27050281 GCF_001531365.2 Cynara cardunculus var. scolymus
AAATTTATACCTTTATGAAGGGTTCGAAGAGTGGATTCCGAATATATAATCGTTACTTCGATTGCTTCAACGATCTGGGAAATATCTTAGAGAGAAGAAAAAAAAATGAAAGAGAGAGAGCGGCGGTGAAGAAGATGCAACGATGGTTTATTTTTTTTATTTTTTTTACTTTACATATATATATATATATATATATATATATAATTATAATAAGTTTAGTAATTTGACGGTTTTAACCCTTTAACAATTATCGACCGTTATATAAGTACGGTACAATTCGGGTAAGTTAACGAGAATATGTTTTTAAAACCCGGGTATTACAATTCTCCCCCCTTAAAAGGAGATTTCATCCCCGAAATCGAATTTAGAGATAGGGAACTTACATCAGTTTGAGGATGAAAGGTTGTACTAAAATTCAAACGTGTGCCCCAAGCTTTATGTAAAATTTCCCAAAAAGTCGAGATGTAAAACGTGGGTCTCGATCGAAGGTAATCGATATAGGTGTACCATGAAGACGCACAATTTCACGTTGGAAAACTTCGGTCAGCTTATCAATTGACCATGTTAGTCGGACAGGAAGAAAATGAGCCGATTTTGTGAGTCGGTCAACCACTACCCAGATTGCATCGTGTTTTAAGATCGTACGGGGTAATCCGACTACAAAATCCATAGGTATGTGTTCCCATTTCCATACTGGAATGTTCAACGATTGGAGAACACCACCTGGACGTTGATGTTCAATTTTAACTTGTTGACAAGTGAGACAACGAGCTACAAAGTCAGTGATATCTCGCTTCATTCCAATCCACCAGAAATGGTTCCTCAAATCACAATACATTTTTGTTGTGCCAGGATGAACTAAAAACATAGAGTTATGAGCTTTGATCAAAATTAGATTTCTAAGCTCCGAGTTATTCGGAACACAAARACGATCCCGAAACCACAACACATGATCATCATCCATTCTGAACTTTGAACTAGAATTCTCTTGTGCCTGCTGGAAATTTGCCCATAATTCACTATCATCTTGTTGGGCTTCTTTGATTCGAGAGATTAGAGTCGATTCTACCATTAGATTCGATAGAATTTCCGTTTGCGAACTCAGATAGATTTCTAGTCCGAACCGTCTGATTTCCAAAGCCAGCTCTGCAGAAACAATTAAAGAAGAAACTTGTTCCACAGATTTACGGCTTAAAGCGTCGGCGACTACATTAGCTTTGCCCGGATGATACTGTATCCGAACATCGCAATCTTTCAGAAGTTCGAGCCACCTTCGTTGACGCATATTTAACTCTTTTTGAGTAAAGATGTATTTGAGACTTTTATNAAAACCAATAAAACTAAACATGTGCCACTACCCGAATGGCGTTCATAAAAATTCAACCTTCAAAGTACTTCATAAAACCCGAAATTACTTCAAAATATGAGAATCAATTTAACAAAGTTGAAAGATTCAAACATATAATTCAACGAACGAAAATCAAGTGTTCACGATAAAGATTCAAGAGTTTATGATAAAAGTTCAAGAGTTTATATATATATATATATATATATATAAGTACGTAATTTATTGACTACAACAACTAGTTCCCCAAGAGTCAAAGAAAGTGAAATCCATACATTAAGCAGAATAGGGAAGTAAAGCACGATCAAACGAGATTCACGGTAAAGTTCGACTTGTTCGCGTGCCTAACGAATGCGCAAATCGGTTATTATTTAAACAACGTAAGATCATATCTTAATTCTACTAATAAACAATTAGGTCTTACATGTTTATAAACAACTTAAACTTCAAATACGACAGCCGAACATATATTACGAAATCTACGCAACACTTAGCTTTATATAATTCCGTTTCGACTTTTAATAGCTTTTGACCCTCATTTTCGGGAGTATTTTTACCCCATCAATTTTATCAATCCTAGCATTCTAAACATGAAATATATCATATTTATAACAATATTAATCCGTAAACTTAGACATAACATCATTTATAAACCGGTCTAAAAAAATGCTAACGTAAACACCCTAATAAAAGTGAATGAAATTTATACCTTTATGAAGGATTCCGAAGAGTGGATTCCGAATATATAATCGTTACTTCGAAGAGTGGATTCCGAATATTTTAGAGAGAAGAAAAAATGAGAGAGAGAGAGATGAGACGGTGAATATGAAGATGAAGAAGCCGACGTTGGTTTTTTTTTTTTAACTTTACATATTATATATATATATATATATATTATAATTATAATAAGTTTAGTAATTTGACGGTTTTAACCATTCAACAATTACCGACCGTTATTTAAGTACGGTACAATTTGGGTAAGTTAACGAGAATGTTTGTAAAACTCGAGTCTTACAAAGACAACATTTCTGTATAGTATTCTCAAGGAGGAAGTCTACGTTTCACAACCAGAGGGTTTGTTGATCAGTCAAAGCCGGATCATGTCTACATTCTTGACCGAGCTCTTTAAGGTCTTAAACAAGCTCCGAGAGCCTGGTATGACATTTTATCAGAATTTCTGGTAAAGTCAGGCTTCTCGAAAGGTAATATTGACACAACCCTTTTCATTAAAAAGGAAAATTCTGGTATTATTTTGATACAAATTTATGTAGACGACATAATATTTGGATCTACAAACCCTAAATACTGAAAAAAAAATTCTGCCTTGATGGTTTCTCGTTTTAAAATGAGTATGATGGATGAGATGAACTTCTTTTTTGGTCTTCAAGTAACACAGTTATCTTCAGGTATCTTTATTTGTCAAAAAAAATATATTTTAGATATCCTGAAGAAATTTAATATGGAAAATTGTTCATCTATTAAAACACCTATGGCTCATGGAACGAAAATACATGTTGATCCATCTGGAAAAGCTGTAGATCAGAAAACTTATCGAGGCATGATCGGCTCTTTAATGTATTTGACGTCTTGTAGACCTGATATTATGTTTTCAATACATCTTTGTGCCAGATATCATTCTAATCCAAAGGAATCCCATCTAAGTGTTGTTCAGCGCATTTTCCGATATCTCAAAGGGACTGCTAATCTTGAACTCCGGTATCCCAAGGGTACTAGTTTTGAACTAACAACTTATTCAGATGTAGACTATGCAGGCTGTATGTTGGACAGGAAAAGTACATCAGGACATCTACAGTTTTTGGGAGACAAGCTAGTCAGCTGGGCATCAAAGAAACAGAACTGCGTTTCCATTTCCACTGCCGAAGAAGAATATGTAGCTGCTGCAAGCTGCTGTTCTCAAGTGTTATGGATGCAGACACAGCTCAGAGACTACGAGTTCTTCTTTAATAAAATTCCCATTTACTGTGATTCCAAAAGTGCTATAGCTATTTCTTGTAATCCTGTTCAACACACTAAAACCAAGAATATAGATACCCGGTATCATTTTATTAAAGATCATGTAGAAAAAGGAACCATTGAACTGTATTTTGTAAATACATAATTTCAATTAGCTGACTTATTTACGAAAGCTTTAGATAAAAAACGCTTTAGCTTTCTTGTATCTAAGTTAGGTATGTTAAATTTGAAAATTTGAATTTTGACTAAAAACAATTCAATTTATTGAATTGTATTTAATTCAAATTCATTTAGTCAAATATCTGTAATTTTAATACAAATCAGTGTTTCAAATTTTTCTATCTGATTTTAAATTTCTTGATCGTGGGGATCTATATTTGAGGGGGAGTGTGGTTTTTATCTGTTTTTGAATATCTGATCATATTTTGAGGGGGAGTGAATTTTATCTATATTGAACTAACAGTTTATATTTTTCTTACAGGTATTTTGAACATTATCTAATTTTTAAAAGAAGTAGAGTTTAGAAATATAAGTGTTTGGCGGATTTAGTCTAATCCGGACAACACTTGTCCGATTTATTGCAAATCCGGCAACACTTGTCCGATTTAGACTAATCCGGACAAAAGGCTATATGATAAATTCTTATCCGGATAAGGTTATATATGCTTTACAAGGGTTTGAGCGGATTAGTAAATCGCTTGCTTGATTTGACCGGATTCTTAAATTGCTTGTCTCGTGTATTCTTTCAAGTCCTTAAATCGTTCATTTCTTGAGCGATTTAATCCTTCATTTGAGCGATTAAGTGTTCTTTGTTGAGCGATTTATCTTTAAAATCGATTGACCCTTGAGCGATTTATTCTTAAACCGGACAAGTCTTGACCGGTGTTCTTCTAAATCGCCTATGCCTTGAGCGATTTATTGTCCGGATTATCACTTAGTTGATTCTTAATCCGGATAAGCCTTGAGCGGTTTAGAATTTGAAAGGGTCACTCTCATACACTGTTCATCGTCTCCGGTCAATCGTTCCCTGGTTAAGCGCTCAAGATCTTCGAACCTTCATCCATTTCTTCCCTATTCTTTTTAAGGTTTACATTTGTTTGAACTCGTTGATTATTCTTATACCTTGACGATATTGAATTGATGGACAAATCTTGGACTGATTGGACTGTTTAATCTCTTAATGTTGAATAACATGACTTTGAATCAAATTCGATCTAAACTGCTTAATAACCAAAAATAGTCTAATCATTGTTTAATCGTTTCAAATAAAACAGTTTTTCATAATAATCGTTGGTTCATTTTCATTGTTTTAGGAAATTTTTTGTTTAGGGTTTGCTTTTTAGCAATTTTTTTAGACAGTTTGGTTTTGACCGGATTTCTCACTGAAGAAGGTGACCAGAGAAAACTCCGATCAACCTTAATTCGGTTGATAATTGTCTGGATTAGATGTTTGACTTAGAAATATTTTTTCTTCTTCTTTGTTGACCGGATATGTAATCCCGTTACATTTTCATTTTTTTGGTAATTCTTTTTTAGTTTTATTTTTTTAATTTTTTTAGAATGGTTGAATATAATTTTTTTTTAGAATTGTTTAGTATAGATTTTTTTTTGTTAGTTTAATTTTTTTTAATAATTTTCTTTAGTATTTTTTTTACTTCAATTTTCTTTTGTTTAATTTTTTTAAATCCTAATTTTTTTTAATTTGAGTATTTGAATTACTTGAAAAATAAGGGTTATAATAAGTTTAGATTTTTTTATAGGTAAATGGAGGACATACATCATCAGTCTGATGAGGAATCTCATATTCCCTCGGTCAGATCTGACAACATCCAAAACCCTCCACATCCTATAAACGAACTTATACCCTCTGAAACCCTTTTTCCCCAATGCCAGTATCTCGATATAAAACCAAATAACCATTCTTTCAATTTTGACATGCCTGCCGAATACCAGATAATTCCGGAAATCCTGAGAGGACACCCTATTGCCTACTCCCGTTTAGCCAATACACCTATTCCAATGGTGTATTTACAACAATTTTGGAGTACCCTTACACTGGCAAAAGACGGTGACACATTCTATTTTGAAGGAGCAGTGGATGAATACGTCAGCTGTCTGACATTAAAACGTTTAAGAAGGATTCTACGACTCCCCGGACCATGCTCAAGAGGATATGAACAATTTGTAACAGATGACGAATTACGACGCGACATCAAACGGTTAGGATACTCGCAAGAGTTGACTAACCCGTCACAGTTCAAAAGACATTTTCTGCCATCAATCTAGCATCTGCTATTATCCATCCTAAGCAGATGCCTGAGGTCCAAGACTGCGGGAATAGATACATGCAACAGTTCATTTCTCAAATTCTTTCATGGGATAGTCTTCTCTCGTAATTATAACTATGCCCTGGTTATCTGGAATGAACTGGTGGAGCTCGTGATCGCAAAAAAGATTTCCTTCAAAAGCCAGAAAATTCGTGACATTCCAGAGATTTCTACA
This sequence comes from Cynara cardunculus var. scolymus, assembly GCF_001531365.2. Lineage (NCBI taxonomy): Eukaryota > Viridiplantae > Streptophyta > Magnoliopsida > Asterales > Asteraceae > Cynara > Cynara cardunculus. The sequence continues at coordinate 27,041,682 of NC_037529.1, forward strand.
ACTATTCATAAAGGCGATGATGAATGTGAATGAATATATACTGACCAGATCCAATGCTGAAATGGGCACGACATTCGTCATGTCTAGAATTCGGCAGCATACTGAAGTTGAAGACTTGGATTCTATAATGGAGATACCACCAGAGCTTTTTGCCTTGGCTGATTAGATTGCTCAATGTGTGATAGACTATAGGAGAGAGATAGATCCTATAGTTCAACCAGAACCGGTTGAACTTACCCCAGGATTACCCCATGCCTCAGCTGAGAGAGAGGTGTTAGATATAGATGAGAGAGTTTAGGAACAGGGGTTAACGAAACAGGACAGTGTGCTGAGAGAAAATGTAATAGAGAGGGGTGAACAGGAGGGGGGAGCATCTGATCAGCAAAGTACTTCATCTGATAGTACTTCCACAACTTCTTCAAGTTCAGAAGATACTCAAACCGACAACCAGGCAGCTCTTGGTGATCATGATGGGGATGATGATAATAATGATGATGATGGTGCTGACGACCATGCTCAAACAATTCTTTCACAGAATATTCCAGCAGAAGCATTGGTTGATGATATTAATGACATCTTTCCAGAATTTCCTGCTCAACAAACTTGTCCAAGTCCACATTCCTTATCTTTCGATGTTGATGACTATGGAACTACATATGACGAGTATAATCGTATTCTACAAGGAGTTTCAATCGGAGAAGGAGATGAGGGAGAAGCAGTCGAAATGATGAGAGGATGAGTGAAACGGACGAAGAAGAACATGGTGAGGGTGTGAGTGGAGAACAAAATGAAAATCAAGCTCCTTACCTAGCAGATACACATAGCTGGGCACCCACATCTACTATCGACATTCATTCGTTGAATGTTAGTATTGAACAAGACATAGCTAGCTTAGCTATGCAAATGCACACCCAACCTATCCACTCAACTGGTTCTCAACAACCGATAGTTTCACTTCATCACGGGGATGTAGCACATATGCTAACTACTTCTCATTTGGAGAACGTAGTTATTGAAATAAGTAGGCCGCTGCCCCAGCCTACGACTTCGATTCTGTGCACCTCAAGTCTAGAGCCGATACACATAGGTACACATGAGTCGCGAGCATCTGTTGCTCTAGTTGTAGTTCTTAGTGAACTTCCGGAATGACTAGAGTGGTGTCGATTGACATTTCACAAGGACCGTTCGGAAGTCCTACCAATGTTATCAATATTACAACACTGAACGTAGGCACAACAGTTTACTCAACTGTTGTTTTAACTGGTAATCTAAGTGATGCAGGTGTTAGCTTACCAGACTTTGTGTCACGAGAGTATCTGGAAGGCGCCCTAAAGGTTGTTCAAGACAACATAGATGCACATATTACAAGTCTTAAAAGACTTTTGAAGGGGAAAGAGCAAGTCGGGGAAGAGCAACCATCTGCGCCATCACCACCGCCTGCACCTGAGCCTCCGAGGGTACAAGAGCAAACGGTAAACGAACTCAAATCGCTGTTGTAAGCTAAATTGATGGCATCACAAAATCCTGACTTTGAAGATGCAGACTTGGTTGGGCTCTTAAGACAACAAATTGATGATAACCCTTCCGTTCGAGCCTCAGAGTTTTTGGTATTTCAAGATGTGGTTGCTTCTAGCTTCACCAAAGTTAGCAAGTTAATCACATCAAACACCCAAGATCTTAAAAGCTCAATGGATGCCCTCTTTGAATGGGTATCTACTCTAAAAGAGATGTGCAGATCTCAGGCCACCTCTCACAAAAGAAGGCATGATGACCTGGATGATCCAGATCATCATGACGGGGAGAGGAAGAGACAGAGGTTGGCTGAGAGCTGATCAAGCTATAAGGGTTGAAAGTGAGCCAGCTGCTCAAGATGTGAATGCTGAAGGTTCTGCCCCGGAGTCTACATGGGAAAGAATCATCGAGGCAATTATTGTAGAAGATGAGGAAGAAATGGAGACTAGTCCTACGATCGAGCCAATGGTTGAAAAGTCGGCGGACTCCATGGTAGGAACAAGGTTGTTATTGGATTTGTCTGCCGATGTTGGATTCAATGACGTGTTTTTTACTGTGCTGGGTGGAGAGCAAGATTTTGGAGAGGATATTGAGAACATTGACGAGTCAACTGGCTATACTTTGACTTTGAAGTCGACATAAATAATGAAGATCCAGTTTTCCCAGTTCAGGGTGACCGTCAGACAGTGCTAGAATCCTACACTGCAGTTGTAGCTGGTGCATCTGACATACCTGCTCCTAGAGAGCCTTTTGATCCTATAGAGATATTCACGAGGAATTATGTGCCATTCGTCATTCGAGAAAATTTTCCATGGTATGATAGGGCAAGGATCTGAGAGCCGTACCTTGAAGACATCTATTTTGGAATCTTCCTTCGACATCGTAAGGCTCTGAGTGTTGATAAAATTTTTGGTTTCCACCGGGAAACCAAAGATTTTCACTTGGAGTACAAGCACTTTTTGAAAGCCAAGCGTCTGCCTGTTAGTGAAGTTCGTACCAAACATCGCATTGTCACAGTCAAACAGATAGATGCTCAAAGATTTCTTAGAGTCTGGTATCCAGTCTTCACTTTGACTAGACAAGATGGGAAAATCTGGAGGTTTAGTGAAGCTGATTTCTCGAACTTATATTTTGAAGACTTGGAGTATATGTATTGTGAGATCCGAAACATGACCAACAGGAATGATGGAGCTCTGGTTGCTCTTGATACAACTAAAAGATATATGCGGAGTCATGTAAAGTTGGCTATGGTTATTGATGTTCAGATGGGTCTTGAAGATAATAAAAGAATCATTAATCTGAAGATACCTGATAAAGACTTAGAAGGTATTGATGCTTATCCAGTTTACATGATTCTTGAAAAACCAGAGTTCGGAGTCATATACTTTGCTGAGCATCAAGTGAAGATGTTTATGAGATTCAGCGAGCTAAACAAGTTTTCAGATGGTATAATAAGACTGGGGAGATGGGCACTAGACTTGAAGAGGGTGAACAATGACAGGGCTGCGGAGTCGGAGAGAATGAGTTCTAAAGAAAGATATTGGTTGATCAATGGCATAAATCTGCTCGAGGAGAAGATTCAATACCGGAACGCTCTAAGGAGGTTGGAGAAACTCCTCGGACTTAGAAAGACAAAATTTACAAGAGTTCGAACTTTAATCTAAAGGAGGAGAATGTTGGGTTCGAGTATGCACGTTATTGTTGTATTCGAGTTCTCCATATTTTACATGCTTTGTAATAGTTTAGCTTTATACTTTCCTTAGTATAAATAGTAATTTCCTTTATAATTGTCATTAGAAAGTCATTAGCAATTCTGTAATCTGAGTTTTAGCATTGTAATTCTCTCTCAATCAATTCAAGAGACATTTAGTGATCTACTCTCTCTATTCATCTCGTTCTTAAAGTTCTTGAAGATCATAATCATTTTGTATGAATTTTGGACATTTCATTGTCAGATTTGACCGAGGGAATATGAGATTACTCGTCAGACTGATAATGTATGTCCTCCATTTACCTGTAAAAAATCTAAACATATTAAGACTAAAAAAAATACTGAAAGTAAAGGAAAATTAAGACTAAAAAAAATGTAATCAAAGGAAAATTGAATTAAAAAAAATTACTAAAGAAAATTATTATTAAAAAAAATTAAACTAACACTAAAAAATTCTAAAAAAAATTTAAACTAAACTAAACAAAAAAATTAACACACATAATAAAAATCTAAGAAAAGAGAAAAAAATTTATAGTCAAAGTCAAAACCCGTTCAAATTCTAAACCGCTCAAGGCTTATCCGAATTAGAATAAATCGGTCAAGAGGTGTCAGATTTATGGAATAAGAATCAACTAAGTGTTTAATCCGGACAATAAATCGCTCTAGGCATAGGCGATTTAGAAGAACACCGGTCAAGACTTGTCCGGTTTAAGAATAAACCGCTCAAGAGTCAAACAAAGGAATAAATCGCTCAAGAGATGAACGATTTAAGGACTTGGAAAAACAATTGAGACAAACGATTTAGGAATCCGGTCAAAACAAGTAGGCGATTTACAAATCCGCTTAATCCCTTGTAAACATATCTAACAAGTGATGTCCGGATTTGCAATAAATCGGACAAGTGTTGTCCGGATTAGACTAAATAGGCCAAACACTTATATTTTTAAACTCTACATCTTTCAAAAATTAGATAATGTTTAAAATAAATGTAAGAAAAATATAAACTGTTAGTTCAATACAGATAAAATTCACTCTCCCTCAAAATATGATCAATTACTCAAAAACAGATAAACATCCACACCCCCCCTCAAATATAGATCCCCACGATCAATAAATTTAAAATCAGATAGAAAAATTGAAACACTGATTTGTATTAAAAAATACAGATATTTGACCAAATGAATTTGAATTAAATACAATTCAATAAATTGAATTGTTTTTAATAAAAATTTCAAATTTCAAATTTAACATACCTAACTTAGATACAAGAAAGCTAAAGCGTTTTTCATCTAAAGCTTTCGTAAATAAGTCAGCTAATTGAAATTCCGTATTTACAAAATACAGTTCTGTGGTTCCTTTTTCTACATGATCTTTAATAAAATGATACCGGATATCTATATGCTTGGTTTTAGTGTGTTGAACAGGATTACAAGAAATAGCAATAGCACTTTTGGAATCACAGTAAATTGGAATTTTATTAAAGTAGAACCTGTAGTCTCTGAGCTGTGTCTGCATCCATAACACTTGAGAATAGCAGCTTGTAGCAGCTACATATTCTGCTTCGGCAGTGGAAATGGATACGCAGTTCTGTTTCTTTGATGCCTAGCTGACTAACTTGTCTCCCAAAAACTGTAGATGTCCTGATGTACTTTTCCTGTCCAACATACAGCCTGCATAGTCTACATCTAAATAAGCTGTCAGTTCAAAACTAGTACCCCTGGGATACCAGAGTCCAAGATTAGCAATCCCTTTGAGATATAGGAAAATGCGTTTAACGGCACTTAGATGGGACTCCTTTGGATTAGACTGATATCTGGCACAAATATGTGTTGAAAACATTATATCAGGTCTACAAGACATCAAATACATTAAAGAACCTATCATGCCTTGATATGTTTTATGATCTAGAGCTTTTCCAGAAGGATCAACATGTATTTTTGTTCCATGAGCCATAGGTGTTTTGATAGATGAATAGTTTTCCATATTAAATTTTCTTCAGGATATCTAAAATATATTTTGTTTGACAAATAAAGATACCCGAAGRTAACTGTTTTACTTGAAGACCTAAAAAGAAGTTCATCTCACCCATTATACTCATTTTAAAACGAGAAACCATCAAGGCATAAAAGTTTTTGCAGCATTTGGGGTTTGTAGATCCAAATATTATGTCGTCTACATAAATTTGTATCAAAATAATATCAGACTTTTCCTTTTTAATGAAAAGAGTTGTGTCAATATTACCTTTCGAGAAGCCTGACTTTACTAGAAACTATAATAAAATGTCATACCAGGCTCTCGGAGCTTGTTTAAGACCGTAAAGAGCTCGGTCAAGGCCGTAGACATGATCCGACTTTGACTGATCAACAAAACCCTCCGGTTGTGAAACGTAGACTTCCTCTTTGCAAAGACCATACAGAAATGTTGTCTTGACATCCATCTGGTACACTGTGAAATTCTTGTGTGTCGCGTACGCCATAAACATTCGTATTGCTTTAATCCTTGCAACCAGGGCAAAAGTTTTGTCGTAGTCAACACCTTCTTGTTGATTATATCCTTTAGCAATGAGCCGGGCCTTATTTCTGAACACATCACCATCTTCGTCCTTTTTATTTTTGAATACCCATTTTGTACCGATAATTGTCTTGTTTTTGGGACGTGGAACCAATCTCTAGACTTTGAGTGCTTTGAACTGGTTCAACTTTTCTTGCATGGCTAGTATCCAATCCGGATCAGCTAAGGCTTTAGATACCTTAGTCGGCTCAATATTACTCATGAACGTGGAGTATAAATACCCATTAGCTGTCCCAAACCGTGTGCGAATGGGTGATGATGGATCACCAATGACTTGATATATTGGGTTATTTCAGGTCCATTTCTTGCTATAAGGTAGGGGAATGTAGGAGCTTTGGTCTGAGTTTTGTTCAGTGTAAGTACTTGGGGAGTTTATAGGAACAGGTTCAGGTGAAGGTTCAATATTAGAAACTCGAATAGGTTGAATATCTAGGTGAGGTATAATATTTTCGTCTTGTTCGACCGAAACCTCTTGCACTTCAGAATTTTCACCCTCTTCACACTGGACTGAATTGTTCGGATTTTCCATATCTATTTCTTCATCCACTACTTCCGTTTCCTCTTCTATTTCAGTTACTGGCACATCGGGAGATGGACCAGATAATTGTTGTTCACTTGGAATATCCCTGGACAAAACATTAGACTGATTAAATTTGTTTTCAAAATATTCTTCATAAAAGTTCTCAAATAAAGAATCTAAATAAGCTTTATCAAAATTAGATGACTCAGGTTGATCAGCTTTCCGCGTAGTATTAATTATCAGCCCAGGTCCTGAACTGAATTATTCAGAAGCCACATCAATGACTTCATCAAAGGATATGTTCACACTTTCATTGATGATTTTGGTCCTTTTATTGTAGACCATATACGCAGCAGATGTCTTTGAGTAGCCAACAAAGACTGCTTCATCAGCTTTAGCAGCGAACTTCCCTCTGTACTCTTTGTCATTTAAAATGAAGCACCTGCAACCAAAAACTCGGAAGAATTTGATATTAGGTATTCTTTTATTTATTATTTCATACAGAGTTTTACCAAACCTTTTGTTTACGAAAGAGCGGTTCTAGGTAAAACAAGCAGTCGCCACTGCTTCAGCCCATAAAAATAATGGAAGTTTGGAGCATGTAAGTAATGTCCGTGCCACTTCCACCAACGTTATGTTCTTTCGCTCAACGACACCATTCTGTTGCGGTGTCCGGGCTGCTGAAAATGTATGCGAAATACCAATGGATTCGAGGAATGAACCGAGTGTGTTGTTCTTGAATTCAATTCCATTGTCAGTTCTGATTTTCAGAAGTTGAAGTTGCAGATTATTTTGGACTGTCTTCAAGAATGAAAGAATTGTCTCGGGCGCTTCATCCCTTGACCGCATAAAATAAACCCAGGTATATCAGGAATAGTCATCGACTATGACCAGCAAATACTTCTTACCGTTTATGCTTTGGACTCACACAGGACCGCAAAGATCCATATGAGTAAGTGTAGAGGACGTTCGGTGTTGAACTTTGTCTTCAGCTTATGTGAAGCTTTCTTCAGTTTACTCATCTCACATGCGCCGCATACGTGGTCTCTATGAAACTTCAGGTCTGGGATGCCTTTGACCAAGTTGTCACATACCAACTTGTTGAGATATTTGAAATTTAAGTGTGAAAGTCGCCCATAGCAGATTCTGCTTCAAGGATGCCTTGGATATCAAGCAGACGTCAGTATCCACTTGTGTATTGGATAGGTCAATCGTGTAGAGATTTGATCTTCTGATTCCAGCTAAGAGCTCCTTACCATCAGTAGTTCGGATGCTGCATTGGTTGGCTTTAAAACAGACTTCTAAATTTTTATCACAAAATTGATCTATGATAAACAGATTATGTACAAGTCCTTTGACAAACGACACTTTCTTAATTATTAAGTTCCCAGGAATTACGTCACCGTGTCCAAGGATAGGCGCGTATTGATTGTTTCCAAATCTTACCGTATCTCCAAAAGATTCAACATAGTTAGCTAATAATTCTTTTTCTACCAGTCATGTGCTTAGAACTTCCGGAGTCTAAGAACCACACATGCCGGTTAACCTGCAAAAGTGAATCAATTTGGTTTTGGTACCTATTTTAGTTTTTGATCTTTAAGCACAGTTTTCGTTGGTGGTATACTGTAGGTACTGAACCAACATTCTTTAAAATGCAATTTCTTAGATAAAGTAGAAAACACATAATGCATGAAATGATAAGGTTTAAAATAAGTAAAAGACTTAAGTAACTCATTCAATCCACATGGAGGACAATTATTTTTACTATATCTAATATCAAACAATTCATCAACTGAATATCTTTTTACAGACTTATTCAATATCGAATCATTTAATACATATTTAGTAAAATTATTCTTCTTCTGTTGAGTTGAAGATTTGTCTTCTTCATTTAGTCTCCAAACTGTCTTAAACTTCAACGCCTTATCTGAAATAGGAAAAATAAAATCATCAGATTTAATAGAATGACGAACTTTATGTTTATTTTTCTTTGTAAGCTTCTTCTGTTTCCTTGAATTCTTTTTGGTTTTATTCTTTTTATAGTATACATCCTCGAAAATAGGTTTTTGATTAAAATTCTTTTCAAAATCTAAAGCTAAATCGGAATCCTCAGTCATATTATTTTTGAAAAGTCCAGATTTCATACGAATCTTGAAGTAATCTTCATCAAATCTCAAGAACAAAGATGAATGTAAGATAGATTGGAGAGAGAGAATTACTTTGCTGTCAAATCACCTTTTCTGATTAATGACGTAATCAATTGTGTAATTACAATTACAAAGAAAA
>NC_037529.1:27052813-27053872 GCF_001531365.2 Cynara cardunculus var. scolymus
ATATCATCATCAAATGTCCCAAAGTGTTGTGCATCATCATCATCATCATTACCAGAATCCGCTTTTTTATCAGATTGAGTAGCTTCTGAAAACAGTGAAGCTCTAGCAGTTAACGTATGTGGCTGATCAAAAGCTCCCCGCGCCGATTCACCCCTCTCTATTACATTTTCCCTCAACACACAACCCTGTTCAGGTACCCCTTGTACTTGAACATGCTCAACTACTTCTAAAACTCTCTCAGCTGAGGCATGGGGTGATCCTTGGGCAAGTTCAGCCGGTTCTGGCAGAACTATAGGATCTATCACTCTCCTATAGTCTATCACACACCGAGCATTCTGATAAGCTAGAGCGAGCAATTCTTGTGGAATAGGCATGATGGAATCAAGATCTTTAACTTCTTTATGTTGCCTAATCCGGGTCACGACGAACGTTGGCCCTCGTTCAGAATGAATTCTGGGCGGGATGTGTTCATTTGTGTTCATCATGGCTTGGATAATKAGTTGCAGAAAGCGCTGAAATGGCACGAATTTCCTTGCTTTTGACGGAAATCTTTTGGCATTCACAAGTTCCAGTAGCTCATTATATATGACTAACGCGTAATCATATGAAAGAACTTAAGGAATGTTGAGCTGCACGTGTCAATGCCTTGTGTCTTCGACGTTAAACATCGATTAAGGATAGAAAATAGAAGATGCCATACCGACGGTAAGAATCTTCGTCTGAACTGGGAAGGGTTATTCAACGGTGCCGAATATCCCAGTCTCTTGATATCAACACAGAGTTGATCATCTGATACAAAATCTTCAAARTTGTTCGGGCCAGGAGCAGGAAGATGTAGAATTCTACGTAAACGCTTCAATGTCAATCGGCTGATTTATTTTGAACAATTATTTGAACAATCTGAAGGTAAATCGGATTCCTCAGTCATATTATTTTGAACAATTAAATCGTCATGACTGGGTAAATCATTTGTAAAATTAAACTTATCAAYTTCATCGTCTAAACAAACATCTGAATTTAAAATATTCGAAAAATTTATTTCATCATTAAAAGCATTTA
>NC_037529.1:27057177-27062994 GCF_001531365.2 Cynara cardunculus var. scolymus
AAGATAGATTGGAGAGAGAGAATTACTTTGCTGTCAAATCACCTTTTCTGATTAATGACGTAATCAATTGTGTAATTACAATTACAAAGAAAAGACTATTTATACTAAGGAAATAAAACTAAACTAATTACAATTAAGCTAAGTAAATGGAGAAACTTGAATACAACACTTTAGCTCTAATCTTGAACCCAACAATTTTTAACAATAAAATCTTCATGACAGGGTAATTTATTTGAAAAATCAAATTGATCAATTTCATTATCTAAACAAACATCTGAATTTAAGATATTTAAAAAATTAATTTCTTCATTAAAATTATTAATTTCTTCTGAACCAGAAGCTTCACTTAAAGATTTATCGCACGAAAAATACTCAGACTCAACATGTTCCGCTTTTACTTTAGAATTTTGTAAATCTTCAATTTTATTTAAAAATTATTGTTTTTGTTTATTAAATGAAAGTCGTTCTTCAGTTAAAATATTTTCCAACTGAACAACTTGTTTTTCTAAAATTAGATTAGGAGTATAAAGCTTTGGTTCAGTAGATTTTGATTCAAGCTCTGCCTTTAAATAACTGTGAAAATAATCTGTTGAAAGTGCAGAGTCTTGATTTTTATAACTTTCATTTAAGTTTGTATAATCAAACTTAACTTGCATTTTGTCTTTTCTTTGTCGATTGTAATCTTCTCGTTGTTCCACCTCATCAGAAAATTTTGTAAATTTTACCAAAAACTCGGGACCGCAATCAAGATATTCAAATTTGTATAAGGATAGGGCATAATATAAATATTTTCCAAAAAAATTATGATTTTCATACCCCAACCCTTCCCGAGGATTAAAAAATCTTGTTTCAGATGGTTTGTTTAGGAAAATGGTTTGTTCAGTTTGTCCTCTTTTATACAAAACTTTCTCTTTAGACTTCAGTTTTTCATTTAACTGAATTATTTGAAGTTCAAGCTTACTTATTTTAACTGTTTGTTCTTCATTAACCAATTCTAATGATTTATATTGTTCCTTTAAATCAGATAGTTCGGCTTTTAAGATTTTGGATTTTTCATCAAATAATTTGGACTCAGATAACAAAGATTTAGCCCAGTCCAAGTTTCCAGCATTTTCATCAAATAGTTTGATGTTTTTTTTTTTTGCGTTTTTAATTATTTTTCAAAATTGTTTGAACGCATTTTTCCTGATTTTAATTCTTGCTAGAAAGATTGGAGTTTAAGCATCATCTTATGCATCTGTTTAATGCATGATTGATCCAATACCTCTGCATTCATTTCCGCACTGTGTGTTTTCCCGGCATCTCTTTGTTTACAGAGAAGAAATTTATTGTTGTAGTAGTCGGTATTTCGAGTTACCGACTTTCTATAATTTACATCAAAGTAGCCTAGCTTGCCACAGTTATAACAATTTGTGTTATCGTCAGCTACACCTTTGACAAACTTCTTCTTCTCTTCCGGCTTCTTCTCGTACTTCTTCTCGAACCTCTTTTCTTCATATTTCTTCTTTTCGCCAAATTTGTCTTTGAATTCATATTCTGAGCCCGACGAGAATCTTTTGTTGTTTGAGTGTGGCCGTTTTGGGAATTTCTTTTGGAATACTTTAGTCAGCATCGCCATGGCATGTTTAATTTCTGACATTTCAGAGTCTGAATCTGAGCTGTTACTTTCTTCTTCTTCAGATTCACTTGATTGGCTTACTTCCTTTACTTGCTTTCTTCTCTTTCTTCTCACATACGAAAGCCAAAGGATCAACAACTTTCTTCTCTTTCTTCTTTTTGGAATTTCGGATCTTCAAAACGTCTTCCTCATTCTGCTTTAGAGTTTCATAGATTTCATGTACATCAATATCAGATAATGATTTATTAAATCTGATATGATTAGCAAATGGTTTCCACTCTGGTTGAAGATTGTTGAGGAATTTAACATTTATCTCTATTACAATTTTAGAGATTTCGTTCTTTGTCAGATCATTTAGCACTCTGGTAAGCCTATCATAAACATCATCAAGGCTCTCWCCATCTTTAGCCTTGAATTCTTCGTATGCTGATATGCAGTTAGTAATCTTCAACTGAGTTCCCACTCTAGAACCCATCATCATCTTTTCAAATTGAAGCCACATGCTGTGACCAGATGATTTATGACTGTCAAAACTGGTATAGATGTCATTGATCAGTGCTTGCATCATGTAGACTTGCAAAGCACATTAGCATGGGCTCTCTCATTTTCTTGAGCTGTATATCTGAATTTTTCCTTGATAACTCTCTGAGCAGGTATGCCTTCTTCTGGAACAGCAGGTGTCTCTCAGTAGAACACAGCAGGACCTTCCATCAAGGATTCCATTATCATATCACCTTCCTTCATTCTCTCTATAAAGTTGAGAAATCTATCTCTCCATTTATTATAGTCTCCTCGAAACAGCACTGGTGGCTTGGTGTCAGTACCAATAGCCATTGCTTCTCTTGAACTCATTTTATCAGTTAGTATGATTTAGGATCAACTACAGTTCAAAATTTGTATTAAAGGATCAATATTCAAAAATATCAGATAAATCTCAAACAAGAATATGCATGCATTCAAGACTTAGACAAATTTAAGCACACAAGCTTATCCGGATTAGAAATCCGGTCAAGCTTATCCGAATTAGAAGTCTGGACAAAAAGATAGACTTGAATTTCTAACACACAAGTTATCCGGATTAGAAGTCCGGACAACAAAAGATCTCAAATTGCACACTTATCACGTAACCTAGAAGTGAAATCCGATGAACTTCAACACTTAAGCAATTAAGCAAATTTAATACGGACAATGCAAAATTCAATACGGATAAGGCACAAAAATCAATTTGGATTAAAAATTTCAAATCGGATGATTTCCAAAATGAAATACGGACGTAAAAAGGCAACAAGTCAACTAGTCAAGGTCAACTAAGTCAACTAGTCAAAGTATGAATAAGTCCGCTTAAAATCAATTCGATCAAAAAGTCAAAGCTTTAAATCGATCACAACACAAAGTCAAAATCCGTTCACGAGTCCGTTCAAAGAATCAAAGTCAAAATACGGTCAAACAGTCAAAGTACGGTCAATAAAAAACAATCAACAATTCAATATAAATCACAGATTAAACCGTTCAACCTACACTTAAATTGCTCACCAAATCGCTCAGGCTATAACCGGACTTCAATTAAATCGCACAATACACAAGATAAATCGAACAAAATTACAAATGACTTACCCAACGGATTACCTAAATCGCTCACTAAATCGCACAAGAGTTGAATGATTTACCTCTTAATCCGATCAAGACTTACCCGGTTTAGCCTAATCCTATCAAACTCAATTCACACAAATATTACAAGTATTAAATGGTACAAGCTTTAAGCGATATAAAACTAAATCGGACTAATATTCAAACAAAAACACAATTTTCACACTTTTTCACCAAAATTTTTGGATCAAAACATGAAAAATTATGAATTTTGAAGAACACTTAACAGTTTTCGAAAACTCAAAATTCGATCAAATCAGGTTCAAAACATGTTTAAAATAAAAAACAGTGTGAATCAAATTTGTTCTAAATCAAATTGCCAATCTATCAATGTATGATTTATCAATTAACAACCAAAATTAAAACGATTTAAGCCTAAAATCAGATTCTGGAACGAAGAACAAATGAAGAACACTATGAACACAGATCGATTTTTCCACTAAAATTCATGCAAATTCTTGATAAATTCGTTTAATCCTCTAATCAAACTGCTGCAGCTTGCTCTGATACCAATTGAAATGTCCAATTCATACACAATTGATCATGATCTTCAAGAACATTAAGAATGAGATGAAGAGAGATAATAGATCATCAAAATCTCTTTGATTGCTTGAGAGAGAATTACAATGCTAATCTCAGATTATAGAAATGTTAATGACAAGTTAATGACAATTACAAAGTAAACTACTATTTATACTAAGAAAAGTATAAAGCTAATCTATTACAAAGCATGTAAAATATGGAGAACTTGAATACAACAATAACGCGCATACTTGAACCCAACATATCAACTTCAATCCATAAAAACTCATTGGCATTACATAAGGTATAATTTTACTTTATCTTTATCAAGACCCGATAGATAATCTAATTATTGGATTACGGATTTTTTAAGAAAGTAAGGCGGACGTATTGTGCTTCAAACGTCATCAAATTCTTGGATATTCATCAGCAAACTTGGGAGTATTCACGGTCCACTTTTACTGCTTTTAGTTATTTAAACTGGGGAAAAAGTATGAAAGTATGCTAACTGTATTGTTTAGTGTAAATTATTGGATTAAAGAACAGTTTAGTAAAAAATTTGTTGAAATCATGAAAATTGATTATTATTGCACTATGATTAAATGATAAATTGGTGCACTTGAGAATATATTTTAACAAGTCCCCTTCCGTAAACGCTACTAGTTAACTTGGGCACGTTCCTGGGGCATGATAATTATGGATAGCCGCTATTGTGTTGACAGTCCCACCCAAAAACGAGTGCAAATTACCTATGTTTTTATATTCTACTCATGTGTGCAAATGGGCCACCACTGAATAGTACTCATACGAACTATCGTACCTAAGTGAGTGAACGGGCCACTTATGGTAGTTTGTAAACTAATGGGGCACATTGGTCAGGTAAGGCTCAGTAGCATCTCAAGTGTTAAAGCATCGATGGAAATTTACATTTATAACGTGCAAGTTATGTATTAGTTTGCAAGAAGTGATTTATGCATTGAAAATATTTTATGCATATGAAAACTCGTGAACTCACCAACTATTTTTAGTTGACGTCATTTTATGATTCATGCTTTTCAGGACAATAAGTAAGAATGGAAGTTTTGGAAGCATTTTATGATAACACCAGTTCATAAGTCTTTGTAACTTCTTCTGCAAAGGATGTTGTTTTCATCGTGAACAGTAGAGTTATGAAATTTGTAAATTTGTGGATTATGTATTTTAATGGTGTTATCTATCAATTGGAGCTATGAAATGCTTACCTGTTACACCTCGTGTTTCCGCTTTAGCGTAGTGTGACAGATTTGGTATCAGAGCTTCGGTTATAGAGAACACCGGTTTTTCTTAAAAACCACAAACTATAACCAAATATTTTCAAAATAATGTCACTAGTATAACCAGAGGATGAATGTCGTGTTATTATACTTAAATTAAACAGAGCCTGATCACCTATGTTTAACTTAAGTATTATGATAGAAGATTTGAATCGGTTGTGTTGGAAATATGCTCAAATTTAGAAATTTTATTTAAAATATGAAAAGCATGATTATGTGTGTGTTTGCATAAATGTTGAATATCCATCGCCCTAGACTAACCAGAAGCTCTGGTTGTGAAGTAAAACAAGTTATATAGAGCACTAAGACAACCAGAGGGTCAACTCTGTATCTGAATACTTGGTAGTTAGACATAGATAAAGGGTCTAGTCTCTATAACCTCTGTATTCAAAAATTCGTACTATGCATTAGGTAAGATTTGCCTTGACATAGGAAGTGAGCTTTGCGTTCTAGTTTTGGTTAAAGGGCAACTTAACTTTATAAGTGGAGGGCGTTCAGAAGCTTTGGTCCTTGAAAGGAAAATATTTACTAAGACTGTATGTTGGACCAGAGGCTGATGAATTAGAAATTCTTTAAGTGTATGTTGAACCAGAGATTGATGGACAACGATCCATTGGTCTGTTATGTATTAGGAATCAGAGATCGATGGACCAAGAGATCCATTGGTCTGTTAAGTTATGAGGAACCAGAGGTCGATGGACAGCGATCCATTGGTCT
>NC_037529.1:27063004-27073069 GCF_001531365.2 Cynara cardunculus var. scolymus
AGGAATCAGAGATCGATGGACCAAGAGATCCATTCGTCTGTTAAGTTATGAGGAACCAGAGGTCGATGGACAACGATCAATTGGTCTGCTATGTATGAGGAACCAGAGATCGATGGACCAAGAGATCCATTGGTCTGCTATGTATGTTGAACCAGAGGCCGATGAATTAGAAATCCCTTACATCACTAAGTGGATGTTAAACCAGAGGCCGATGAACTGAAAGTCAAATGTAGCTCCGAATAGGGGAACTTCAACCAGAAGCTCTGGTAATGCAACCAGAAGCTTTGTTAATGCAACTAGAGGCTCTGGTCATCCAGAGGCTCTAGCTTGCTTGCCATCTTTAGTCCCTACTTGGTGACTTTTGTCTTAACCCTAAGCGCTTATTGATGGTATGTCTAGTAATTAAGTTTGTTAATATCGCATATCACTATGTCATCATCTATTCCTAGTGAATATTCAGCAGACGAATCTGGTTACATTGTTAGTCGATCTAGAAGGAATTTATCAATCAATGAAGAGGTAGACCCATATGAGCATGAGGACACAGCGACAAGCGAGACACCTGCTTTACCACCTACATCAGTGTTACCTCCATCGGAGCCAATGCCTAATATTCCACCTCAAACATTTTATGGTCCGAGGATTAGGGTCAAGGCTAGAAAAAGTATACCACTACCTCCACGGGTGACTTTCGAGAACTCTAATAGAACAAGAGGAGAGGCATCACAATCGCAGCATGGGAGCAGAGTCTCACGAGTGGTGACTGGAGTACCTGCATCCTATGCCCAGGGCATGACTCTGGATGAACGAGAGTGGGTGTGAGGTATTGCATTGGAAACTCAAACCCACCAGACTTGGCTGAGATATCACCACTACATTTAAAATAACATGTCCGATGTATTGGAGATGCATCACCAGCGTATGATGAGAACCTCGGATGCAGTCATCGCTGCAAGTCGCTAGATTAGGGGACTATATAAATGTTTAGTGGAGAGTGTGTTGATGGTACTAATAGTAGGAATGCTAATCTGTTGGATGCTGCTCTAAAAGCAATGACTAGTGTTAGAATCACTACTCTTTTGTTGGAATTTAAGATCTGTTTTAAGGGTTGTAATCAATTGAAAGCCCTTAGCATCCTTTGGAATCGTTTAAATGTACTAAATTTTTGGGATGAATATAAAAATCTTTTTGTAAATACTTCAATGATATCTACAAGATGAATATCCTATGCATCATTCTGTTGATTAAAAATTATTGTCAATGATATTGCTATAAAAATGATGAGATTTCCCTTTTATTATGCCTTAGAAAATGCCGCCCAGAAGAGAAAACCCTGAAGTTGCACGACTCGTGTCAGAACAACTCTTGGCCGCGCTTCCCAATATAGTCAGCCAGGTAGCTGCGAGCCTGAGCGTTAACCAACCAACCAATTCTGAGCCTAGGACATCCAGGGAATGCACCTATAAATCTTTCAGATCCTGCAACCCAAATAAATTCCATGGACCTGAGGGAGCCGTAGGATTATTAACTTGGATTGAGGGTATGGAGTCTGTCCTCCGTATCAGCAAATGCCAAAAAGCAAACAAAATAGAATACGCTAGATGCCTACTACAAGGCAGAGCATTGACATGATGGAACACATTAGTTCAGACTAGGGGTCAGGAAACAGCCAACCAACTTTCCTGGGAGGAGTTCAAGAAACTACTTAAGAATGAATATTGTCCAAGGAGATAACTTCAAAAGTTGGAAATGGAGTTATGGAACCACGAGATGAAAGGGGAAAACATAGCTGCATATACTGCTCGATTCCATGAGTTAGCAAATTTAGTGCCACATCTTGTGACACCTGAGGAAGTCCAAATTGATAAGTATATCTGGGGATTATCTCCAGAAATTTGAGGAAATATTACCTCGGCAAACCCAAAGACCCTTCAGGAGACAATAAACATTGTGACCAAGCTCACAAATAATGCTATTCGGTCTGGGGAATTCAACAAAGGAAAAAGAAAAGTGGAAGAACTTGAGAACTAGAGATTTGGGGAAAGATTTGGCAAGAATAGGAATGTGGTAAGAAATTTAGGGGTACAGACCCAAGTGGTAAATCAAGGAAGCAAACCTAAGTGTAATAAATGTAAATATCCGCACTGGGAAATTGCATCATTTGTCAAAGATGCCACAGAGGGGGCCATCCCACAAAGGATTGCCGAAAACGATTGTGTTTTGAATGTGGGAGTCCGAATCATATAAGAAATGTTTGTTCGAAGAGAAAACAAAGAACAAATGTTAACCAAGCCCGACCAGCCAACCAAGGAAACTCAGGAAGTCAAGCATGGGGCCGAGCTTTTGAAATTGGAGCAAAAGAGGCTAGGCATGACCCCAATGTGGTTACATGTACATTTTTCTTGAATAATGAATTTGCATCAGTATTATTTGATTCAGGAGCAGATAGAAGTTTTGTATCATTAGACTTTAGGCCAAAGAATAATTTAAAATCTCAAAGGATGAAAGAAGTTTACATAATAGAATTTTCCAATGGCTAAGAAATTAGGACTAGAAACATAATCATGGGCTGCACTCTAAGCTTAGCCCAAAAGGATTTTAGCATAGACCTTATTCCGATTGAGTTAGGAAGTTTTGATGTAGTTATAGGGATGGACTGGCTATCCAAAAATCGAACCGAAATAGTTTTTTCGGAAAAGATTATCCGAATTCCTCAAGAAGGAGGTGAAACACTTATAATTCAAGGAGAGGAGTCCGATCATAAAATTAAGATAGTATCATGCATGAAGATGCGGAAGTACTTAAAGAAGAATTATGATGCATTTTTGGCACACGTTATAGATAAGAAGGTCAAAGAAAGATGTATTGAATATCTCCCTGTAGTTCGGGAGTTCCCTGAAGTATTCCCCGAGGATTTACAAGGACTACCCCCACCTAGACAAGTCGAGTTTGGTATCGACTTAATTCCTGGAGTTGCCCAGTAGCAAAAGCACCATATTGATTGGCCCCATCAGAGATGCAAGAAATGTCAGGACAACTCCAAGAGTTGTTAGACAAAGGATTCATAAGACCCAGTTTTTCACCATGGGGTGAACCAGTTTTGTTCGTCAAAAAGAAAGATGGATCCATGTGAATGTGTATTGACTATAAGGAGCTTAATAAGTTGACTATCAAGAATCGATATCCACTTCCTAGAATTGATGATTTATTCAATCAACTTCAAGGTGCCGTATACTTTTCAAAGATCGATCTTTGATCCGGATATCATCAAGTGAGAATTCAAGAAGAGGACATCCCTAAAACGACATTTAGGACCCGGTATGACCATTATGAATTTTTGGTTATGCCATTCGGATTAACCAATGCACCGGCTGTTTTTATGGATCTAATGAATAGGGTTTGCATACCATACCTGGATAAATTTGTAATCGTCTTCATAGATGACATACTAATTTATTCACGAAGCAAAAAGGATCATGAGCAACACTTAATATTGATATTTGAGCTACTTAGGAACAAGAAATTGTATGTAAAATTCTCCAAATGCGAATTCTGCATTCGTGAAGTACGAATTTCTTGGTCACGTGGTTAATGAAAATGGGATTCATGGAGATCCTGCAAAGATTGAGGCCATTAAAAAATGGGAAACCCCAAGAACCCCGACAGAAATTCATCAATTTCTTGGTTTGGCAGGCTATTATCGGCGATTCATTGCGAACTTTTCAAAAATTGCGCAACCACAAACAACTTTAACTCAAAAAGACAAGAAGTTTGTTTGGGGAGAGAAACAAGAGGAAGCATTCGAGACTCTTAAGCATAGGCTATGTAATGCACCTATTTTATCATTACTAGAAGGTTCGGAAAACTTTGTGGTATATTGTGACACATCACATCAAGGCTTAAGATGCGTACTTATGCAAAAAGATAAGGTCATTGCATATGCCTCAAGACAACTCAAGGTGCACGAGAGGAACTATACTACGCATGACCTAGAATTAGAAGCCGTAGTATTTGCGCTTAAGATTTGGAGACATTACCTTTATGGTACCAAGTGCACTGTGTTCACTGATCAGAAAATGCTAAATATGAGACACAGAAGATGGGTTGAACTGCTCAGTAGTTATGACTGTGAAATTAAATACCATCCAGGAAAGGCGAATGTAGTAGTTGATGCTTTGAGAAGAAAGGAAAGGGTGAAGCCAATAAGGGTCCGAGCTTTGGAGCAGTAGTAACCAGAGTTTGAAAGCACAAATTCTCGAGGAACAGAAAGAAGCATTGAAGGAAGAGAATTTGAAAAATGAGACCATACACCACATGGAAACTAAGTTTCAACTGAAGTCCGATGGAATGAATTACTTGGGAAATAGGGTTTGAATTCCTAAGATTGGCCATCTTAGATCTATAATTTTGAACGAAGCCCATCGATCAAAATATTCAATTCACCCAGGAGCAGATAAGATGTATAAGGGCTTGAGGGAACACTATTGGTGGCCCGGAATGAAGAAAGATATTGCCTTGTATGTGAATAAGTGTTTAACTTTTGCAATGGTCAAGACCGAACACCAAAAACCATCTGGTCTACTCCAGCAACCTGAGATTCCTTAGTGGAAATGGGAACAAATATCAATGGACTTCATAACTAAGTTGCCTAGGATTGGGAAAGGGCATGATGCAATCTGGGTAATTATGGAGCGACTGACGAAATGTAACATCCACCTATTTAAATATGCTTAACTAGTAATTATAAGCATACCTTATGTGTTATTTTAAAAAAAAATTGCTAAAATGCTAAGTATACTAGTGAGCTATAAGTAGAACTCATAATTGGAATGAGATGTAGAAGGTAATATTGGTGCTAACACCTCACAATTGACATAATTAGATAATGTGAGGGTTCAACATACAAAGTTCATTGCATACATGATAGTTGGGTAGGTATCTAGAGTGCCTAAATGAGAAAAATCTATCCAAAACTTGAATGGAAGATCTAAATGGTAATCTAAATGTTGGAACACCTTTGAATAAGTTAATATGAAGTGTTAGAATTGTTGGAAGTCGAAAAAGTCGCGTAGATTGCATTTTATGCAAGTTTTTTCAAATTACGGTATGATTTCGATAAATTACGTGCACAATACTCAATCTGGAGGTTTTTGATAGGATGTTAAGCTTTGGAACTAAGTTTAGGACCTATTAGGAGTTGTTGGAGGTGTCGAAATTTTTTTACGAGATTCCGAACTCAAAATCAAAAACGGCAAAATTTCAAAGGAAAGCATAACTCGTAGAAATATGAAAACTGCTGTTATTGGGAGGTCTTTTATGGAAATTTTTTTATTGTAAATTATATATTATCTTGTTATGAACGCGTAGGCAAAAACCTTATCGAAAACGAAGTTTCGAGCGAAAAGTTATGCAAATTTTAGTGTTTAATGGTCAAAAAGGATACTCAGCCGGGTCAAACCGACCCAACTCGGGTTTTAGACATATAAACACGAATTCAGCCCCAATTCTTCCCCATTTTCGTTTCTAAGCTTCTGTACTCTTCAAGGGAACCAAACTTGGGTGTTTTCACAAGAAATTGGTGAAATTTTACAAGATTATTGAAGGTATGCTTCCATTTTTGATAATGTATTCACTTTGAGTTCAAGAAACCATGAAATTARGGTTGCATGTTGAGAATTATAAGCTGAAATCTTGATATTGTGTAGTATACGTAATACATAACTTATTATCTTATGGAAATCATGATTAGATAACAAGAAATAGTTGTTTATACATGATATGGTTTGGGAAAGTTTGACTTTTGATAGTCAACCTTATATGAAGATGAACTAGGTGAATGTTTAGTAAAATAATGATGGATTCATGATGATTTCATATAACTTATGGTAATATAAGACTAATATATGAATTTGGTACAAAATGGTTTGGAGTTTAACCTGAAAAGGTGAAAAATAGCTATTTTCGAGTTTGAAAGTTTTGGTATAAGATCTGTTTTAGAAAAATCGTACAAAATTGTAGAGAAATCCTAAAAATATGTACAAATAGGCTCTGGAAAGGTAAGAAAAAGTTATACAATTCATATTTGAAAGTCATTTAATGATTTTGAGTTTAAGAAGGTCAAAACAGGTCTGCAGGTAGGTGCTGTAAGGAGAAAACTAAAGTAGAAAACTTGAATTAAAAAGGGTTAATTTTATGTTATTGTTGTTCATTGCTAATAAGACTTTATATATGAACTCCAGGTGTTATTTAAGCATAATTTAAGGCCTTGGAAGTGCTTTCCAACCATTGAACGGGAGTTAGGTTCGACCTTTCGGTTTGGCTTCCGGTTTGATCAACCGATTTCATTAAACAACATGGTGAGTTTATGTGGACATATGTGTGTACTTTGTGATTATATATGCTATGATGTTTTATTGTTTATCCATGATTCATGTTAGTTCTAGATTATCACCTCGAATTGGTCTTATTTCTTGTATTGTCTTGTGGTGTGTTTTGGGCGCCGATTGTCGATATCCCATGGAGTCCGGGTGAGACAACCGGAGGGGCTGCCATACTAACTGCCCAGTGGGAGCCAGGGGGTGAGTATAGGACTTTGGCATAATCCGGAAGAAGAAGGGCGGATTTGGTGCCAAGTCTTATTTTTGTGTGTGAAGTTAATTAGTATGTGACCTTGCTTGATCTCGAGTATGATGTTGATTATATTGATGTTCTTTTTCTATGTTGAACATTCTTTTATGATTCCCACGTTCAAAGTAGGTTGTTGTAAAGGACATCATGTGGTACAACTATGTTGTTATCGTGTTGTTATGCAAAAAAAAATTTCTTTCGAGACCTTCTTTATTTTGTAGTATGTACGCTTATATAACGCATTGTAACCACATTTTTCCACATAAATTCACTAATCCATATAGCTTATCTTTTAGTGGTATTAACTTTTCAGGGAAAATTGGCAAAGGCAAAAACAAGGTCGGATGATCGATTAGGGATTGACGTGTAAAGCCTACTTTTGAGTTTAGGTATAAGTTATACTTTTGGGTTGTTCATAGTATGTATATTCCGGGTAGACATGTCCCCGATGATTATGTTTTTTTTGTTAGCTATGTATTTATTAAGTCTTAAAATTATGTATTTTGGGTTGTAAATCGCTATCTCGTACCTTGAGGTTTTAGAAACTAAAATTTATTTAATGAAGGCTGGTAAGTGTTTGTTTTGTAATCGTGGTGTTACAAATATGGTATCAGAGCAATAGTTTAAGTGAACTAGGTCTCAATAATGGTATCTAGACTTAAACTAGGTGTTGATGTTATATAGTAACTAGGCGATGATTTATACGGGATATGGACCATTAAGAAAGACCAAGGTTGGGTAAGGGACCATAAATAGGATACTTTTTAATACTCTATATTTTAATACTCTCACCATGTATGCACCTTTTAGGACGATGGCTGATGATGCAGTTGTTAGTCACACTCCAACAAACCCTAATGTTGGAGAAAACGATCCCGACATCAACCTGAATGAGGATGCTACACCATTGTCTCCC
The DNA here is from genome assembly GCF_001531365.2 of Cynara cardunculus var. scolymus. Classification (NCBI taxonomy): domain Eukaryota; kingdom Viridiplantae; phylum Streptophyta; class Magnoliopsida; order Asterales; family Asteraceae; genus Cynara; species Cynara cardunculus. The sequence continues at coordinate 27,070,548 of NC_037529.1, forward strand.
CGTAGTGAACGCTTAATGAAACGAATTACGACTTTCGTTCAACAAACTTTTGAACATCATAAGCATGACATAGAAAAAGGGTAAAGAGAAAGAGCTGGGTGGTCTCTCAAAACCCAAATCTGAATGGGTCTCGTTTAAAAGCTTCCGAAGTAGTGGTGCTACTGAATTCACTAGACTCTCTGACCCGGTAATCGCGATGCAGTGGCTTCAAAACACTGAAAAAGTGTTTCGAATTTCCCGAGTGATGAATGAGGATAAAGCGAATTATGCTAGTGCAATGTTGACAAAGCGTGCACTCACTTGGTGGGATGCAACTTTTGAATCCCTGACTGAAAATGAATGAGAAAGCTTGACCTGGGAGTCTTTCAAGACTCGTTTCCTTGAGCAATTCTGTCCGATCGACTTGCAACGAAGGCTTGAGAAAGAATTCTTGGAACTCAAGCAAGGGAAGATGTCTATGATTGAGTATGAGACTCAATTTAATCGCAAGGTACGTTTTGCCTTACGATTCTTATCTTCTGAACATGATCGAATAGAGCATTTTGTTGATGGTCTGAAGAGAGAAATCTGGGAGTTTGTTGTTAATCGTGATATTCCGAGTTTCAATAAAGCTGTGGAGTATGCTCGTCACCGTGAACACGATTTAATGAAATTTGAGGAACCAACTTCTGAATCAAAAAGGCAACGAACTGAAAGAACCTTCTTTGTACCTACTCAACGACAATCTCGATCTTTCACTCCTAGAAGGAGTCAATCTCAAAATATTTTGTGTGCCCAATCACAAGTCTATTCATTTCAATCTAATGTGTCACGTCCTTGTCAAACATGTGGCAAAACTCACCAAGGGCGATGTCTTACTGAAACAACAAACTTGAAATGTTTTTGTTGTGGGGAAATGGGTCACGTTCGTGTAAACTGCCTAAAAAGAAATCGAGCATGTTATTCTTGTGGAGTATTTGGGCACCGACAATTTGAATGCCCCCGTATGAGGCGGGAAGAAAGTAAGGCATCAATGCAGCAACCGACGGTGGGTGGTGCTTGAAGTGAAAAGGAGGAGATACCCAAAGCACGAGCGAGCTTTTCAGATTACCGTGGAGGAGGCTTGCAATGAGGCAGACGTCATTAGTAGTATTTTCTTTGTTAACTCTAGACCTGCTTGTATCTTGTTCAATTCTGGAGCTACAAATTATTTTGTGTCGCGTGTCTATGTTCGTTATTTAGAATCTGTGCCAGTTATGCTTTCTATTCCATTTACCGTTGATACTGCTAGTGGAGTCACTTTGGTAGCTGATAGAATGTTTAGAGACTGCACTTTAGTGTTAGACAAACATGACTTTTTAGTAGATTTGATTCCTATGGATATCTGTGGTTTCGATATCGTGATTGGTATGGATTGGTTAGTGAAGAACCGTGCGGATATCATTTATTCTCAGAGGATTATTCGGGTACCAGTTGAGAATGGAGACTACTTATACATTTATGGGGAAAGACGTATAGGCGACTTGAAGGTAATATATATGCTTAAAGCACGACGTTATATTGCTAAGGGTTGCTCTTCTTTCATGGCATATGTTTTGGATGCAAMCAAAKAAATGAAGAAARCTGTAAAAGATGTACCAATTGTGTGTGAATTTCAAGATGTTTTCCCTGACGAATTGCCTGCGGTACCGCCGGATAGGCAAGTAGAATTCCGTATTGATTTAGTGTCGGGTGCTGCACCTATTGCAAAGGCACCTTATCGCCTTGCACCAACCGAGATGAAAGAGATGATGAGTCAGTTGCAAGAATTGCTACATAAGGGCTTTATTATACCGAGCACTTCCCCTTGGGGTGCTCCGGTATTGTTCGTGAAGAAGAAATATGGATCATTTCATATGTGCATCGATTACCGTGAATTGAATAAGGTAACGATAAAGAACAAATATCCATTACTGCGTATAGATGACTTGTTCGATCAATTGCAAGGCGCAAGTTATTTTTCAAAGATTGATTGAGGTCAGGTTATCATCAACTTAAGGTACGTGAAGAGGATGTACCAAAGACAACTTTTCATACCCAATACGGACATTATGAATTTCTTGTTATGCCATTTGGATTGACTAATGCCCCTGCAGCCTTTATGGATATGATGAACCAAGTGTGTCGTCCTATGCTTGATAAGTCTGTTATTGTTTTCATCGATGACATTCTGGTATATTCTAAGTCTGAGGCTGAACATGCTACACATCTTCGAGAGATGTTGGAACTATTGCGGAAGGAAAGTTATATGCTAAATTCTCAAAATGTGAATTTTGGCTTCGTCAGGTGCAATTCTTGGTGCATGTGATTTCTGGAGATGGCATTTCTGTGGAACCATCCATGATTGAAGCTATACAGAAGTGGGAGCAACCCAAGAATGCTTCTGAAGTTCGTAGTTTCCTTGGTTTAGCGGGTTACTATCGTTGATTCATACAGGATTTCTCAAAGATTGCAGTACCGCTTACTTCACTTACCCGCAAAGAAGTGAAGTTTGTATGGACTAA
>NC_037529.1:27075375-27076774 GCF_001531365.2 Cynara cardunculus var. scolymus
TTTAAATGTGACAGAAAAGGTTACATATTGAGAAAATGGCAGATAATCCCAATCARTCTGAAAGAACCTCTGCTGGTTATGGAAGAGTTCGTGGAAGAAGGAATGTTATGCAAGAAGAGAATCCAGAAAATGTAATTGAAACACAAAGTCGTAGTAGAGGACGAGGAAGAGGTAGAGGTAGAGGTACTAGACAGGAGCATGAATTGACGGCTCAAGAAAGTGCAATGTCTGGCCTTGGTCAAGAAAGAGTTAGGGGTGGACGTAATGTTTCTGACCCTGAATATATTACTCAAGATATGTTGGCAGCTGAGCTGGGAAAATTCCAGGAAAGTTTGGTAAATTTGTTGAAACATAGAAACCAAACTGATCCAAATATGGAAAGAAATTCTGAGCAAGAGGAAGTTGGAGCTAGTACCCCGATAACTGGTACATCTGTACCTATTACTGCGTCCTCAGAACATAAGGGAGGAGATATCAAGATGTTTCTTGCGTGTAAACCTGCTAAATTTTCTGGTGAACGTGATCCTGTAAAAGCTATGTGCTGGCTTAAGGAGATTGAGTTGAGTCTGCAAATTAGTAAAAGTGCAGTAGAAGATAAAGTTATGTTTGCTGTATCTCGTTTGAGATCAAGTGCTTTGTATTGGTGGGAAGTTCTGTCTAGTTCAGACCCGAATATTCTGAAAACTATGGTTTGGGAAGAATTTGTGGTAAAATTTAAAATGCAGTATTGTCCAGAAGCTGCAGTTCGAAAGTTGGAAGATGATTGCCTTCGTCTTGAACAAGGAAACATGTCGGTTTGCCAGTATACAGAAGTTTTCATGGAACAATCTAGGTTTGCTGAAGCCTATATTATATCTGAAAACAGCAGGGTGAGAAAGTATATCTGGGGATTGGAGTCGAATCTTCGAAAATATGTAATATCCAGGAATCCGATAACATTTCAGGCGGCAGTTGATGCTGCTGAAATACTGGAACAAGATATTAACCGACAACCGCAAGAAAGGGTTGGAGTGAAAAGAAAGGGGGAAGTTAATATTACTGATTTTCGTAAACCGAGGTTTATGGAAAATACGAATCGACCACTCTCAAGGTTTAATGATAAGGCGTGTACCCGATGTCATAAAATACATAAGGGGAATTGCAATACAGAATCTCGAGTCTGCTTTAAATGTCAGGAACCCGGACATATAGCTCGAAATTGTCGGATGATGCGAAGATGTTATATTTGTAATTCTCCCCAACATATAAGTACCGATTGTCCGCAAGCAAAAAATAGAGGATCTGGATATTCTGGGGGTCGAGGATCTGGGTATGTGCCAACAGGTCGTGGCCAAGGGGATAATCGTGTTAGTCCTAGTGGACGAGAAGGGACAAGACAGATTGAGGGTAATGCAAAAGG
>NC_037529.1:27077469-27078523 GCF_001531365.2 Cynara cardunculus var. scolymus
TTCTGAGTTAAAGGAATTAATGTCTCAATTGAAAGAACTGTTAGATAAAGGTTTTATCAGACCAAGTACTTTTCCGTGGGGTGCACCGGTACTGTTTGTGAAAAAGAAGGATGGATCAATGAGAATGTGCATAGATTATCGGGAGTTGAATAAATTAACAATCAAGAATAAGTATCCTCTCCCAAGAATTGATGACTTGTTTGATCAATTGGTAGGGGCTACTTATTTTTCCAAGATTGATTTGCGATCTGGTTATCAKCAATTAAAAATCAGAGATGAGGATGTGTCTAAAACAGCGTTTCGAACACGTTATGGTCATTATGAGTTTCTGGTAATGCCGTTTGGACTCAGAAATGCGCCTGCGGCATTTATGGATATGATGAATAGAGTGTGTAGTCCTTATCTGAATAAATTTGTGATTGTTTTCATTGATGATATTATGATATATTCCCGATTGGAAGAAGAACATGCACATCATTTGAAATTAATTCTGGAATTGTTGAGACAAGAGAAATTGTATGCTAAGATGTCAAAATGTGAATTTTGGCTGCGAGAAGTTCAATTTCTGGGACATGTTATCTCAGAAAATGGAATTAAAGTGGATCCGATCAAAATCGAAGTTATTGAGAAATGGGAAATCCCAAAGACTCCAACTGAAGTCAGAAGTTTTCTGGGATTGGCTGGGTATTATCGTAAGTTTATACAGGATTTTTCTCGTATTGCTACTCCATTAACGAAGTTGACCAAAAAGAATGTGAAATATGAATGGGATGAAGAACAAGCTATGGCCTTTCAGATATTAAAAGATAAATCGTGTACTGCACCAATTCTATCTTTGCCAGATGGAGCGGAAGATTTTTGGTATATATTGATGCGACAAAGTTGGGTTTGGGTTGTGTGCTGATACAACGTGGAAAGGTAATAGCTTATGCTTCCAGACAGTTAAAAGATCATGAGAGACAGTATCCTACTCATGATATGGAGTTAGCGGCAGTTGTGTTTGCGTTGAAAATATGGAGACATTATTTGTATGGGACGAAATGCCAAATCTTTA
>NC_037529.1:27081420-27087556 GCF_001531365.2 Cynara cardunculus var. scolymus
AGAAAGAGATAAGAGAATGAGATGGCGGTGTAATCCGCGAGAAACATAAATATACTTATGTTTCAGAACAAGATTGATTCGAAACTGAATGTTTGGAATATATATTGTTGTATGAGATTATACACTCACTAGACCTTTTGGTCTAATGCTCAGATGTTGGATTAACCTGTTTTGCAGGACAGCATGCTCTGAGAGATAAAGGCAAGGGAAAAGTCTAATTGTTGATATTAGCTTGTTATGCATATGTATTAAAGATACATTTTGATAGTTCATGTTTTGTAATAATACTATTTTAGTATTATGAGAATGATGATGTGAATTATATGTTTTTGGGATGTGAGGGTTGTTACACGAGACTTGGGGGTTTGCGAGAGCTTATTCTAGAGGAAATGCACAAAACACAGTTATCTATTCATCCTGGAGGTACTAAAATGTATCATGATCTCCGTTCAGACTATTGGTGGCCTGGGATGAAAGCTGATATCGGTCGTTATGTCGAGAAATGCATCACGTGTTTACAGGTAAAAGCAGAAGACCAAAAGCCGTATGGGAGTTTACAACCTTTGGAGATACCTGTGTGGAAATGGGAAGAGCTAACCATGGATCTTGTTATAAAGTTGCCTAAGACCTCTCGTCAGTACGACAGTATTTGGGTTATCGTAGATCGCCTGACAAATCTGCTCATTTTCTTCCCGTTCGGGAATCATATACGATGGGTCGGTGGGCACAACTTTATGTTGATGAGATCGTTGCTTGACATGGTGTACCCTTGAAGATAATGTGTGTGTCCCACTTCAAAGATCAATCTTCAAGCAAGCTCCATAAACATGGCAGATCTGAGATTTATCTTTAAGAACTTCAAGAACATATGAGATGAGAATAGAGAGAGAAAGTCAACATTCAAAGGATGGTCAAACACTCTATTACGTATTTTCAGATTTACAATAATGCTCTCTTCTAAATAGGGTCAAACTAGTAAACATAGTCAAAGTCAAACCTGCCTAAGAAAAGTCAAACACGGATGACTTTTACAATTATAGACAATATTTAACTTTCAAGATGAATACAATTTAATACTGATTTTCAGTCCTAACATTCTCCCCCTTTGTATTCAGACTTGAAAGAAATTCTGCACTTTGAGTCCTGTTTGAACTTTGAAACTTTAAGCACATTATGTCATATTCAAAAGAAATCTTCAACCAATCAACTGTTGATAATGATCTTCTAGCATTCTCCCCCTCGAATGTAGAACAGCGATGATCTTCGCTTTTGACAATGTAGAACAGTAATCAACAGAAACAATGTACAATATTTGATCTTCAAAAATTCTTCAGACAACAAATCTTCAGTAAACTGTTGTAAAGATGATCTTCACATTCAACATCTCTCAGTCGTTGTAGCACATGAATAATCTTTCTATAATTATCTTCAGTCGTACTTCTTTTGAGTCTTTTGCCAATTTCGAAGTTACTCCCCCTTGATCTTTTCATCAGATTCCCTTTAAAAAGTTCGGAAAATAATTTTTCATTGATTATTACATACTCCCCCTTATGATGAAATGAGAATCATTCCATCATACATAAGATGAATGAAATCCTCCGTTTAAACCGTCAAATAATGAAACTATAAGTAGATCTTTGTAAATCCACTTATTTAATCTTTTCAGATTAAGGGAATGCGAAGGTAACATCCAATTTCTACGAATGAAATTGTTTTCAATCTTATAAAAAGATTGCTCTGTGAGTATAACAGATATACTCAGTACAACAGATGTACTGTATATATGAGACTTTTTTATGCTCATCTCACCAGGTCTTCCATTCAATCATTGATAGCTAAAAAATAGCATATCTATGAATGTTTTGGCAAATTAACATATAAAATGCTAAATATGTGTAGTTGTTAGGACTAAAAATCAGTATTAAATTGTATTCGTCTTAAAAGTTAAATATTGTCTATAATTGTGAAAGTCATCGTGTTTGACTTTTCTTAGGCAGGTTTGACTTTGACTTTGTTTAGAGGTTTGACCCTATAAATAGGGTAATGTATTTGTAACTATTAGAAGGGAGGTTCCTTTTGTAAAGATACGTATACATTTGAGAAATATAGAGCTTTGACTATTTTGACTTTCTCTCTCAAATCTCCTCTCAATGTTCTTGATTGTTAAATCTGATTCTACCATGGATTATTACTTGAAGATTGATCATCATAGAGACTATCAATTGGTATCAGAGCAGAGTGTGCAAGAAATCAGAAAAAGAAATCAGATTTTGAAGATTTGTTGAAGATTAATTTTCTGATTTTTTTTTGTTCTTCGTGTTCTTAATTTTTTTTTAAGTTTGATCCGATTTTTTTAAAATCTTGTGTTTTTTGTGTTTAAATCATGATCAAACTTCTCGAAATTGCATTATTAATCTTTGTTAAACATCAAGTTTTGTAATTTGATCATTGCTTTTCAAGATTTAATCGTTTTAGTGGTTTTAAAAGTTTTTGTGTTCTTGATTTTTTTTAAAAATCAGTGTTTTTGATCCATTTAGTTGTTAAATATTTGTTAGTTTTGTGTTTTAGCATTTTTTTTAAATCTCTCATATCCCATATTATTTTCAGCCAAAGCCTATCCGATCTACAGCCCACATCGCATCTTCAATAAGTCAGCCTGTTTCATTGCCTTTACATGGCTTGATTCATCGCACAGGTTGGAGTTCATACTTGATCCCATTCGGATACAAAGGTAACACAGCTTGACCGGATTCTTGAGCGGATTCGTAGAAGCCTTGAGCGGAAAAGTTTAAATCGCACGATACCTTCTTTGGGTTTCTACCTTCATCGCTCAATCACAACCTAAATCGATCATCTTGTGACCGGATAAATGACCGGATTCTTAATCGCATAAATCAAAAGGTAAGGTTCTTTCTGATTTTTCCAAGTCTTAATTGATCAACTCGTGACCGGATACTTGAGCGATTTAGGTTTAACCTTTGAGCGGATTAAGATTTAGCTTTGAGCGAATTCGGTCAACGAGAGGAAATAGTGGTGAGCGATTTATTGACCGATTTAGGATTATCTGTGAGCGATTTAGAGTTTAAACGAGCGATTTATTTCGAATCTTGGCCGGAGAGTTGAGCGAATAAGTCTCCGGATAGGTAAATCGATTGGGTTGATCGGATTTCTTAATCGCACAGGTCATTCATGTGTTCTTCATCGTGACCGATTTAGGCTATTTTGAGAAGCCTTGATCGGATTTTAACAGGTAACAGACAGCTTGATCGGATTTTGATCGTTGTTGCTTAAATCATAGTCACTCTTCATCTCACACAGACTGGTTAAGATTTCTCAAAGCTTACAGATTCACCTGATTCTTTTGACAGTGGTTAATTTTACAGCATCCGGACTCAGTTTCTTCTTAATCTATCACTGCCTCGTCTTGTTTCCTCCTAAATTGGACAGTGGTTAGGTTTGTCCAAATCGCTCAATAAGAAAGCAACAGTGACTAAAGTTTGTCAAAGAGTGGTTATAGGGATTTGAAGATTAAAACCTGTCCCATTTGCTAAACTGTTTAACAGGTCCAACTTAGCAATTCTCATAGTCTTTGTATTATTTACACTAGACTGGTTTACTGCAGTAATCTGTTTGGTGATGCAGTAAACTGTTTAAGCTGTGTGTTTTGAGCGTACTTGTTAATATTCAAAGACTGTTGTTTGATCACTTTATCAGATTTGAGCGTACTGTTGTTTTGAGCTGCTGTTTCTTTAAGGATTTGAGGTTGTAAGTTTCTCATGGCCTGAACTTKATGTGTTTACATTCTGTATGAACAACAGGTTAAGGATACTGTGTGTTTGTGGATTTGAGGATTGTTGTTGTCCTAAATTGCTACAACTTTTATTCATTAAATGTGAAGTTATCTTATGTGCTGATTCAAGTTTTTTAGTCTTCTGTTGGCTTAACTTTCTGCTGAATTTCACATAGAGCACACAGATGCAATTTGAGAAGCTGTTTTGAGCTTATTTGACTGACTGTTATATAGTTTAGTCTATTTGATTTAAACCTTCATCTCAGGTTGTTGTTTTTCAAACGTAAGGTTTTGGAAAGATTGTTCGAATAGAATCTGTTTGTGGTTATGCTACTTGTTGAAGCTGTTTAAGACAACAACAACTCTGTTCATCAATTTCTGTTTGTTCATTGCTAATTGAATCTGTTTATTGCTTCATCTAACAGAGAAGAGTAGAGGAATTACATTTGTTAGTTGCTGTGTGTTTGTGATTTTGTGAACTGGAATAGCAGCCCAGGTGGGACAAAGGGTCATCGAGATAAGACAGCTTCATCAGATTTTTCTTAGTCCTTCCATTGTTTCCTCCTCAGCTGTTGTAGCTATTGCTGCTGTTTGTTTTTAGTAGATAAGAAAAGGAAGGATAAGAGGTTGTTTCTTGATTCCAGATTAGAGTTCAATTTAGTGACCAAAGTTTATTCGGTCTTGGCTGATTTGAAACAGTGCTGATTCGAGCTATCAATTTTTTTCTGTCCTTGATTCTTGACTAACTGCAGCAGGAAGTGTTAAGAAGGAGTGCTAAGTAGTCTGTTGATCTTAGTACTTAGTGTTGATCTTTCAGTTTTTGACACAATCCAGTTTTGGATCATCTTGACAGCTTCTATTAGCTATACAGGTTTCTGTTTTGAGCGTATTTGGTTGCTGAATTTGATTCATATTGTTCTAAGGTTTACAGAACCTGTTTGTATTGATCCTTGCTGAGGAGTTGTCCAATTCTGAAATCTGCTTTTGCTGCTGCTGTTTGTAAAAGAAGTTTTGAACCAGTGATTAGCGTTGGATTATTGTTTCATTTTGGTTCAAGAGTAAATCACACAGAATCTGTTGAACAATTTTATTGGTTTTTTTGTTTTTTGTTTTTTTGGATCATCGTTTATCTATTTTATTTTGTGTTTTTAACTGTTTGAGAATTTTTTTTTTACTATTTTGCGTCGTATAAACTATTTTTCATCAATTTTAACTGTTTTTTACTGTTTTTAACAATTTTCAATGGTTTTGATTGTTTTTACTGATTTTTGACAGTTCTTCGTAGTTTTTTAAATACTCATCAGTTTTTAGTGTTTTTCATTTTTTTTGCTTAATTGTTCCTGATTCTTTTTTCTGATTTCACTGCATAGATCTTATTGATCAATCTATTTTTTTTTAATGACATATATTCTAAAGGAGATGAGAGAGAAGATTGCTGAACTGGGTTGTGAACTATAAAGAGAAATACATAAATAAGTACACTGAGAATTATGCTAATGAGCAATATATCAAAGATGTAAAGAAATATCATAAAGAAGAATGTGAAAGAATCGAGAAGGAATTTGAGTATAAAAYTGAAAAACTCGAGAACACTCTCAGTTCTGTAAGAAAAGATAATGATGAGAATTTGAAGACTTGGAGTAAAACTAATAAAGATCTTTTCAATAAACTCAAAGAGGTTAGAAGTGCACTTTCAATTGAAAAAAACTCTCTTGAGAGGAAAAATACAGAGATAGGGGATTTAATTGAGAAGTTTCATAAATCTGAAAGTGATCTAATTGAGCTAAGAAAGCTTTTGAATTTAGAGAAAGAAAAGGTTTTGAAAGCGGAGAAGGAATTGAATATTGAAAGGAAAGTTTTAGAGAAAGAAAAGAATGAGATTATAGAGATTGAGAAAAGATTTGATTCTGAACGAATATCCTTTGAGAATAAGATTAACTCTCTCGAGCTGAACGCAAAGATGCTGTTAATGCAAATCTCAAATTTTGAGCAGCTTATCATTTTGGAACGAGCCAAGAATGATAAAGAAAAGAAAGACATCTCCGAAGACTGTCAGAGTCAACTACAGAAATTGTCCGAAAGCATTGATCTAAAGCACAAGGCTTTAGACGAAGAGAAAAGGCAATTTGCTCTTGAGAAAATAAATACTTCAAAGAAGGTATTCAAGTAAGAAAAAGTGGCTTGACATTGCCTCGGAGAATGAAAAGAGTAGCTCAGATGAAGAGAAACGAGAGTTAATAGATCAAAAGAGAAAGTTTGAAATGCTACAGAAGGAGTTAGAAGGTAAACTCCTGGATACTTCAAAGAAATTGTCTGATCTAAAGACAGACCTTGAAACTAAATTGA
>NC_037529.1:27087656-27089174 GCF_001531365.2 Cynara cardunculus var. scolymus
AAGAACACACAGTCAAGATGAGGAAGAAGATGAACACAGGAGAATTGCTTCAAAGGATTTTCAATTCATTCAATTGAAAATAAGACGATTACAATACCAAAGCACACTGATTACAAAGGCCTTAGCCGCTATATATACTAGTTCCTAATGACCTTACGGACAAGATCTCGACGTGTGAAATCATCTAAGCCGTCTAAATAAAGTCGATTAAATCCTAGTCACGTGAGAAGCACATGCAGCTAACAACCTTTGAAAAACAGTTGGAAGAGGATCTTCACAGAAGATGAAATCTGCAGACCCTCTGTGAGCCATCTCAGAGGCTCTGCTGTCATTGACTTGCATGTTTTTATTGACAGAGGACCATWTTCCAGAACCTCTGTGAGAGACATCAGAGGTTCTGTCACACTTTACTTACTCGAATATTAGGCTTCTGTCGTTAGTCCGCTGTTGTCTTATGTGGACGATAAGCTTCTGTCAAGACTTAGAATACTTTTTCATACTTTTACAAGAAGTGAATAACAGAGCTAACAAGATCATACAAGTCATTCAGCAATCCAAGTCGAGACACAAGACACTTATCGAGGACACCATCAACGAACTCATCAAAAGGATGTCCAGGTATGTCAAGGTCCCTGACAGGCCAACTCTGAAGCAAGGTGGGAAGAAGAAAATAAAGCTCTCTGATCCTAATGAAGGACCATTCCTAAGGAACGAACATAAAACAAGGTTCTCCTTAGATGAAGTCCAGAAGGGTCATATGAGTACTTACATTTCAATGTTGAATCTTGACTTGCCAGATAAGGGTCCCTATACTCCCAACCCTATGCATTTTAAACCTAAGTTAGGAGTTATATTCCTTGACTATGAAGGTGAAGTCAGATTTCAGAGAGTGTCAGAGCTGCATCTATGTCCAATGGATCACTTGGCGTATCTCTTGCAATGGATAGATGATAGCATGCCTAGAAAAGTCATCGATCTGAAGATACGAAGGGAATTCCTACGTCGAAGAAACCTTGGTGAAAATGTACCTGATTACATAGATCTAAGTGTTGTAAGATAAGATTATCTTTGTTACAACAATCCACTTTTCCTTGTAATTCTTTTTCTATATCTTCTTTCATTGATTGTATTTACATTCTGTAAATTCTGAACATGTACYGTAATACWTGTATTATTTCCATTGATTAATATAATGAGTATTCCATGTACTTCACTGAAAAAGATCCCTGAAAAAAGTAATAGGGACACAAGTCTATGAGTTCCAATGTTACTTTCATCATTCACTGACAATCTATGAATCAGTGAATAAGCTTTCAGTTTCAGTTTCCGTCCTTGTAATTTTCTTAGATATAACTTAAGAAAACTTCTCAAGCTGAAACTAACCAAACTGAAAAAGATCCCAAAATAGTGAAAAGGGACATGTACGTTATATATAACTTTTCCTTACTATTATTTGATAAGATAACTTTCTTCATGTTATCTTGTTATCATCAAATAGGGGGAGATTGTTGATCCTCT
>NC_037529.1:27090102-27096343 GCF_001531365.2 Cynara cardunculus var. scolymus
TCCCAAAATTAACATCATCATTCCACTCACTACCAACCATCTGTATAATCTCCTTATTTCTCGCCTTGCTGCAATGACGGCATCCGTGTTCCTCAACATGCGCTGATGGTGTGCTTCCATCACATCGGACAGGTTTTTTAGGATGTGGTGGTGGTATCCCAGCCGGGTCTGGTGTACTTGCGTATCGGATGCGATTCTCCTTACCCATTCTCTTTTAGCTGGATTCATGCCCCGGGTGCAGGACGCAGGTACCCCGGTCACCACTTGAGTTATCCTGCTCCCCAATTATGGTCGGGATGACTCTCATCTGACTCTAACAGATTCCTCAAATGTCACACGTTGCGGTAGTGGAATGCTCTTCCTCGGCATGACTCTGATCCTTGAGCCATGATAGGTTTGTGGAGGAACATCGGGTGCTGGCTCCGATGGGGGTAGGAAGGATGCTTTTGGAGAGGCAAATGCTCCACTAGTCGCAGTGTCTTCCTTTTCATATGGGTCTATCTCTTCATTGTGGGCTGAGTTTCTTCTAGAGTGGCCAACCACATAACCGGATTCATCAACCGAGTATTCACTAGGATCGGATGACGCCATAGTGATCTACGACATTAATAATCTTAATTACTAAATGCACCATCTATAAATACTTAGTGATATAACCAAAGCTTCTAAGCAAGGCTAAGGGTGGTAATCAAGCTAGAACCTCTAGATATAAAGTCTCTAGTTGTACTACCAGAGCCTCTGGTCTCATGACCAGAGCCTCTGGTCTCATGACCAGAGCTTCTGGTTGCGTGGCCAGAGCCTCTAGTTCATCTTACATAGAAAAGTATTAGGCATCTCGTCTATCGGTCCTCTGATTCCATATTCAGACTAAGAAGATCAATGGAATTCTACTTCGTCGATCGTTGGTTCTACATCCATACTTAGAGAAAGGATGGATTTCTCCTCCATCAATCGTCTGGTTTCTCATACGTAACAGATCAATGGATCTCTGGTCCATCGACCTCTGGTTTCCTTCTCACCAGTGCTTATGGTGCATTCATGAACACTTAACAAATTTCAGGGATTCCTATTCCATTGCCTCTGGTCCTTCTAACCAGAGCTTCTAGTGCCACATAAACACTTAATAATTTTATGGAATTTCTATCCCATTGCCTCTGGTCCTTCTAACTAGAGCTTCTAGTGCCACTCAAACACTTAATAATCTAATGGAATTTCTATCCCATTGCCTCTAGTCCTTCTAACCAGAGCTTCTGGTGCCACTCAAACACTTAATAATTTTATGGAATTTCTATCCCATTGCCTCGGGTCCTTCTAACTAGAGCTTTTGGTCCAACATGGACACTTAACAAAATAAGGGATTTTCTAATTATTCACCTATGTTCAGTCTAGGGCAATAGATATTCATAATTTATGCAACACATAAAATCATGCTTTTCATAACAACTTCTTTACTGGAGCATATCTCTAGTACAACCGATTAAGTTCTTCCTATTATATGGAAATTAAACACAGGTGATCAAACTTTGTTTAATCAACATATAATAATGTGACCCGCTTTAAAATCATATGATTCTAAATTACTTTGAAACCATTTTGAAAATTTTTGGTTATTGTCAATGGTTTTTAAGGAAAACCAGCGTTCTCTATAACAGAGGCTCTGATACCAAATCTATCACACCCCGCTAAAACGGAAACACGAGATGTAACAGGTAAGCGAGTCACAACAACCGTTAATAAATAACACCTTTCAAATTTGACAATATAAAACAAATTTAACATCATAACCAAATTTTGATAAATACATCTTTTACAAAAACTTCAAATGCGAACTTATTCAGTCTTGTCAAAAGTATGCTCCCAAAATACATCCTTTCTCACTTATTACCTGAAAGCATGGAACATAAAACGAGTCAACTACAAAGAGTTGGTGAGCTCACGGGTTTTCACATGCATAAAACATTATAATGCATAAACCATTTATTTGCAAACTTATACGTAAACTTTTTGCACTGAATAAATGTAAATCTACCATGATGTATAAACTTTAGACGCTATTGAGCCTTACCTGACCAACGCGCCCCATTATTTTACGAATGACCATAAGTAGCCCGTACACATACTTAGGCCCCACAGTTCGTAGTAGTACTAATTCAGTGGTGGTCCAAATTCCACATGATTAGACCAAGAAAACATAGGTAATGTGCACCCCTTTCTGGGTGGGACTGTGAACACAATAGCGGCTATCCACAATACCACGGCCCGTGGATGTGTCCGACTTAACAAGTAGCGTTTACGGACGGGGACTTTATTTGGAAAATATACTCTCAAGCACATCAATTTAGCATTTATTCTACAGTGCTAAAACAGTCAATATTTCATGACATAATAAACTTGACTAAATAGTTCTTTAGTCCGATGGTTTCAAACAAAGCTTGACTAAACAGTTCTTTAGCCCAATGGTTAAATAAATAAACAGTAAAGTTTGCTTAATCTCATGCTTTTCCCCCAATTAAATAACAAAAAGCATTAAAAGTAGGGCCGTGAAAACTCACTGGTTTGATAATGAATATCCAAGAAGATGACGTCTGAAGCTCTCAACGTCCGCCCTACCTTCCTAAACAGACCAATATCCAGAATTTAGATCACTTATGGGTTTTGACCAAAATAAAGTTAAGTTGCATCTCATGCAATGCCATTGGGTTTTTATAACTTAAAATTGATATTTTATAATTTCTTCTAAAAATAGTCTAAAATTATATATTAAAAGAAATCAAAATCCTTTACTCAAAAGATGATTTTTGGACAGCTTATAAATTCTGTTCCAGGTATTTTTGGGTTTCACAAATCATTGTAAATAGGAATCTTACAAAAGTTATTTTATGTCCAACTTTTACATCATTCAAAATAATGAGATCAGCCGACTTTTCCAAATATCAAGAAATTCGAGTGGGTTTAAGTCACTCAATATTACCCTACAATCTAGAATTACACAGCCCCCAAAACAGATTGCACACTCTTCGAGTGACAACCATTTACTCAACACTTTCTGAAGATTTTAAAAACTACCAAAAACGGTTAGTCTTCAGAAATTATTTTCCGATTTCATTAAATTTGGAAGATGTACAAATCGATTTGGGATGCATGCAAGATTCTTCCATACTTCAAAACATATTTTACATGATCGGATTTCGCATGCAATGGGGTTTTCTCCTACTTTCTTAAAGATCAATGAACATGGATCATAGATTATCATCATTTTTGAAGACATTTTCAGGTCTTTGATGAATAATCTCCCCTCTTTAATTCTCTAGAAATTTTACTAAAAGATCAAGTTGTAGGAGTAGGAGGATGAAAACTTTTGATATTCTATAAAAGTAGGATAATTAGTATCGTACCTTTTTCTTAGAATCTTGAATATTCTTCAAGATTGACAAAACTTATTAAAGATTTGCTTGAAGGAATCGACTGGACGGTGGTTTGCTTAAGAGAGAGGTTAGAGAGATGAAAAGCTTTGGCTGAGAATTTGGAAATGAAAGTTTTTCAAATATGGGGTATTTATATGAGGATTTTAAACAAGGAAATGGGCTGGCCTCTAAAGGCCCAAACCCAAATAAAACTTTTATTTTTCTTAATAAAAATAAACCCACTATAATTTACCCAACATAAATAAAATAACACTATTAGTTCCAAAACTCCACCTTTTGATAAATTATGTGGACATTCAAATGGGACTTTTGTATTTTAATTTAAAAGTTTATAATATCTACTTTATTTTATTTAGAGAATTACTAAAATATTTGGCATTACACAAGTTAACTTTATCGGTTACCCGCCAAGGCGTGATCTTCCAAACTATACTTGGGAACTAAGTCAGATGAACTCTAACCACCATGACTAGATCCTAGTAAAATATAATTCTAAATATAGGACCTAAAATAAGGTGCTAACTTGAAACTCAGAAATGACAGAATGACACAGGAATCCCTGAGGGCAACTCTCTTGGTGACGGTTGATAGCTTCTGGTATGTGATGGTAAAGTCATCTTCTTCATCATCGTCGTCGTTGCCATCTAGATCATTTCTGGGGTCTGAAATGGTAGGTTTATCATCATCTTCATCATCATCACCAGCAACAGTGATGGTAGGGGCATCATCCCTAGGGATGGCATCGACATCCTCAACTAGAGCAGCTTTGGTGGTCGGGATTACAGGAGCAGCAACCGCTTTAGCTCTGAGAGCCTCAGCTTCAACTGCAAYTGAAGCTGATACTGGACCAACAGCCTGAGAAGGGGTAGGCACAACATCGGATGATTCACCAGCATTGGACCTCATCTCTCCCTCTCTGGCTAAGACTTGAGAGAATTGGCCAGAGAGTTCGTCCAAGTGCTGACGCTGGAGAACCATTATATCCTCTAGCTCTGCAAAGCACTGGCTAGAGTTGTCATTGCCTCTCACGTCTCATGAAGCTGGGCGCGATCACTGGCAGAGAAAGAAGGTGGGATCACTGGAGCTGGTTAACGGACAACATCTAGGATCTTTTGATGAAGGTCAGTCTGCTGATCAGCGATAGCCTGAGCATCATTAGCTGTAAGTCCACTTTAATCAATCTTACTTGAAATCTTCAAGAACAACAATGGCAGAAAGATATTTCATGTAAGAACCCTAGAAGGAGTATAGAGAGAGAAAGTCAAGATCTGAATTCTTGGTCAAACTTTACAATACGTAAATGATATTACAATTAGAATCCTACTCTAAAAATACAAGAGAGCAACCTTTATATAGGGTCAAACAAGACAAAAGGTCAAAGTCAAACTATCATAAAGAAAAGTCAAGCACGATGACTTTTACACAATTATAGACATTTATCTTTCAAGAAGAATATAATTTTACACAGAATTTCATTCCTAACATTCTCCCCCTTTGTATACAGACTTGAAAGAAATTGCGCGCTTTGAGTCTCTTTTGAACTTTGAAGCTTTAAACACATTATGTCTTCTTCAAAAACAATCTTCAACAAGAAATCTTCAGACAATCATTTGCTGAGAAAGATCTTCTAACATTCTCCCCCTCGATTGTAGAACAACGATGATCTTCTCTTTTAACAATATAGATCAGAAACAATAACGAACTTCTGAAATGATCTTCAGAAAATTTTCTCTTCAAAGGTAGTTGATGTGCTCGAATCGTAAGTGTGCACACAGTGGGCATAAAATCCCCAAAGTGGCGGTGCAAGTGCACGCCGACACTAAGATCGCTTCAAGTAATAAAGTGGTATAGTACCAAGATCGTTTCCACAGGGACCGGACTTACTGAGAATCAGAGACTTTCATGAACTTCTTGAACAATGTTTCGGTTTGAGAAAATATTTGAGTTTTGATTGGTGCAAAGCTTTAAAATATGAAATAAACCTTTAATATTAAAAGATGGGTATGGGTGTAAGCTTTGCTTAAGAATATTACAGGAACGACTTGGTTTCTCCATGGGATTTGTATAAGAACTCCTTTCTCTCGAAAGTGAATTCTTATATACTGTGCCTACAGAGTGCCCACAAAGCGTCCAAAWTTATCAATCTTAAACTTGCCGATTTAGCTACTAGATAAAAAGATATCTGGCTCCACTAGTCTAAAGATTTATACTCACAACGTATTGTAGCATAAACTCGACTAATATTTGAACAAAAGCTAAAAACATGCAAAACCCGCATCTCTACGTGATTATCAAATACTCTCTCAAACCTTTGTGCATCATCTAAGCCGTATTTCAGATCCGCCCATCTCTGAATCAAGAATCTAATATTAACACTTTAAAGTGATCAGCTTATCAGCGTTGAATTTACGACCCGACTTAAATGACCAAGCTTAAGAATCAATAAAAATGGCAACACCCAAGTGTGCCCTTAAATCCTTAAGCTGGACTCACACCCACACCCAAAGGGGTGCTTAGCTCATAATGAAATTAGAAAACATAACAGAAATAGAAGAAGAAGAATGCATAAGAAATACTTGAAATGAAAATAAATACTTACTAGTGCCCACAGAGAGCACACAATACAGTGGCGAGAGTAAAAGATGAACTACGAAAATTAAATTACAAACTGAAATTAAACTAGTTCTACTGCTACAAAGCTTAAGATAATACTCCAAGGTTGCTTGGCTAAGTTGCTGGTGGAAAAGTGGATGCTTTGCTTGAGAGAAGTCCTTCAAATATATAGAAGAAAGGTGGGACCCGGGTACTCTTTGTCC
>NC_037529.1:27099191-27101182 GCF_001531365.2 Cynara cardunculus var. scolymus
ACCACCTTTTCTTTCTTTGGCTTTGGTGCTGGCTGTCGCCTTGTCCGTGCTGCTGCCTTCCTCTTTTTTGAAGGTTTGGGCATGGCGACCTCAAAAACTTCATCATCTGGAATGCCCTCTTCAAAATCCTCTTGCTCCTCGTCTTCCTCGGCCACATCATCATCATTGGCCAAGTCCTGTGTCATCTCATCTTCATAATCGCTATCCTCAGATACGGGCTTGGGTAATGGTTGAGGAATGGCAGACTCGGAACTGGAACTCACAATACTTCCCGAGGATGCGTCTGTGCTCACAGTCTGCCCACTGGGGGCAATGACTGGGAGTTCCTCAATAAAAAGTGTAGTCACTGTTTGAGTCGCAGGGGGTTGTGGTGGTAAGTCGTCAATGGACTCAGTGGAAAAAGAAATAAATCTTCAGGATTATTAGAGGTAGTGGCTTCAAAATCGAAAATGAACTCCTCCCCCAATGTATTTAGGTCGAAATCGTGGATGGTGGGTGGGCCGAGTGGTGTGGAGGGAAGGGCAATAGGGGGCGGTTGAGTGGGTGGTTGGTTAATCGGTGGTGGGAGGGGGTTAGATAGAGGGGTGATAGAGGATGGATTGGTTAGGGCTAGGAAAAGGGGTCGTGTTGTTGGTGTGGGCGGAGGAAGGGTCATGGCGGCCGACGGTCTCCCAGAAGACGAACCGGCGCCGGTGGTTGGGTTGGTATGTATGATGGTGGAAGGGGTGAAAATGGTGGAAAATAGGGGAGGAGTTGGTGTGATACATACCGGAGTAACGACGGCGTGATACTCGTCGTAGTCGACTCGTACGGTGGAGGTTTGACCGGTGATGGTGGTGGATGGTTCCCGCGCTGATGGAGCGAACGCAATGGGATCCGGCAAGAGAGGTGTTGGGGGATGCATCGATGGAGCGGGAGTGGTTGAGTGTGTGTCGCCGGTCAGCATCCGTTGAGACGAGCGACGAGCAGGTGGTCGTAATGGTGGCCGGCCGGTGGGGTTGTTTCGCGTCCTTGCCATGAAAAAGGAGAAGAAGGTGAATAGTAAAAAAAATAAAAGTGAAGTCTTTTCCCCCCCTTTTTCATAGGTAACCGATGGGGTTTAAACATAGGAAATCACCCACATCTGCATGCAATGTCCTTGAAAGTACAAGTGATGTAAAAAAAATGATGTCATGGTACTAGTCAAATCCTTACACAAGCCACCATTTTCAGAAAAACCATCATTACCATTTTTAAAAATAACCTCATTTCTTTTCTTATTTTCCTTTTTCTTTTCCCTAGAAAAATCCACAAAAACCCGCCTATATTTTAAAAATACATAACCAAAACCCTCTACAGAATGTGAGCACGAGGAGCCCACTATGAGCATACCTGCTGGAAATAAACAAGAAGTACGATAAAAAAAATATTTACACTATTTACAACAGAAGGTTCGACAATCTTTCAGAAAAATTTTTGGCTTGGATCTTGCATTCCTTCCAGGAAGAAATGCTTGACCCGATGCCCATTTACTTTAAAAACCGTATTGTCTTGTGGGTTCAAAAGATCGATAGTTCCAAATTTTCCCACTTCGACAATAGTGAAAGGTCCCGACAATCTAGATTTGAGTTTTCCGGGGAAAAGCCTCAACCTAGAATTAAAAAGGAGCACTTTTTGACCTTTCTCAAAAATTCTTTGATTGATCCTACGATCATGCCACTTTTTCGTTTTTTCTTTGTAAATTTTGGCATTCTCGTAGGCTTGGTACCTCCATTCTTCCAACTCATTGAGTTGGAGCTTTCTTTTCTCTCCCGTTAGAGTTGCATTTAAATTTAATTCCTTTATAGCCCAAAATGCTTTATATTCCAACTCTAACGGAAGGTGACAAGATTTTCCAAAAACAAGTTGGTACGGAGACATGCCTAATGGAGTCTTGAAAGCAGTACGGTAAGCCCAAAGTGCATCATCCAATTTAAGCGACCAATCTTTACGATTTGGCTTAACCACCTTTT
>NC_037529.1:27104907-27116377 GCF_001531365.2 Cynara cardunculus var. scolymus
CAGCATGAGGGTTAGACCATTCAGTATTATTATTAAAAATTCGTTCCAAAATGTCATACCCCTCGTTGTAGGTTTTTGCTGTAAAAGCACCACCGGCCGTTGCGTCAAGAATAATCTTAGCGGCACTAGAAAGTCCATTATAAAACGTTTCCAATTGAATACAATGAGGGATTCCGTGGTGCGGACACTTTCTAATAAGGTCCTTGAATCTCTCCCATGCATCCGATACCGATTCATCTTCTTCTTGGCGAAACGCCATAATTTCATTTCTAATCTTTACATTCCTCGTCGGAAGAAAGTATTTCTTTAGAAATTTTTCCGCCAAATCATTCCAAGTAAGAATCAAGTTTGGTGGTTGGGAATTTAGCCATGCTCTAGCTCTATCCTTCAATGTATAAAGGAAAAGCGTCAAGCGTAAGGCCTCTTGAGTAACTCAGGGAATCTTAAAATGATCCGTCATTTCTATAAAAGATTTCAAATGAGAGTGCGGATCTTTCGAAGATAATCCCCTAAACTGACCCATAGCGGAAATCATTTGAAACATAACCGGCTTGGGTTCAAAAGATGTTGCTGTCATTTCGGGCCTACCAATTCCCGAGGCCAATTGACCAAATTCGGGAGTTGCATAGTCCCGTATGCCTCTATTTTTGTCATCGGCAATATTAACCGTGGCTTCCCGAGGAGGTGGATTATCCCCCATGGTACGGTTGGGATTTCGCCGATTATTTCTACCTCTTCTTCGTCTCCTAATTTTTCTTTCCAACTCAAGATCAAAAGGTACAAGATCACCGTGTTATAGCCGTGGCATACAACACAGGAACAGCAAATGAAACAACTGACCAAGGCTCAAATAAAAATCAATATCTCAGGATAAAAATCGTGCTAGCCCCCGGCAACGGCGCCAAAAACTTGATGTGCTCGAATCGTAAGTGTGCACACAGTGGGCATAAAATCCCCAAAGTGGCGGTGCAAGTGCACGCCGACACTAAGATCGCTTCAAGTAATAAAGTGGTATAGTACCAAGATCGTTTCCACAGGGACCGGACTTACTGAGAATCAGAGACTTTCATGAACTTCTTGAACAATGTTTCGGTTTGAGAAAATATATGAGTTTTGATTGGTGTAAAGCGTTTAAAATATGAAATAAACCTTTAATATTAAAAGATGGGTATGGGTGTAACCTTTTCTTAAGAATATTACAGGAACGACTTGGTCAGAAACCCATGGGATTTGTATAAGAACTCCTTTCTCTCGAAAGTGAATTCTTATATACTGTGCCCACAGAGTGCCCACAAAGCGTCCAAATTTATCAATCTTAAACTTACCGATTTAGCTACTAGATAAGTTCCACTAGTCTGAAGATTTATACTCACAACATATTGTAGCATAAACTCGACTAATATCTGAACAAAAGCTAAAAACATGCAAAACCCGCATCTCTGCTTGATTATCAAAGACTCTCTCGAACCTTTGTGCATCATCTAAGCCGTATTTCAGATCCGCCYATCTCTGGATCAAGGATCTAATATTAACACTTTAAAGTGATCAGCTTATCCGCRTTGARTTTACRWCCCGACTTAAATGACCAAGCTTAAGAATCAATAAAAATGGCAACACCCAAGTGTGCCCTTAAATCCTTAAGTTGGACTCACACCCACACCCAAAGGGGTGCTTAGCTCATAATGAAATTAGAAAACATAACAGAAATAGAAGAAGAAGAATGCATAAGAAATACTTGAACTGAAAATAAATACTTACTGGTGCCCATAGAGAGCACACAATATAGTGGCGAGAATAAAAGATGAACTACGAAAATTAAATTACAAACTGAAATTAAACTAGTTCTACTGCTACAAAGCTTAAGATAATACTCCAAGGTTGCTTAGCTAAGTTGCTGGTGGAAAAGTGGATGCTTTGCTTGAGAGAAGTCCTTCAAATATATAGAAGAAAGGTGGGACCCGGGTACTCTTTGTCCAATTGATAATGACCACCCATCACTACAAGTCTACTTCAATCCTTGACCAAGTCACCTCCTCATTGATAGGTTGCAAAGGGTGAAAAGTACTACCATTAAATATGATAGGAAAGCCATTCCATCATAGTAAAAGTAAAAACTCTTTCAAGTCTTCTCATCTCATAACCGGGTCCAATCTTCCATGCAACCAAATATTTAGATTTGAACTTAGCATTAACTCCCAATAATATCCAAGAATATGAATATCATAAKTTTGTTCAAATCCAACTAGATGCAAAATTTACCAACAATAATGAGTTTTTTAGAAAATAATTAAATTCTAAACCTTTCATAACCTCTTTACATAATTTGGACCAAAAATATAGGATAAGAGCAAAATGGGTACCAAAGATACAATAAAATAGGGGTAAAGAACAACAAATAACTCTCACAAAATGAGAGTTATCAGTAGTCTTCATCAGCAAACTGTTGTAAAATGGATCTTCACATTCAAAAACTTTCAGTCATTTTAGCATAGGAATAATCTTTTGTAATCATCTCCAGTCACACTCCTTTTGAGTCTTTTGTCATCTTTAAAGTTACTCCCCCTTAATCTTTACATCAAATTCCCCTTATAATGATCAGAATTGGACATTTCATTCATTATTTCATACTCCCCCTTATGATGAAATGAGAATCATTACATCATACATAAGAATGAATGAAATCCTCCGCGTAAGCTGTCAATTCAAGAAATAGTAAGTAGATCTTTTCAAATCCACTTATATAATCTTTTCAGATTAAAGGAATGGGAAGATAACAGCCAATTTCAACGTATGAAATTGTTTTTTCAATCTTATAGAAAGATTGGGCTGTGAGTATAACAAATATACTCAGTACAACGAATGTACTGTATATATGAGACTTTTTGAGGCTCATCTCACCAGGTCTTCCATTCAATCATCTATAGCTTAAAAATTGCATATCTATGAATGTTTTGGCATAATAACATATAAAATGCAACATCTATGTAGTGTAGAAAGATAAAACAACGTATCCTTCTGTTTAGGCTCAAAAAGATAAACTGTGTGGACTACACAAATTTATCAGACTCAATTAGTGATCAAAAAGACTTGAAGGGGGGACATATATCCTTCTGATTCAATATCAACTTTCTCTTAAAATTACATTTTATTTTCAAATAATCACAACAATTGATCAAAATTATTGTTGCAAATAAAGCACAATGATCAGATAAAAAATGATCAAGATATTTGGCTTTTAAGCATAATTAATGAAGGAGTGATGCGACAATGATCAGATTATTCGGTATGTGAGAGAAATGAATGAAGATCTGTAAGAACAAGTTTACAGATTCAGATAAAAAAATGTATATCATTCAAGGTAAAAAGAAATTGAAAAACAAACCTTTGAATACAAAAGAGTGTATTATCACCGAAAAAGATTTATATATAAGAGACGTGATAATAACGGTTTGAAGAATAGCCGAAACAGGTATTGGAGTTATGTACGATGAGAAATTACGTAAGTAAAATCTCATGAAATATCTGTTCAGAAAATGTACTCGTTTTTAAAAAAAATTATTCACTTCCCGAAAACATTTATTGAACTTCTAGAGACTCCCCCTAGAAAGTAGATTATAGAAATATTTCGATTAAGCTCAAAAATTAAAAAAAAAATAAGAAAACATTTTAAGCACGGGTCCTAAACTGAGTGTTTAGAAACCACACTCTGTAAAGCACGGGTCCTGATATGAATTATTCAGAAGCCTTTGTTAGACAATGTACAACTCCCCCTGCATTAGTGTATCAAATAAATGATTTTCTGATCAGCACAAACTTGACACACCTGCAAAACCAGATTAAATAGATTTTGGTACCCAAATGAATTTGGGTCCTATTTTGTTAGAATCGGGATGAGGTATGTTGTAACTTCCAAACCATCTATTTCTATTTGATATCTTCTTTTTAGCACTTTGAATAGGATGATCAGATACACAATATGATCCATACCAGTTATTGTGATCATACATGTTCTTACATTTCCAATCTTTCTAATATCTGTTGTCTGTACTCCATCTGTTGTATGTCTTCTTGTTTACAAAATCTGTTGATTTGCATGTGGAGCACATGATTCTTCTCTTGCTAAGATGAATCAAATCAGTATTGGATCTCACAAAACAAGGAATATTATTAGTAGAAACAGGAGTACATGTTGAAACAAATCTAAATTTACTAACCCAAATGCTTTAGATCTTAGAAGAATAATTGGGTGATCCAATAACATACCCTTGATAATACTGATTAGAAGAACGAGAATAGTTCTTAGAAATAGTTGATTTAGGGCTTCTTGAATAACTGTTCGATTTGGAACAATCATAGAAGTTGGTTTTACACTGAGAAGGAGAAACAGTTGAGCTTTGTGCACAAGAAAAATCTTTGACTTTCTGTACAAGCCGGTCTCTTTCCACAGTAACTAAATCATACATAATTTTAAGTTATCTTCTCATCTTCTGCTCAGTTTCAAGGTCAGTCATCAAATCAGACAATTTGCTTGTAGTATCCAGGAGTTTACCTTCTAACTCCTTCTGAAGCATTTCAAACTTTCTCTCTGATTTATTAACTCTCTTTTTTCTTCATCTGAGCTGCTCTTATAATTCTCGGAAGCGATGTCAAGCCACTTTTTCTTATTAACAAGCTCTTTAGCAATTGTTGTATACTTCTTTGAAGTATTTCTCTTCTCAAGAGGAAATTGCTTATTTTCTTCATCTAAAGCTTTCTGCTTTAGAGCAATGCTTTCCGATAATTTCTGTATTTGGCTCTGACAGTCTTCTGAGATGTCTTTCTTTTATTTATCATTCTTGGCCCGTTCCAAGATGATCAGCTGCTCAAAATCAGGAACTTGCTTTAACAACATTTTTGCATTTAGCTCTAGAGAGTTTATCTTATCCTCATAAGATATGTGTTCAGCTCTAAACCGTTTCTCGAAATCAATAAATCTTTTATTTTCTTTCTCCAATTCCTTTCTCTCTGCATTTAAAACCTTCTCAATTTCAAAACTTTATTCCTCTAAAAAAAATCAACTTGCAGTTCAGATCTATGCAGTTTAGCTGTTAAGTCTTCGATCTGTTTTTTCAAACTAACTGTCTCTTGTGGATTAGAACCAGTTTTCATCAGATCGCTCAGCTTTTCTTGCAAAACTCTCTTTTCTTCCTTCTCTCTCTCATTACAGTCAGTTAGACGAATTGTCCCCAAAATGTTCTTGTTAAGCTCAGAATTTAGTTTATCGTATTTTTCTTTAAGCTCTCTGTATTCTCTGTCATAAAAAGTTGCCATTTCAGAAACATTAAGATTGATTAACCAGATCAAATGCTATGAAATCAGATAAAAGAAATCAAAAACAGTTAAGCTCAAAATACAAACAGAAAACACAAAAACTGTTGAAAAAAATAGAAAAACGACGAAAAACTGTCTAAAATCAGTAAAAACAATCAAAACTATTAAAAAAACAGTCAAAAATGTTAAAAACTGTTAAAAATAGTTAAAACTGATAAGAAACAGTTTATGCGACGTAAAATAGTCTAAGCATTCTCAAATAATTTAAATACAAAACAAAACAAACAGATCCAAAATTACACAACATATATATATAAGAATTTACAAAACAAACAAAACTGTCCACAAGATGAATAATCTGTTGACAAACAACACAATGCTTATTGACAAAATCAACAGCTGCTATAGTTTTAGGCTTCTCGAACAACTTGCACCAATTCTATCGACAGTCAATGAAAAGAAATCAAGTACTTCACTCATTGGTTGTGCAAGAGCTTTTGTTCCTTGTAAAAATTCATCTTGACAACACAAATTTACACAGAATCTGGACAAGAAAGAAGACGAATCAGGATTGTGTGTGATACCAAAAAACAGAAAATGAGATGGACTGTGTGACTTGATTTAAATCGGACAAGTGTGATATACAACAGTCTGCTCACAGATGCTTCCAAAAATGAAGATGATAGACAACCTGTTTACAAACACAAACAAGTTCTTTGAAATCCAAACAGTGTGATTTACAGCAGATTATTACAATGAAAAATCACACCCCTTTAACGAATATACCGTCAGGTACCAGCATAGTCAGGAATAGTAGGTGGCACAACATGATCACAAACCTGACGAAGTCTTCTTCACCATTAACATCTCAAAGCATAGCAAGCAATCAAATGATAAATGGTGAATAGAAGTTATGAACTCAAACAACCAAAGGTTTAGAGAAGTCAATTAACCCTTGAGCTGTTGAGCCTTCCCCACCAATAGTTATGAATAATCAGACAGTACCAATTCTGCGATTTATGCAAATCTTTTATCAAGCGATACAAAACCTGTGAGAAATGCCAAGCGATGAAGTTGACTGCCTTGAGCGAATTCCAAGCGATTTAGTGAAGTTCAACCACAAGCCAATTGTAGGTCCTCGACACAGCAAAATGGGCAAATAAGAAAATTCTTCAATTATGGTTGAAGATGGCAACAACAGCAGCTCTTATCACTAAACAACAGAGCCTAGGAAAGTTCACAAGTGGTCTTCAGGGTGGAGTTCACATTATCAAAATTAATCAGGCTGAAGAGATAGCTGGGAAGATGCTTGGGCAGACTCTTGTCACTAAACAAACAGACCTCCAAGGCAAAGATGACACCAAGGTTTACCTGCGTGAAAAGGTATCACTTGTGAATGAAATGTACTTTGCAATCACAGGGATTTACATGTCTAATCCGGTCAAAGTCTTGTGTGATAGGTTGAGCAATTTTGAGTCTAAAAATATGCCAAGCTGATAAACAGGTTGTTTTTGCTATTCAATGGGACTGTTGGAGCTGAACATATTGCTCCAGATTCAAGAGTCAGTCCTGGGAATCCTGCACAACAAGGTTGATCAGCTCAAACGTATGGATCCCGTGATACTTAGTAGTGTTATGAAGTTCTTGGATGGTTATACAGCTTCCGAATCAGATACAATTGGATTGCTTGCGAAGCGCCTGCCGGAACTTTTCATAGATAAAATTGACATGTCTGCTCGGCTTTTTAATTCCCTGAAATTAGAGTCTCCATCAATTCGTCTAATTGTTCAAGAAGCAACCAACTCTCTTGCTGTTGCATATAAAGATGCACCAATAACATGTATGATGGGGTTTTACTTTCAGCAGCTGGTGACTAACATGGCTGCTCAATCTTCATCCGTTTCAGAGATGGATGTAAATCTCCTGAAGTTTCACAATACTGATATGTATCCTCTAAATACTGAACCTGCAAGACCATCAGGACTGAGATTGCCCTCACCATCACTGCATTTTTTTGACTAGAGAACCGCTTTGCAGTCGGGTTCCTTGCAGCAGAAAAAACTTCAACTACAGATGGAGTATATCTACGAATAGCTTCAGCAGAATAATCACACGATTCATTGCCTGACTGTGGAAAACCAGAATTCAATCCACTTTATGTAGATAGTCTTTCACCCTCCAATCAACATCTTCACCGGATTCTCATGATTGAATGATGTGCGATTAACCTCAAACCAGTCAACAATTTTGTTGAACCCTTGATTGCGCTTTAGCTGAGCGATTTAGTAAACACCTTAAAATAGTCGACCCTTTGTGCGATTTATAGAATCCGGTTAAGAAATAAACCAGCGATTTAGTCTGAGCGAATTACCAGACTCCGATCACTACTCGTGCGATTTAATCCTTATCCGGACAAGATCTGTGCAATTTAGGTTACAATCGAAATCCGGTCAAGAAGCAATCAAGTCATCAAAGCATCAAACGATTTAGCCAAACCATGAAACACAAATTCGATTGAGAATCGGATATAAGCTGCTGTGCGATAAACTCCAAATCGCTTACACTGTGTGCGATGTAAACACTAAATCTGAATTAAGAGGTCAGCGATTTAAACATTAAATCGCTCAATTGATAGTCCCTTGTCCACTTAGATTGATCGATTTAGCACTTGGAGAAAGATGAAATTGATTGACAGAGGAGCGATTTAGAAAATCTGATGAAACAGTCCGCACAATCTGTTAAGAAAAAAAATGGGCTTTTAATAAACCGGATGGGCTTGAAAAATGGGCCTTGAACGATTTAAACCCAAAAACTCAAAACTAATGAAAATTTTAAAAAGATCGAGTCAAAAACACAGTTAAAAAAAATATTCAAAAACACGAAAAACTTTAGAACTACAAAATTTAGCAAAACTTGAAACTCAATGATCAAAACACAAAAAACTTGTGAATAACAACGATTCACTATTCAAAACCGCACATTTTGATCATATTTTTAACACGAAAACACAAAAAAATTTAAACATTTCGGATCAAACTTTAGAAAAAAAAATAAGAACACGAAGAACACAAAAAATTTCCAGAAAAATTATCTTCGAAAAATCTTAAAAAAACTCTGATTTCTTCTTTGTGATTTATTGCAAACTCAGCTCTGATACGAATTGTAAGTCCACTTTAATCAATCTTCCTTGAAAGCTTCAAGAACAACAATGGCAGAAAGATATTTTATGTAAGAATCCTAGAAGGAGTAGAGAGAGAGAAAGTCAAGATCTGAATTCTTGGTCAAACTTTACAATACGTAAATGATATTACAATTAGAATCCTACTCTAAAAATACAAGAGAACACCCTTTATATAGGGTCAAACAAGACAAAAGGTAAAAGTCAAACTATCTTAAAGAAAAGTCAAATACGATAACTTTTACACAATTATAGACACTTTTATCTTTCAAGACGAATACAATTTTACGCAGAATTTCATTCCTAACATCAACCCTGGCACTAACTTCTCATGCCCTTTCATTTGCCAACGGATATTGCCAGGATGAACAAGGTGTGGTGGTGAGGAACAAGGCCAGATTAGTTGCCAACGGATATTGCCAGGAAGAGGGCATCGACTATTAAGAAACCTTTGCCCCTGTGGCTAGACTAGAAGCAATCCGCATCTTTCTAGCGTATGCTGCTCACAGAGGGTTTAAAGTGTTCCAAATGGATGTGAAGTCAGCCTTCTTGAACGGCAAACTCAAAGAAGAAGTTTATGTCAAGCAACCTCGAGAGTTTGAAAGTGAGAAGTATCCAAACCACGTCTATTTCTTAGACAAAGCTCTGTATGGTCTCAAACAGGCTCCCAAAGCATGGTATGAACGCTTGTCCATCTTTCTTACTACCAATGGTTTTCACAGAGGTACAACAGACATTACTTTGTTTTATAAGAAACAGAATGATGATATTTTGCTTGTACAAATATATGTTGATGACATAATCTTTGGTTCAACTAACGTTTCTATGTACAAAGAGTTTGAATTTTTGATGCAGAGTGAATTTGAGATGAGCATGATGGGAGAGCTCACTTTCTTCTTAGGTCTACAAGTGAAGCAATCCTCCGAAGGAATTTTCATCAACCAATCTAAATATGTTCATGAMCTGTTGAAGAAGTACAAGATGAATGATGCCTCTCCCATGAGGACACCCATGGCTCCTGGCCAAAAACTTCATAAGGATATTAATGGCACTTCTATAGAGTGCAAACTCTACAGAGGTATGATTGGATCTCTCTTATATCTTACTGCTAGTAGGCCTGATATCATGTTTTCAACGTGTATTTATGCTAGGTATCAGGCAAACCCCAAAGAATCTCATCTTAGTGCAGTAAAGAGAATCCTTAGATATTTAAAGAAGACACCAACTCTGGGACTTTGGTATCCTCTGCATTCCAACATTGATCTTGTGGCTTACATAGACTCAGACTATGGTGGTTGTCAAATTGACAAAAAGAGCACCTCTGGAAGCTGTCAGTTTCTTGGAGGAAAGCTGGTTAGTTGGTCTCCAAAGAAGCAGAACTGCGTATCAACTTCCACGGC
Source organism: Cynara cardunculus var. scolymus (assembly GCF_001531365.2). Taxonomy (NCBI): domain Eukaryota; kingdom Viridiplantae; phylum Streptophyta; class Magnoliopsida; order Asterales; family Asteraceae; genus Cynara; species Cynara cardunculus. The sequence goes on from NC_037529.1 coordinate 27,114,796, forward strand.
AGAGGCTGAATATGTAGCCGCTGCAAGTTGTTGCTCACAAGCTCTGTGGATGCAGACTCAACTACGCGATTAAGGCTACTCTGTCAGCAAGATCCCATCCTCTGTGATTTTAAGAGCGCTATTGCTATATCAGCCAATCCTTTGCAACATTCAAAAACAAAGCATATCGACATAAGGTACCACTTTTTAAAACATCATGTAGAAGAAGGTAATATCGAATTATACTTTGTAAAATCTGAATTTCAATTGGCTGATCTCTTTACAAAAGCCCTTGATGAGAAAAGGTTTAAYTTCCTTGTTGAGAAAATAGGAATGGCATGTCCAGAGTTCTAGATGTTGAATGCCTTATTGTTTATTCTTTGTTGTATAAAGTTTTTCTTTAAGTAATCTCTTTGTGTATATAGTTTTACTTTTAAATTTCAATTTGTATATAGTTTTATTTCTTGATTAACCTTCACTTGTTTTCATAGTTAACAGGTTTATCTTGCAGAGACTTGCAAGGTTTGAGGGGGAGTATGTGCTTAAAAAGAATAAAACCTTTTGAAGAAGCAAAACGTCTTTCATCACAGAAGTCTTTTCACAGATCCTTTGTGATAGCTCTCAGAGGCTCTTTGAACGGATTCTCTGTCGATACTTCTTCTTAGGATTTTAAATGGTTTTTAGTTCGAGGGGGAGCCATGGAAGCTGRCTCATAGGGGGAGTTTTGAATTGAAAATCAAAACCTCAGAAGGTGCCAAAATTTTTGAAGTATTTTGTTCTCAGAGGTCAACTCATCAGAACGTCTGACGCTTCTATCAGAGGCTCTGTGGGTTTGAACTGAGCAAGTACTCATCTCTCTGAGGATTTTCAAACCGTTTAGGTAAATAAAGGTGTAACATGCTAGAAGACCCCGCACATATCACAGAGGCTCTGTTACCCTTAGGCCTCTGACAGAACTCTCTTATAGTTCTCTATTAATGATATGGTGCGCGTGGTTCTGTGGATAAGGGTTAAAGCAAATCACGCGCGTGTCAGAAACGGGGGCGCACGTCATCAATCGTGCGTCTTCCCAACATCGCGTGTCATATTTTTGATTCGTCACTCCCTATAGCCACTCATCACGTTATTTCTCCCAATAAACGGTTCGCTTTCAAATCCCTTAGTATAAATACCCCTTCCCCCCAAAAACGTAAACCTTTACATTTATCCTTACTCCGACGAACCTCAAGCTTTCCGATCAAACCTGCAAAATTTCAAGCTTTCTTATACCTGCAACAATGTCGTCAAGTTCTTCCGCCTCCGCTCAATCTGTAAATGTCTCAAGCGACAACGAAGTAACCCAATCACTGGCACTAACTTCTCATGCCCTTTCATTTTTCCAAAATAGATACGAGAAAGTGGTACTGGTTAAGAAACCCAATAACTATTATTTTGCTCCTTCTTCATGTGGTTTTCCTGAATTCACCTATCCTCTCATTGAAATCCTTCGCAACCATCCATTATACTATGCTCTTTCAGCCACTAAACCTACCCCTGAAACATATATTACCCAATTCTTGCTAAGCTCATATATCACTACCCTAGATAATTCTGGAATGAGCAT
>NC_037529.1:27118581-27120317 GCF_001531365.2 Cynara cardunculus var. scolymus
ACATAGAAACTCTTATCAAAAGATACAAAACCTTTAATCCAAATAAAAACCTTTAGTAAAAACTTGCTCATCTTTTCAATCAAAAACCAGAATCCATTGGTCCAACGATGAGGACCAACCAGAGCCCCTCTGGTTCCTTATGAGGACCAACCAGAGCCCCTCTGATAAATCCTTTGTTTGAAAAATCCTTTAATTGTGTAACCAATTCTTTTAATTCTGATGGAGCTAATCTGTATGGTGCTTTTGCTACAGGCGCTGCTCCAGGTATCAAATTAATCTCAAATTCAATAATTCGATCTGGAGGTAGCCCTGATAAGTCTTCTGGAAAGACATCAGGATATTCACTGACAATCGGTATTAACTTTTGCTTACTCTTTTCCTTCTTAGCATCAATTATGTAAGCTAAAAATCCTTGGCATTTCTTTAGGATACATTTTCTGGCTTTCATCACAGACAGTAAACTGGTATGATGATCCTGATGATCACCATGAATTACGACTGTCCTTTTGTCAGGTAATATAGTTCTAATCATCTTTTCATTGCAAACGATGCTAGCCTTATTTTTTGCCAACCAATCCATTCCTACTACTGCATCAAATTCCTTCATAGTCATGGGAAACAACCGGATGGGTAGTTCACAACCCCCAATCATGACAGTGCAATTTTCAAATACATGATTAACAGATACTTGACCGTTAGCAGTATCAACTACTAATTTATCGTCAAGTGGCACATAATTCATACGAGCATATAAGGCAAATGATGGTGATACAAACGAGAAGTTTGCACCTGAGTCAAATAACACATTAGTATGTAAGGAGTTCACGAAGAATGTACCTGTTACTACATCAGGTGTAGTTTCTGCTTCGTATTTGGTCATTTGAAAAGATCGACCCCGCGCCCCACCCGTTGCTCCTCTGCCCAGACTTGGTCTTCCTCGGCCCGTTGATGTATTGCTCCCCATGGTTAATTGTGGAGCTTTTATTTGTGGACAATTTGGTCTAAGGTGATCTGGAGAATTACAATTAAAACACCTTTTAATTGTTAGGCAACCGTTCGATAAATGACCAGTTTCACCACATTTGTAACATTTCCTTAGCTCAATCCTGCATTCTCCCTGATGAATTTGATGACATCGGGGACAAATCCTTTCATTGAATCTTCGTGTGGGCTTATTCCCAAACTTTAAAACTTTTGGTCCTTTGTATCCAGTTGATGGACCTTCCCATTTCCTCTTTTCTATCACTTTCCCTTCCTCCTGTCTATTCTTGTTTCTCTATGTTACTTCTGCTGCGTCAATAGTCGATGAAAATGTAGCCGGATTCATGTCTATAACAAATTCTCGAATTGATGGTTTCAATCCCCAAATATACCTTTCCACTTTTCTAGATTCTGAGGAAATATAATGTTCTATAAACCTTGAATGTTCAATGAATTTCTCTGTATATTCCCTTACCGTCCTGTTTCCTTRTTCCAATTTCAGAAAGTCTTCTTCCATCTGTCTAACAGCAGCTTTTGGGCAAAACTGCTCCTTGAATCTATTGACAAACTCTACCATGTCCTAGTCTGCAAAATGTCTGTTCTGGCTAAAGATTCTACTTCCCACCAAAATAGCGCATTCGATTTTAACATTGAGACTGCAAATCTAACTTTGTCTGTTTYAGCACATCGGATGGTATTGAATACAGACTCCATCTCCTTGATCCAACACATAGCCTTGATTGGATCTCTTTCTC
>NC_037529.1:27123722-27125955 GCF_001531365.2 Cynara cardunculus var. scolymus
ACCGTATCAGCCCTTCAGAGCTCTATCCTCAACAAAGACGGCCTCATAGAAGGTTTCAACGCCTTGTCACTCAACCCTTCTTCAATCCAAAAGCTCAACACAGAACTATCAGAGGTTGCCGCCCAATTCGCTGCAGACTTCATTTCCGCCGGCTACACGGATTATTCTGCCTTCAAGGATGAGATCAAAGGGATGTTCTCCACTGCGGTCACCTATGGTATTGATTCTAAATCCTCCAGGGCTAACATTAACCATCTAGCCATTCGTAGAGAGCTAGACGCAATGGTTGAGGCCCTTAGAGAGATTGTGCAGAAAGACACTGACCAACTCCTCAAGGAAGCCCGAGCAAGCAACGAAGTTATAAGAGACTGCATGAAGAAACTCGTCAAAGAAGGTGATAACTTCATAAATGAGATATATTGCTGCATCTCTAATATGAAATGGGCCACAGAGATGGATATCAACACTGCCTCTGTGATTGCTGAGGAGGTCATTCAAAAGATGGAGAGGGCGGGTTCCAAAGTTTTAAAGTGATTGAAGAAGGCTCCCCTTACTACTTGCAAGGCAGAAGCCACTAAAATCCATGACGATCAAGGAGGTGATGACCATGATCGTCATGAGAAGGAGAAGAAGAAAGAGGAACCAAATAAGACAACCTCTGCCAGACCACTAAAAATAATGGACTCTACTGCTGCCCTGTTCTCAAAAGACAAATCTCAAGAGCCTAAGGGGAAAGGCAAGGGTAAAGCAGTAGAGGAGTCGCCACAGAAGGGATCAAGCTTTGAGACGCCAGAGGAGATAAATGAAGAAGAGTATGATGACCCCGATCTTGTTCGAGCTTTAAAGGCATCTTTTTTTTGGAAAGGGTGTCCGGGCCAAAGCCCGACTAATCCCCGGCAAATTTGGAGGCTAAACATGACCCCACTTAAATGTCATCAACACTCTCCTCCAGGGCTCGAACTTGGGTTCATGACTATGCCATGCCCAAGCCTTACCACTAGGCTGGAAGGTCTTTGACAGAGGCACATGCAAGAAAGGGCAGAACCCCCATCCCCAGAGCCGGAGAAGGCTCTTCCTCTAAAATGGCGAAGATTCTAGATGAAACATCCACGAGTACGTTTGACGCTCTGGTAGGAACTGTCAAGCCAATCCTACCAGAGGGGTCCACCTAGAGGCCGATACTAGAAGAAGAAACCAGAATACCAGAATCTGCCACAGTGGGGAGGGTTTTTGAGATACTTGAATCTATGAGCAAGATTCCTACGCAAAAGGTACGCACAGAGCCCATAACCACTGTTGAGGAGATTCTGCGATGGCGTTACTCAGCTGTGGACACAGAGCCCCCTTACAATCCAGAGCTTACAGGTATGCCCTCTGCCATTGTAAAGTTCCACTTCTCAAAGCTCACAAGGCCACCAGAGCAGGTCTTCTCAAAACATGTGATTACTTCACTCGAAACAATTTCTCCAACGACTATGCTCAAGAAGACCATGCTATATGCTCAATATGTGGTAAAAAGGGATGACAGCAACCTATATACTTTCACAGATGCTGACCTCCACAACCTCTGTGTATTTGACCTAATATTCCTTCACAAGATATTGAACAAATACATGGAGAGGAGGTCAACATATTCGATTTCTCTCAAAAGGCTGATTGATGTTATGCGTGCTCAAGTCAAGTTCTACAACCAGAAAGATTTCGACATTGCAATGAGGTTGGCCCAGCCAGAGCTAAAAATTTCTTCTCCACAGAACAGACCAAGTTGGCTGCTTAGATTTCATCCCAACACCATTGTCCACAATCCCATCTTTGGGTTTGTATTCCTGGACAAGGATGAAATTCTAAGGTCTTCGATCCCAAGGAGACGCACAAATATTCGACAGAGTCTCTTGAGTGGGTGTTCAACCTAGTGGTGGCAGAGGTGCAGAGAAGGCATTTAAGGGCGGATGAAGTAAACCACCTTCTGGAAACGATCAAAGTTCAAGTCTCCTTCAGAGAATGGATATTCAAAGTATACAAAACTATCAAGTTAGATCTGCAATTTGCCGTAGATGACTATCCAGACTCTACTGTGGACTAATTATTGTAATAGTCTAGGCCTGTACTATCAATTTTCAATTTGTTCATTTATGTAATTCTTTTCAGAGGATGAGTTTAATCTCCTCTTGTATTTCTTTCAATTAGTCATTTCTTGCACCCATTTGTCTAAATTTACTTTTTCATACTTAGG
>NC_037529.1:27126285-27128799 GCF_001531365.2 Cynara cardunculus var. scolymus
TCATGTGTCAAGATCGTGTCAGTAAGGTCGTTAAGAACTAGTATAAATAGCGGCTAAGGCCTTTGTATTCAGTGTGCTTCCGTATTGTAATCGTCTTATTTTCAATTGAATGAATTGAAAAACCTTTGAAGCTATTCTCCTATGTTCATCTTCTTCATCATCTTAATTGTGTGTTCTTGGTTTATTTTACTCTGTTTTTTTCTTAATATTGTTTCCGCTGCACTTTAATCGTCCTAAAGTTCATTCAGAGTAATAGATCAATATCAAAGCTGAATTTACAGGTCCAACACATAACCAGTTAACATCTGATGAGGCTTTGGAGAAGAAGCAGCTATTCTCGATGAGGGAAGAATTCATGTTAATGATATACACGTTCTCTAGATGAGAACAGGTTAAAGCAACCTTATTATCTTTGTCAAGAACATGACATGAATTCTTTGCGAATTTAACTGTATAATATTTATCACACAGTTGGCTGATGCTAAGAAGATTGTGCTTCAGTCCTTCACCATATGCAACGCATTTGAAAGTTGTTGCACCATTGGTTAATATACCAAAATCTTTGGTATATCCTTTTCCATTTCCACCGAAGGTTACGGAAGCTCCTCTTTCTTCCTTGAAGTGAGTTAGAAAATATTATCTCCAGTCATATGTCTTGAACATCCGATGTCCAGATACCATATGCCTTTGACATCTTGTACAAGGAAAAAAAATAAGAATGCTATTGGTACCCATCTATTGGGGTCCAACATTGTTAGAGGCTTCATCATCTGATGCTAAAGAATCAGCATCAGTAGATGGCATCACCAAACCTGAGGAGGTTTGAGTGGGAAGAGGAACAACCTCTAACACTACTAAGGTAGTTTCAGTGGATGTCTTCACTGAGCCTAATAAAGAGGCTTCAATGGTAGGAACTACAATGTTTGATGCTGAAGACTTTTCAGCAGGAGTTGTCTTCGCTGAGCCTGAAGAAGAGGCTTCAATGGTTTTCTTCACCTTGGTTGCTAGTGCAGCCTTTGTGGATGATTTCACCTTGGTTGATTTCTCAGCCTTGGTTACTTTCTTGCCCTTAGCTGGTGAACTAGCTTTGGCGGTAGAAGGACACTTGCTGGCAATATGTGTTTTCTCACTGCAGTGTTTACACTTCCTAAAGCTAGGAGTAGCTTTAGGGCCAGGAATTATCAGACTAGAAGCGGGACCAGCTCCAAGAATTTCCTTCTCATTGGTTCTAGGAGGAACCTTTGAGGAATTGGATTCCTTAGGTGAAAAGTTCACCTTGAGCTGTTATTTGGATTTCTGATGGGATTCAGATTTCCTAGTCCCTGAAGAGGAAGAAGCTTTACAAGCTGAAGAAGTAGATCTAGATCTATTAGACTTCTTCGGAAGGGATGCTGTGACAACGGATTTACCTTTGTCTTTGCACCCAGAACTCGAAGAAGTTCCTTCAAGATGACTCTCAGTAAAAGAGGAGGACTGAGAGGAAGAAGTGTTGGGAATAGAAGATACGAAGGTACCAAATTTGAGCATGGTCCTGTCTTTAACACATTCTTCCTGATCATAGGAGAATCCTAGACCAGTCTTTATCTTGGCGGGGATCTGAGCGTTAATGATCTCGGAGGCCTTGATGGAAGCTTTGCACCACCCTTCAATGGTAGCTTTCTCGGCCTTGAGTTCAATGATTGCTTGCTCATGCTCAGCGATAGCCTTCTCACGTTCCATAGTGATGGCTTGGTTTACAATAACCTGATCTTTAAGATTTTCTTCGAGAGAGGTCAGTTCTTTGATCTTAGAATGGGAAATCTTCAATTGCTCTTGAAGATCAACGTTAAGTATTTCAGCTTTCGATTTGCCATTGAGGGCATTGTAAAGGTCAACCGTCAGCGTATCCAGTGAAGAAAGACTAGAAGAAGAAGATGGTTCATCAAGAATACATACCTGAGTAAAAGAAGAAGATGGCTCAGCAGAAGTAGACGCTTCTGAAGATCCTTCATCTTCATCTATGGCCATCAAGCAGATGTAGGCTTTATCCTCCTCATCCGAAGATGATTCATCGGATGACTCAGCSCAGTCATGCTCTTCAGCAATAAGGCCTTTAGCCTTTTGCTGGTTGGTCTTCATCTTCTTGTACTTCTCCTTCAGTTTTGAGTACTTCTCATCTTTGGTCCTGAAGGAGGAAGGAGCTTTAGAAGATGGCATCGCAGTCTTCTTTGATCTGCATTCACCTCCAAAGTGTCCCGGCCGGTGATAGTTTTAGCAGACAGCTGAAGCCTTGTCTATTCTTTCAGACTTTGGCTTTTCCCCGAGGGACAGCTGAGGATATATGCGGAAGTTGCTCTTATTGACGAGTCACACCCCGTTAAAGCGGAAACACGAGGTGTAACAGGTAAGCGAGTCACAGCAACAGATAATAAATAACACCATTCAAGTTTTACAAAAGTTCAAATTTAACATCCATAACTAAGATGAAATAAAATACTTCTTTACAAAAACTTCAACGGTGAGCTTAATCGGTAT
>NC_037529.1:27129279-27138825 GCF_001531365.2 Cynara cardunculus var. scolymus
ATCGACTAAACAGTTCTTTAGTCCGATGGTTTCATAAATAAACAGTATAGTTTGCATAACTTCATGCTTTTCCCCCACTTTAAATAAGCAAAAAAACATTAAAAGTGGCGCCGTGGAAACTCTCAAGTTTGCCGATGAATATCCAAGGAGATGACATCTGAAGCTCTACACGTCCTGCCCTAACCTTCCTAAACAGTCCAATGACCGGAAATTAGATCATCTATGGGTTCTTGACAAAGATAAAGTCAAATCATATCTTATGTAATGCCAACGGGTTTTATGAACTAAAGTTAATACTTATTTTATTTGCTCTGAAAATAGTCCAGAAATGTATATATTTATAATCAATTCTTTTGCGCATAAAGCCGCCATTTGGACAGAATATAAATTCTAAATCTGACATTTTGTTCTCACAAATCATTGTCCAAATTTTATATCTACCATAAAAGGGAGTTAAACAGACTTTTCTCAAATTTCAAGAGTTTTGGATGGGTTTAAGGTAATCATCATTACCCTACCCCTTTTGAGTGACAGAACCCCCAAAACAGATTGCACACTCCTCGAACGACGACCATTTTGGGGGGTCTAAACTCATTATTTTCTAGGGATTTTAAATTATTTTAAAGCTAACCCATTAAGCTAGCTTCTAAAAGAAGATTCACTCATTTTTAACGAGTTTTAAAGAGGATTTAACCGATTTAAGATGCATGCAGAGCTCTGTCAGCAAAACTCTTTTTGCATCAAAACCTTGTGTCAAGAACTTGAAAGTTGAAAACGTAATATTTTTGAGTGAGATTAATTGCATCAAAATACGGTTTAGAAGAGAAGTCAGAACATTAAGTCTTTTATTTCGAAAGATACAGTTGGCGAGAGTGCTAACAGAATCAGTCAGTTTTCAAACTGTCTTCTTTCATGATTAAATACCACATGCAATGTGGTTTTCTCCTTCTTTCATAGATTTCAAAGTTCGTGGCTCATAGATTATCATCATTTTGGAGACATTTAAATGTCTGTGATGTATAATCTCTCCTTTTTGAATTTCTCTAGAAATTTTTAGTTACTAGAAAGAGAAGTATATGTAGAAATGCAAGAATCTTTATTATTACATAAGGATAAGATAACTAGGCTAATACCTTTTTCTTGAAATCTTGAATATTCTTCAAGATTGACATATTTCTAAAGATTTCTTGAAGACGAACTCAGCTGGAGGGGTTCGATTTAGAAAGAGAGAGATTAGGGAGAAGAAAGGTTTCTTTTGCTAAAATGAGGATACAAATGAGAATTTTCAAAGGACGTGGGGTATTTATATGCGGGTTTTAAAGGAAAGAAGTAGGCTGGCCTTTTAAGGCCCAAGTCCATAAAGATTTTATTTTCCCTTTTAAACAAAATAAAGCCTATTTTAAATTTATGACAAAATACAATTTGTCAAAAATTTATAAAGGTATCATTATTAGGTCCAAGTTCCACATTTTTGGTAAAATTATTTGGACATTCAAATGAGACTTTAATATTTTAATTTGGACTTTTTATTATCTTTGGAGCATTTGTTAATATATTTTGGTATTACATAAGTTAACTTTATCCGCTACTTGTCGAAACAAAGTTCACTGAACTATACTTTAGGAACTAAGCCAGATGAATTCCAATCAATCATGACTAGATCCTGAATAAATATAGCTCTAAATGTAAAATTCCTATAAAGGTGCTAACCTGATGCTTCAAAATGACGGATGTCATAGACTCCCCAAGTCAGAAGAATTTCGTCCCGAAATTTATTCGTCAGTCCTTAACTTTGGACTCGATTGGGAACAAGTGAGGGTACTTCCTTTTCATAAAATCTTCTCTTTCACACGTGTACTCTGGTCCATGCCTCGAAGTCCAAAGAACTTTTACAATTGGAATTTTGCTATGCCTCAAATGCTTGACTTTTCTATCCATGATTTCTGTTGTTTTTTCAATGAAGCGCAGATGTTTGCTAATTTGCACATCTCCCAATGGCATGACCAGAGTTTCATCGGTTAAGCACTTCCTGAGATTTGATACATGAAATGTATCATGAATAGCGCTCAGCTCTTGTGGCAGTTTCAACWTATATGCCACTGGTCCAATTCTCTCGGCTATTTCAAATGGACCAATATATCGGGGACCCAATTTTCCCCATTTCCCAAAGCGCATTATTCCCTTCCATGGTGAGACCTTTAAGAGTACTTTATCTCCTTTTTGAAATTTTAATGGTCTCCTCCTATTATCCGCATAACATTTCTGGCGATCTCTTGCAGCCTTGAGTCGATCCTTGATAATTACTATTTTGTCAGTAGTCTCCTGGATGACATTAGCTCTAGTTAATTGCCGATCGCCAATCTCTAGCCAACTAAGTGGAGATCTGCACTTGCGTCCATATAATGCTTCATAAGGCGCACACTGAATATTGGCATGGTAGCTGTTGTTGTATGTAAATTCGACCAAAGGGAAGGTGCATATCCTAGCTCCCACCAAAATCTATGGCGCATGCGCGCAACATGTCTTCCAGTGTCTGGATTGTTCTTTCCGTTTGCCCATCCATTTGAGGGTGCTATGAAGTACTTAAATCTAAACGTGTACCCAACCCTCCTTGAAGTGATTGCCAGAATCTTGACATAAATCGGCTGTCCCGATCCAAGATAATGGAGATAGGTACCCCATGCCGAGTTACGATTTCATTTATGTAAATCTGAGCCAGCTTCTCCATCTTATAATCTTCTCGGATTGGTAGAAAATGAGTCGATTTCGTCAGTTGATCTATAATTACCCAGATTGTATCATGCCCTTTCCTAGTTCTGGGCAACTTGGTGATGAAATCCATTGATATTTGTTCCCACTTCCATTGGGGAATTTCGGGTTGTTGAAGTAGACCAGATGGTTTTTGGTGTTTAGCCTTGACCATTGCACAAGTTAAACACTTGCTTACATATAGTGCAATGTCTTTCTTCATCCCAGGCCACCAATAATGTTCCTTAAGATCCTATACATCTTATCCGCTCCCGGGTGGACTGAGTATTTTGATCGATGGGCTTTGTCCAAAATTATGGATTTAAGATTGCCAAACTTAGGTATCCAAACCTTGTCTCCCAAGTAATACACTCCATCTGATTTCAGTTGAAACTTATCCCCTATGCGGTTTAGGGTCTCATTCTTCAAATTCTCCTTCTTTAATGCTTCCTTTTGACCCTCGAGAATTTGCGCCTTCAGACTGGTGTTCACAATTGCTCCCAAAGCCCTCACCCTTGTTGGTTTCACTCTTTCCTTCCTACTTAGAGCATCGGCTACCACATTTGCCTTGCCGGGATGGTACATGATTTCACAATCGTAATCACTAAGTATTTCAACCCATCTTCTTTGCCTCATATTTAACATCTTCTATTTGAGAATGTGTTAAAGGCTTTTGTGATCAGTGAACACAGTGCACTTGGTACCATAAAGGTAGTGTCTCCAWGTTTTAAGTGCAAATACTACGGCTCCCAATTCTAGGTCATGCGTAGTATAGTTCTTCTCGTGCACTTTGAGTTGTCTTGAGGCATATGCAATGACCTTRTCTTTTTGCATTAGCACACATCCTAAGCCTTGATGTGATGCATCACAATAAACCACAAAGTTTTCTGAACCCTCGGGTAAGGATAAAATAGGTGCATTACATAGTCTCTGCTTAAGGGTCTCAAATGCTTTTTCCTGTTTCTCTCTCGAAACAAACTTCTTGTCCTTCTGGGTTAAAACTGTCAGTGGTTGCGCAATTTTTGAAAAATTCGCGATGAATTGTCGATAGTAGCCTGCCAAACCAAGAAATTGTCGAATTTCCATCGGGGTTCTTAGGGCTCCCCATTTCCTAATGGCCTCAATCTTGGCAGGATCTACCTGAATCCTTCTTTCATTATCCACGTGACCAAGAAATTGTACTTTACGAATCCAGAATTCGCAATTGGAAAATTTTGCATACAATTTCTGGTTTCTGAGTAGCTCTAATATCATCCTCAAGTGTTGCTCATGATCCTTCTTGCTTTGTGAATAAATTAGTATGTCGTCTATGAAAACGATTACAAATTTATCTAGGTATGGTCTGCAAACTCTATTCATCAGATCCATAAAGACTACCGGTGCATTGGTTAGCCTGAATGGCATAACCATAAATTCGTAATGACCGTACCGGGTCCTGAATGATGTTTTAGGGGTGTCTTCTTCCCGAATTCTCACTTGATGATATCCGGATCGTAGATCAATCTTGGAAAAGTATACAGCACCTTGGAGTTGATCGAACAGATCATCGATTGTAGGAAGAGGGTATCTATTCTTGATGGTCAACTTATTAAGTTCCCTATAATCAATGCACATTTGCATTGACCCATCTTTCTTTTTGACGAGTAGAACTGGTGCACCCCATGGTGAGAAACTTGGTCTTATAAATCCCTTATCCAATAACTCTTGGATTTGGCTTGACATTTCTTGCATTTCTGATGGAGCCAACCGATATGGTGCTTTTGCCACTGGGACAGCTCCAGGGATTAAGTCGATACCGAATTCGACTTGTCTTGGCGGGGGTAGTCCTTGTAAGTCCTCGGGAAATACATAAGGAAACTTGTTAAACCTCACAATTTATAATGTAAAAAGTAATGAAAAACAATAAGTGATGAAGAACCAGAATACCAATGAAGACATCAAGGCAGAAACGACTAAGTCTAGAGTTCAACCAGAGGACCGATGGACAGTCCAAGGATGTGATGGAAAGAGCATTCTCATCGATCCTCTGGTCATCAACACTTTGAAGATTTTCCAGCAATTCATCCAAGCATGCAATGAAGATTCAATGATAAGAATGAAATCATCATATCATGAATGACAGCTGGAGATGACAAGTCAACAGCTGGAATTCGAGTTTATCTCAATATTAATGCTTATCCATATAAAAGATAAACCTCATTTGTTAATAGAAGATTTGCTAGAAAGTAGCATTATATAGTTATATTCTTATTAGCTGATTAGTATAAATAGGTGATTAGACCTACTGTAAAAAGAGTCGCTTTTACGAATCGCTTTTACGTTTCTCAGTTTAAAAGAGTCGCTTTTACGATCGCTTCAACACATTGATAAATCAATGTTGTAGAAACGATATCATCAGAACTAAGGAAGAAAACAACGTTTTATTCCTAAAAAGTCTAGGCGATGAATGGACTCAACTATCTATGTCCCTACAAGCAAACCAGGACCTAGATGGCTGGTCTCTTCATGACCTGTATGGAACACTTGCAGCACAAGAGAGCGACATTATGAAGAAAAAGGTATCCATCGGTGGACCTCTTGCTCTTGCTGCCGATGAAAARGAAAAATCAAGRACTCCTGCCAAAGARCATAAGAAGAAAGGCAAGAAAGCATTGGTAGTAGAATCAGAATCTGAAGAGGAAACTTCTGAATCAGATGATGAGATTAAAGCTTTTGCCAAATCGTTGGCCTTGATTACAAAACAGTTCCAAAATAAGTTCATCAGAAAACCCTATGAGCGAAAAGAGTTCAAAAGGGAAAGATACCAGTCATCATATGATAGAAAGCCATCCAAATTTTATCAAAGGGACGAAAGAAGAGATGGAAGAGAWGAACGGGAAGAGAGAAGAGAAGAAAGAAGAGAGGAAAGGAAAGAGGACAAGGATGGAAGGAAAAATAACCTTCGATGCTTCAGGTGCGGAAAACTTGGTCATTTTTTAAAGGAATGCAATGGACGATTGATCAAGGATGCTGACTACTATAAAAATAAATACAAGTATAATTCTAGAGAGCGAAGCTTGATGGCCGAAAAAGAAAATTGGGTGTCCGATTCTTCATCAGACGATGAATACAAAGCACTCATCTGTCTAATGGCCACGTCCAATGCAGACTCCACCTCCAACTCTGATGACTAGGTATGTGAGTCTTTCTCAAATGAAACCAACTCTGTTCCATCAGAACTAGAGTTAAGGGTGATCAAACTTTCAGATGATTTCTTGAAATTAAAAGAAAAATTAAGTTTTGAAAAATCTGAAAGAATAAAAGCGGAAAAAGAAGCAAGTTTCTACAAAAGAGAGACTGATCTTCTAACCGAAGAAAAAAATGAACTAGCAAAGGAAAAGACTCGCATAAGCATCCTTAAGAAATTAGAAGAAGATAAACTTCTGAAATTAAACAAGCGAATAACTAAGGACCTAGAAAAGAAAACTAAGGCCTTAAAGGAATCTGAGGCAGAGAGACTAAACTCAGTAGCTTTTAAAGATTTCTTCCAAAAGGAGCGGGAAATTCCTCATCAGAAGCTTCAAACCAATGAACTTCTGATGAAAAAGTATAAAGATGCCCAAGAAGTTTTTGAAAAATTAAACGGTCAAACGGACACTCAAGGGATTGGATTCAATGAATTGGAATCCTTCATTGAAACAAAGAAATCCACCCTTGAGTCCACCTTCAAACTTGGATGCATTCAAAAACCCGACTTTACTCCAAAACCAAAAGCAAATTTCAAAAGAGTTAAAGTCGATGGCAAAACTATCATTTCAAGACAATATTTTGAAAATGTGGTATACGAGAAAAGTACATGTAAGAATTCTGATGAAAAAAATGACATTTCTAAGCCAGAGATTGTTGAAAACCCTATTGTAAAACCAGAATCTCTGCTTGTCAATTCTATCACATCAGCAAGTACTGTTGATGAAAAAGAGAATCCGAATGAGGAACCATCAACTGATGAATCAATGAATCACCCAAGTAAAATTGAGAATTCATCATAGTCAAAATCGATGAAACCTCAAGAAGATCACTCTGAAGCATCAACCTCTGAACCCACATCTTCTGCTCTAATCCATGCTAATTCTGATTTTGAGAAATCAGCAAGAGACTTTCTCAATTCTGAATCTGGAGAAGAGATAAGTTGTGAATCACCAAAAATCATTGAGAATAAGAAACCTAAAAATTTCAAGTCCTCAATGAAATATGGTATTCCTTCATCAATGAAATCTTCAGACAAAAGAAAGGGAAAAGTGAAAGATGTTAAATCTGCCAAAGATAAATCAAAAGGCCCTAGTACTCCATTCAGGTTCATCAAGTTTACTCGTGAGCAAAAACAGAAGTGGTCTCCCTCTGATAAGATTAATCACAACTTTTCTTTCCATCCAGCTGAAGAAAAGTCGACCTTCCTCAGAAGAAAAGAAGTAAAGCCAATGCCTTCTTCAAATAAAAAATCTGAACTAGATAGGAAGTTTGTAAAAAACACCCGATGCTAGGACATGATTTACACCTAGATTTACTTCTTTGTTTTCATCGAATAAAAGAATGTTAGACAAACACAACCAAAGCATCATTTTTGTCAATGTTTAACTCTTTTACAAAACCCGAGGAATCATATGTTGACACATCACTGTCCCTTCATACAAGACGTTTATCGATATAAAGTAGGACCCAATGAAAACGTGAAAAAGCCCATATCCAAGGGCAAGGGAAATGAAAATAAACCCAAGCCTGCAAAGGCTAAGGGTGATAAAAAGAGTGCAACATCTCCTACTAACAAATGAGGACCCATTATGAAATGGGTACCTAAATCCCCTTAATTTGTGTTGCAGGACCAGCATGTGCAACCATGGTACATGGACTTAGGTTGCTCCAGGCACATGACTGGTGATAAAAGTCAGCTATCCTCTTTCATCGAAAAATCTRGAGGCTYTGTGACTTTTGGAGACAACAACAAGGGTATCATCAAGGGATATGGCACTCTCATCAAAGGCAATATCTCCATCAGCAAAGTGGCTTATGTCGAAGGATTAAAGCACAATCTACTAAGTATAAATCAGTTCTGTGACAAGTGTCTTGAAGTCAGATTTCACAAAGGTTTCTGCATCATAGAAACAAAGCCCGGTAACACAATCATCAAGGTAAAGAGAGAAGGAAATATCTATTTTCTAGACTTTGAGTCCTCCATGGGACAAGACACCCTTTGTCTTGTGTCTCATAAGAGCGATGAAAATTGGCTATGGCATCAAAAATTCTCACACCTTAACTTTGATGCATTAAGAAAACTAGCCACACAAAATTTGGTCAAGGGAATTCCTTCTCTCAAATTCGAAAAAGATCATCTTTGCTCAGCATGTGAGTTGGGAAAACTAAAAAGGGCCTCACATAAAACTAAGTCAGAAACCTCCTGCACCAAGCCCTTGGATATGCTTCACATAGACCTCTGTGGGCCTATATCAACCCAAAGTCTCTCTAGAAAGAATTATATGCTGGTATTGGTCGATGAATACTCCAGATACACTTTGGTTGAATTCGTAAAGAAGAAATCAGAAGTTCCAGACCTACTCATTAGAGTGATGAAAAGGCTACAAGTCCTTCTACAACAAAAGTTAGTAAAGGTTCATAGCAATAATGGAACCGAATTCAAAAATTCCAAAATCGATGACTATCTCTTTCAAAACTTTTCATCAGCAAGAACTCCGCAATAAAATGGAGTAGTAGAACGACGAAATCGAACCCTTGTGGAAGCAACAAGGACCATGCTCGCTTCATCGGAGTTACCACTCACATTCTGGGCTGAAGCTATTTCCACAACATGCTTCACCCAGAATCGATCAATCATCAACAAGAGACACCAAAAAACCCCATATGAGCTCATCAACCAAAGAAGACCAAACGTCAAATATTTTCATGTCTTTGGGTGCAAATGCTTTGTACTGAATGATAGAGAATATCTTGGCAAGTTTGACAAGAAAGCCGATGAGGGAGTCTTTCTGGGCAATTCTCAAACCGTCAAAGCCTACAGAGTCTACATCAAAAGAACTAGAATTGTTATTGAAAGCATCAACGTGTCCTTCGATGACTCTACCCCAATGACTTCTGGACACAACAGTTCAGAACTCGAACTTCAACGAAGAGCATCTGATTCATCACTAAGCAAACCTAGTGAATCAGAGTTGGCTCAATTATTTGAAGACATGTTCGAAGAAGAAGTAGTTTCTGGACATGAATCTAATGCAAAATATATATCCAGAAGCGATGAAGATCATGCAGTCTCCAATGCTATAGGTACATCTCTACTTCTCCTATGTCTTCAAATCATACTCAAGAACCAGAGTCTAACTCTGGAGATGATCTCGTTGAGGGGGAGCAAGCAGTTCCATCAGTCGATGAAGAACTGTATCCTGTTGCTTTAGAACCTTAATCAAACACCAAGTGGACAAAAAATCACCCACATCACCAAATCATTGGTGATCCAACCTCTGGTGTCAAGACGAGATCTGCTACTGCGAATGAATGCCTCTTCGCCAACTTTCTGAGCATGATAGAACCAAAGAAGATTTATGAAGCCCTACAAGACCCAAACTAGATAAACGCAATGCAAGAAGAATTACTCTAGTTTGAACGAAACAAAGTATGGTCTCTTATGCCTCTACCTAAAGGGAAGACGGCCATAGGAACCAAATGGGTCTTTCGAAACAAGAAGGACGAAGATGGCATTGTAATAGGGAACAAAGCCAGGCTTGTTGCAAAAGGCTATCGCCAGGAAGAAGG
>NC_037529.1:27140663-27142752 GCF_001531365.2 Cynara cardunculus var. scolymus
CCCACCCTTAACTCACCTATAAATACCCTTCTTCCACATTGATCCTTTCTTTACGTATTCAAAACCTGCAACAAGTCTCCGATGAACAAAAAACCTACAACTTCCACAAAAATGGCCTCCTCCGCTTCACATGAATCCAACCATAACGATAGCCGAGTACAATCAACAGGCGCTGACAGCCGCGCACTTGTCTTTTTGCCCATGAAACCAAACAATCATGCCATTGAACTGCGCAACACCTTATTCGACGACAGTTTTGCAATAATGATAGAGTTTTTCAAGAACTTCATCCTCCTCCCCGCTTTCACTCTAGTGGACCTTGGCGTACCATTAAAGTACATACAACAATATTGGCAAACCTGCGAATTTCATCCCGCCAGTCACGGTATAATGGGGGATATGGACTCCCCAAATGACATGATATGCTCACTAAAGATATCGCGAGCTAAAGTTTCTAGGGTGTTATGCATTCCCACCAGACGGGAACTCGGGATTGAACAATACGACGAACCACCAACCTCTGACGACATCCTCTGGTTCGTAAAGATGCTAGGTTACAACCGTGACCTAGGCAATGCTTCGGACTTCAAAAGACAATTCCTCCCGCCAATGTGGAGTTTGTTCTTCTCCATACTAAACCATCCCTTACTTGCAAGATGGGTTCCCTAGACCAAGGGAACCTCAACATAATGACAATCATGTATGGGCTATTCTTCAACTTAAATCTCGACTATGCCTTCCACATTTACAACGAGATTCATGCGTCCGTGATCAAAAAATGCAAACTTCAAGCCGCAAGAAAAGCCCCTCTCTGCAGTTCTCTTTCCCCGCTTCCTTGCCCTCTTCATTGGGGATGCGATAAGGAAGCACGGTCTACCTGCTACGGAGCCTTTCACCCCAGTCTACAAGATGCAAGGACACCGACTAACCCTCTCGAAGGAGGGATACAACATCAATCAACCGCTGTCCCAGGCTATGCTAACTGTCATCCCATCGACAAATGAGATACACCAGACCTATGAACACTCCATGCTGTCCCAAGAATCGAGGGCAGCTACCCCGGAGCATTTAGAGGCATCCCCCCTCCAAGCGAGGGAGCACAAGCATCATCTTCATCGGATGATGAAGATGATGATGATGATGATGCTACTCGTGCTACCCCCGGCCTTCCTCATACTATTCCTCCCCCTACTACCCAAAGGGCAACCACATCTTCTACCCCTGGCGATCAAAGCCAAAGGGTGTATTATTCGGGTTTCAAGTTTTGATTTAATATTTTCTTTAACATATATATATATATATGTGTGTGTGTATGTGTATGTGTGTGTGTGTGTGTTATGTTTATATGAATACTTGAGAATTAATTTTAAAAAGAAAAGGGGGGGAGGTCGGCTGGTTGTGCCGCCCACCACCTCTCCTCAATACTATATATATAGAAAGTAGAGTAGATCAAAGTTTTCACACACACACACACACACACACACACACTATATTTAGAAAGTTTTCTTTGAGAGTCATACGGATTGCAAGAAGAGGATTCAAAAGCTTTGATATTCGATTTCTGAAGGTGAGTGTATTAAAGCTTTAGATATAAATTGTTTACATACGATTTAGTAGTATTTGGAACTGGTTATTATGAATTATGTTTCATTTTATGTGGATTCTTATTTAAACCGTTCACGTGGTGTCCGGATTAATATCCGGACAATCTCACCCGGATAGTAAACCGCTCAAGAGGTGATCGGTTTATATTAAACCGCTCAAGTGTTGTCCGTAGTCCTCCCTAAACCGGTCAAAGGTTGGGCAGTGTATTGACCAGATTGTTTTAAACTGATCAAAGGTTGGACAATGTATTGTCCGAATTACTTTAAACCGGTTAAGTTGTGAGAGGGGTATTGTCCGGAATTGTAATCCGGACAAAGATATTGACTCAATTCTAAGTGTTAATCGGACAAAGCTTATACAAGGTGTTATCCAGATTGTTGAGCGGAGATGATATAACCCTTTTTATATTCCAAGTGTTTGTCCGGATTCTATATCCGGACAAGGCTGACCGGACTTCAAATCCGGTTAATATGTTGAATCATTT
>NC_037529.1:27142852-27145627 GCF_001531365.2 Cynara cardunculus var. scolymus
GTTTATGATCTTACGGCTTAGATTAATTTGCTTTAGGTCATGTCAGAAAACGGTTATTTGCTTGTATAAATAGCAGCGTAGGACCTTGTATTTCAGAGAGCTTCCGTATTGTAATTGTAAACATTTTCATCAATTGAAAATCATTTGAAGTTCTCTCTTGTGTTCATCAATCCTCATTGTTGTGTTCTTATTGATTTCTACTATGGTTGATACATATCTTTTCAGCTGCGTTATCTCTGTTAAACAGATCATCCAAGTAAGTAATTAATATCAAGAAATAGAGTTAATCGATCCAACAATAGGCTAGAAAAATTGAGCAACCCTTGTTTTGATAACGACGATCTTTTAGCATAGAGATTACCTTTATGTCGATCACACGCCGCTCCCCATAAATGTGTAGGTAATTCCCCTTGCTAATTGGTATCCGAATAATTCGTTGTGAACATATGATGTTGGCTTGATTATTTGCCAACCAATCCATACCAATAACAACATCGAATCCATGTATATCCATTGGAATGACATCAATAAGAAATTCATAATCATCTGAAAGCAATGTACACTCTCTAAATAACTTATCAGCAACTAATGGTACTTCGCTAGCAGTGTCAATRGTGAAAGGTTTTTCAAGCATAGTAGGCACGAATTCAATATAGCGAATATAATCATTTGACACAAAAGAATTTGTTGCACCAGAATCAAATAAAATACGAGCAGGCCAAAAATTAACAAGAAATATACCCGTAACAACGTCGGGATCATTCATGGCTTCCTTTGCGGTAATTTGAAATGCCCTGGCCTGAGGTTTCAGAACCTCCTCCTTTTTGGTCGAAGCCCCCATTGTATCTATCGGTCGTTGTCTTGGTTGTTGTACCGACCCCTTACTTTCCTCTAGTCTATTCTTTGTACATTCTCTCATATGATGACCTAACACACCACATTTATAACATGCTTTTTCTCTTTGAGGGCACTGAGTTTGTAGGTGCCCAACCTCACCACAGCAGAAGCATCGTACATAAGTTTGATCACCACTACATCGTCCCTGGTGATTCTTGCCACATTGGTTGCAGTTCTGTGGCATATTTGACTGCATTGTATAAGCCTGTGAGGTAGTATGTGGTGTATTATGCGATTGAGCTCGTCTCGACTTGAATAATCGAGATGATTTAGATGTCGGGGTCGAGAAAGTTCTCTCAACTCTCGATCATTTCTCCGGTACATCAGAACCATCAGGGAGACTCAGGTCATACTCCCGTTTCCTTGCATATTCAATTGCTTTGGTAATGATGGTATGTCGCGATTGGTGACGAAATCGCGAATATTCCGTCGAAGACTGTTGACGAAATGATTAATCTTGTCCTTTTCACTTGGTACGACCGTTGGGCAAACTGAAGCTTCCGATTGAACTCTGTCTCATATTCAATCACTGACATGAATCCCTGTTTGAGCTCTAGGAATTCCTTCTTAAGCTTTTGTTTTAGATCATCTGGACAATATTGTTCGAAGAACAACACTTGAAACTCTTCCCATGACATTCTATCCCTAGTATTAGGATCCATTGATCGATATGTGGCGTTCCACCAAGTGAGTGCACAATTGGTAAATGTCGCTGTAGCATAACATACTTTATCCTCCTCCTGTACGTAAACAATCCTGAATACTTTTTCAGTGTTTTCGACCCATTGCATTGCAAGTACTGGGTCCGTCTGTCCCGAGAACTCTGTAGCGCCACTGCTTCTAAATGTTTTAAATGAAGGTCGGTCTGACTTTGGTTTGGGTATGTCTTCATTAACCGTCATCGGTCCTTTGACAACCAGATTCTGAGCATTAACTTGATTTTGCACTTCAGATAACTTTCTTTCAAACTCTATTCTTTGTTCTCGTAGAGCCGCCCGTGTTTGATCATTCATTATTTTCAATAACCTCTCAGTACGAGGTGATAGCTGGGCTTCATCGTCATTGTCCACATTTTCTGGGACATTCCTTTCTAAGTTGAGGTTGTCATCCCCAATTTCTTGAGAAACCGGCGCGTTGCTAGATGCATCGTGTTCAGACATCGTACTGAAATTATAAAACATATTTATAGGGGTCAAATAAAATTCTATCCCTTGTAGCCCAACAAATCCTAGGTCTCTCCTATTGGTCTATATCCCATATAATCATAACCTAGTCACTATACAATGTCAATACCTAAGTTTGAGTCCGAATATCATTAATGATATTCAATTCCCTCAAACCACAGCTCTGATACCATATCTGTAACATCTCACTTGAGCAAACCCCAAAATTACCAATTCCTATAAAATCTCCAATAAAATATAATTTATTGATTATTGTGACCAAAATTGATCCTAATTATTTTAAAAGTTTTGTCAAAGCCATCGGGGCCAAGGATGGAAAATCTGAAATTGCTGCTAAAAAAAAACTAAGTCTGGAGGAAGACCAGAGGTAATAGATGGACCAGAGGCAATGGATGGACCAAAGGCAATGGTTGGACCAGAGGCAATGGTTGGACCAGAGGCAATGGTTGGACCAGAGGTGAGGCTATGAAGGACCAGAGGCAATGGTTGCATTGGTCCAAAGCCGATGCAATGGTCCAGAGACGATGCAATGGTCCAGAGACTATGAAGAACCAGAGGCTATGAAGAACCAGAGGCCAACACTTTGAAACACACAAATCTGGGCATAACATTAATTAACCTCAAAATATGGGATATTAATTTCTAGAAAAACATTGAAATATCCGTTCTATTTTAGTGATAAAACCACCCAAAA
>NC_037529.1:27147077-27160322 GCF_001531365.2 Cynara cardunculus var. scolymus
CTTTATTTTATCATTTATATTATCTCACAAATCATTGACTTAATCAAGTCAAAGTTCATATGATGAACTTGCATAAATCTTGATAATCTCTTGAATCTAATGACCATTTCATGCCATAAACACTAAAAWGCACTCATTTTATACACTTAAGATCAAAACCATATGAAACCCTAACTCTAACTCAACATGTAATCCATATAACAAGAATGTCAACCAAAAACAAGTGCAAAAATAGATTATACCTTACTTGATGATCAAATCCTTCCAAGATCTTGTAGTTCCTCTTTGATTTGAGTTGAATCAAGCCTATGTGTGTGAAAATCGCACCTCTAGTATGTGTATGAAAATCGCACCTCTAGTGTGTGTGTGAGTTCTAGACTTAGATGACATGAAAAATGGGCCAAAACTCCAATTTATAATGCTAAAACTCGAGTTGGGCCAGGTTGGCCCGACTAGGTACCTATTTTGACCATCAACACTTAAAWTATTCATAACTTTTCGCTCGAAACTCCGTTTTCTATGAGGTTTTCGCCTACACGTTCATAAGAGATAATCTATAACATCCAACAAAAATATTACATAAAATATCTCCCAAGAAAATCAGTTTTACGTATCTATTTGACGTAATTTTTTCTCAAATCCTCTAATATACTCCTAAGAAGTATAATTCTAAAATTTCAAACCTAAACTCCCACTAAATCATAAGTTCTCTTTAACCCAATAATTAAATATACTAAGCAAATAATTAGGCATATTAGAAATTGGATGTTACATATTCCTATTAGAAGTAATAATTTAGATGTTATTGAGAAGGGGAAAAAATGACTTGTCATAAAGGGAAAGTATTGCCTTAAATCTTTCCATTGAAATTTACAAAGGAATGGTCTGATGATTCAAAGAAGCTTTGATTACAATATTTGTTTCATATTGGAACGTTAGATCTGTAAGTAGATGTATTTTTATTATTAAAACTGAGGTTCTTGAGTATATCCTATTTTACATATCATTGAGATTATTTAATTATATTGCAAATATTTCTGAGCAAAGATATTTCATTATATTTTGATGTTCATCACCCTGCATTTGCAAAGAAGGGCTTTACTCATTAGATCCTTCTGGTCTAACCCTCATTTTTCTATTTTAAAATTATGCAATATGATAAAAATTTTCCCTTTTTGGGTTGGATTACTTACATGTAATAAAATGTCTCAAAGGATTGTAAACTTTTGCCTAATAAAAAAACTCGAACATTGGCTCGAGACATTTTCTCTACCCCTTCTTACCCTGAAAAAGCAGGGTCACCTTCTTTTTTCTTCTCATCGGAGTTATGGCGGGGTCCAGGGATAATAAGGGGAAAGGGAAAATGTGATTATTTTCCTAACCTGTTATCTGCTTTTGAAGAACTGCTTAAGATTGCTTATTTTGAAGATACATGTTGTATTACATGTGTTAGTACATGATTTATTTTGAAAATTTTCATATATAGATTTTGTACATATAAGAATCCATGTACTAATGGGACCTTGTGATGTAAACTATATTTCCATGTAATGAAATATGTCTTATAAGCAAATGTGGTGTTTGGGGGTGTTATATAAGTGGTATCAGAGCCTTAGTTTAAGAGATTTAGGTATTCAAAGCATGATGCCTAAACTTAAACTATCATTTGCATGTTAAGAGTCCCGAACATAATTAGTATCACTGGGAATGAAATATAATAGGTTAAAGAGGGCAGTATGTAAGGTGAATTTGAATTACAAATGGCCAATGTAATTATGAATTTACAGGTACATACATATACTCGGATACCATATTATATTTGGGAATGTGAATACGTGATATTTAATACTAAAATATCTGCAGATGTCTAGTCGATCACGAAGATCAGAAAGAATTGCCCACCCTGAATCTGAAGAAAGGGAAGAATCTCCCGTTAATCCACCAACCTATGCTTCAAGGAGTAGAGGTCGTGGAAGGGGTAGGGGTAGAGGTCAAGGAAGGAGTCAGATTCCTGAGAGGAGTCAGACCGAGATTTTCCCTGATCAAGGGGAATTTATTTCTGGAATGCTCAACAAGAACAGAGGCAACAACCTGAGTTTATAACAAGAGATGTTTTGGCAGAAGAAATGGGGAAACTGAGAGAAACTTTGATATCCATTATGGGACTGCCAGCTAGAGTAGAAATCGAGCGAGTTGGAATTAATCCTCCAGCTCCTTCAGCAGGCAGCAATAATTGGGGAGGGGATATAAAGATGTTTCTGACATGTAAACCTCCGACCTTTTCAGGAGAAAGAGATCTAGTAAAAGCAATGTGCTAGATAAAAGAGATTGAGTCGGTATTTAACACTAGTAGGTGTTATGAAGAAGATAAGGTTAGATTTAAAGTATCTATGCTTAAGTCTAATGCCTTATATTGGTGGGATGTGGAGTCCTCGGCACAACCGAATATACTACAAACAATGTCTTGGGAAGAATTTTTGAGTAAATTCAAAACACAATTCTATCCTACGACTGCAATAAGACAGATGGAAGAAGATTTTCTTAAGCTGGAACAAGGGAATAGATCTGTACGGGATTATACCAAGAAATTTATTGAGTTTTCTTGTTTTGCTGAACAGTATGTTTCTTCAGAATCTCGAAAGGTGGAAAGATATATTTGGGGATTGAAACCCTCTATCTGAGAGTTCGTGATTGCTATGAACCCTGAAACTTTCTCTTTAGCCGTGAATGCTGCCGAAATTACTAAAAGAAATAAGAATCGGAAAGGTGAAGAGAAAATAATAGAGAAAAGAAAGTGGGAGGAGTCTTCAGTCAGTTTTCGAAGACCCAAGTTTATTAAAACAGATAACCGTGCTCCACAGCCGCCACCTGTTGGGACTTGTCCATGGTGTCAGCAGGTGCATCAAGGGAATTGTCCATTTGAACCAAAGAGATGCCATCGTTGTGGGGAGGCAGGGCATTTGTCAAGGGACTGCACTGCACCCAAAATATGTTTTCAGTGCAATTCACTTGACCATATCCGACTGAATTGTCCACAATTAAGAGCTCCTCGCTTGACAATGAGAGGAAATGCTCCAAGTAATCGTGGAAGGCTTAATGTACCGAGGGGAGGCCAGAGTGGAGCCAGAGGTAGATCATTTCAAATGACAAAGAACGAGGTAGAAGCAACCCCCGATGTGGTAACATGAACTTTTCTTCTGAATTCTATACGTTCTAAGGTGTTGTTTGATTATGTGCAATTTTTTCATTTGTATCACCATTATTTGCTCAATCTGCATGTTTGAATATGTTACTAGAGTATTCAATAATTGTATTATTGCTATTGAGGGGTGTGAATTACCGATTCGATTGTTTCCTATGCCAATGCAAGAGTTTGATATAGTGGTGGGTATGGACTGGTTGGCAGAGCATCAGGCCAGTATTATTTGTAATAAGAAGATGATCAGAATTACTTTGCCAGATCAAGGAACAGTTATTTTTATGGTGATCGTCAAGATCATCATACTAGTCTACTATCTGTTATAAAAGCCCAAAAGTCTATTCGGAAGGGATGTCAGAGGTGTTTAGCATATGTTATTGATGCAAAGAAAGAAAAAGGGAAGCAGGAATTGATTCCAATCATTAATGAATACCCGGAAGTCTTTCCAGAGGATTTGTCTGGGTTACCGCCAGATCGGGTCATCGAATTTCGAATTGATCTTATACCTGGGGCAGCACCAGTAGCTAAGGCACCGTATAGATTGGCTCCTTCAGAATTGAAAGAGTTGGTTGTTCAGTTGAAGGATCTGACTGATAAAGGATTCATTAGACATAACACTTCACCTTGGGGTGCTCCAGTCTTGTTTGTCAAGAAGAAAGATGGATCTATGCGAATGCGTATAGACAATCGAGAATTTTATAAAATTGACAATCAAGAACAAGTATCCTCTGCCAAGGATCGATGATTTGTTTGATCAACTGGAAGGAGCAAGTTATTTCTTCAAAATCGATTTAAGGTCAGGGTATCATCAACTTAAAATCAGGGAGGAAGACGTTGCTACAACAGCTTTTCGAACCAGGTATGGGCATCATGAATTTCTATTTATGCCATTCCTCTTAACTAATGCGCCCACAACTTTTATGGATTTGATGAATAGGGTATGTAAGGAATATCTTGATAAATTCATTATTTTATTTATTGATGATATTCTTATATACTCTAATACCAAAAAAGAGCACGTGGAACATCTGTAACATCCCACAATTTCCACCATACAGATAATACACATGATATTACTCATAATACAAAATGTAACATCATTTACAAAATACAGATTAACAGAAACTTTTTTTGATACATTTATGAGTAACTAAAAGTCATCAATTCTAAACTTTTCCCTTGCCTCTATCCTGCGAGGTATGATGACATGCAAAATAGGTTAGTCCAACAACTGAGCGTTAGACCCAAATTGTCTAGTGAGTGTATATAACTCATACCAACAACATACTTTCTAAATTAGCAGTTTAGAATCAAACCTATATAACACAAACATTTTATCTATATCTATCACATATCTTTTCATTTCTCTCGCGGTTACACCGCCATTTCATCTCTTTCGCAGGTACACCGCCATTTCATCTCTCTCGCGGTTACACCGCCATTACATCTCTCTCGCGGATACACCGCCATTTCATCTCTCTCGCGGATACACCGCCATTTCATCTCTCTCGCGGTTACACCGCCATTTCATCTCTCTCGCGGTTACACCGCCATTTCATCTCTCTCGCGGTTACCCCGCCNCGCGGATACACCGCCATTTCATCTCTCTCGCGGTTACACCGCCATTTCATCTCTCTTGCGGTTACACCGCCATTACATCTCTCTCTCGCGGTTACACCGCCATTTCATCTAAAAAGCATCAACACATTAGCCGGATTTGAAGTCCGGTCAACCTTGTCCGGATATGAAATCCGGACAATTACTTAGAGAAGAAAAAGATAAATCGGACATGGCTTGAGCGGTTTAGCTCTTAATCCGGTTAACACTTGGGCGGTTTAAGGAGATATCCGGACAACACTTGGGCAGTTTAAGGAGATATCCGGACAACACTTGACCGATTTATATGAAATCCGAATAATATATGAAACATAATAAATCGTTTCAAACAATTACAATTGTTATACCACAATTGATACATCAAAGCATAAAACACTCACCTTATAATATTGATCGAATTCAAGTCTGCAAATTTCTCCTTCAGCCTTTATTCTCAATTGGTTTTTGCTCTCCAGAATAACAACAACCCCCCTTTTCCTTTCATATGCACTTGCTATAAATAGCAAGTGCATAAGCCGCCTTTCCATCACAATTCCACACTCACACACACAACATTATAAAATATTCATATAAACATAAAATTTTAAATTATTAAATCCAATTAAATAACCCGAATATTACAACATTCCCTCCTTAAAAGAATTCCGGGACAAAATTCCATTTAAGCAAAAAGGTAGGGATATTTTATTCGCATTTTAGATTCCGGTTCCGATGTGGCATCTGGTCCTTTATGATAACGCCACTGAACTTTTACTAATCCAACCTCTTTGTTTCGTAACTTCTTTACTTTGAAGTCGGTAATTTGTTCAGGGGTTTCTTCAAAGCATAACCTCTCATCCACCTTAATCTCAGGTAAAGGTACTGCCATAACTGGACTTATTAGACACTTCCTCAAATTCGACACATGAAATGTGTCATGGATCCCACTTAATTCTAAAGGAAGTCCTAACTTGTAGGCTACTTCCCCAACCCTTTTAATGATAGGAAATGGTCCAATGTACCTCGGACTTAACTTTCCTTTCTTACCAAAACTACCATTCCTTTCCATGGCGATACCTTCAACATCACTCTATCACCCACTTGAAACTCAATCGGCTTCCTACGTTTATCTGCATAACTTCTTTGTCTATCTTGTGTTGCCTTCATTCATTCTCGAATTACTCATATTTTATCTGCAGTTTGCTGAACCAACTCAGGCCTAGCTAACTGTTTTTCACCTATTTCGTTCCGACATAAAGGAGTTCAACATTTGCGTCCATACAGAACCTCGCAAGGTGCTGCCTGAATACTCGAATGGTAACTATTGTTGTACGCAAATTCCACCAGAGCCAAATGACTATCCCATGATCCTCCAAAATCAATTACTCATGCTCTAAGCATATCTTCTAAAGTTTGGATAGTTCGTTCACTCTGCCCACCATTCTGAGGGTGATAAGTTGTACTTAGCTTAATTTGCGAACCCATTTCTCTTTGAAAGCTCTTCCAAAACATAGAAGTGAATCGACTATCTCTATCAGAAACAATTGATAGAGGAACACCATGTCGTGTTACTACCTCATCAATGTATAATTTTGTCAATCTCTTCATCGAATATGACTCTTTCATAGGTAAGAAGTGTGCAGATTTAGATAACCGATCTACTATCACCCAAATAGCGTCATAACCTTTTGATGTTCTCGGTAATTTTGTTATGAAATCCATAGTGATATGATCCCACTTCCACACTGGAATTTCTAAAGATTGCAATTTACCATAAGGGTGTTGGTGTTCAATCTTTACTTGAAGACATGTTAAGAATTGCTCAACATGCTTAGCGATATCCTTCTTCATACCTGGCCACCATTAGTGATGCTTCAAATCCTGATACATTTTATTTGCACCTGGATGAATTGTGAAACGTGATTTATGAGCCTCACCCAAAATACGTTTTTTTAGATCACCATAGCATGGTACCCAAATTCTATTCTGGAATTTCCAGAATTCTCTGTCATCTTTCACCAAATTAGATATTAATCCACCCAATCTTTCCTATTTGATCTTATCCTCCTTCATTGTCTCATGTTGAAATTCTTGCAATTCTTCCTGAATACTAGGTAGCAATTCAACTCGTAAAGCTATAGCTTTGATAGTTCCACTTTTCTCTTGTCGACTTAACGCATCGACCACTACGTTTGCCTTTTCTGGATGATATAAAATTTCACAATCATAATCACTTACCAATTCCAACCATCTTCTCTGCCGCATATTCAGATCTTTTTGATGGAACAGATGTTGCAAGCTCTTATGATCTGTGAAGATTTGACATTTCGTTCCATACAAATAATGTCTCCATATCTTCAAAGCAAACACTACTGCCGCCAATTCCATATCATGAGTAGGATACTGCCTTTCATGATTTTTAATTGTCTAGAAGCATAAGCTATTACCTTTCCACGTTGCATTAATACACAACCCAAACTCATCTTTGACGCGTCACTATATACTACAAAATCTTCCATTCCATCTGGCAATGATAGAATTGGTGTACTACATAATTTGTCCTTTAACATCTGAAAGGCCTGAGCTTGTGCTTCATCCTACTCATATTTCACATTCTTCTTGGTCAGCTTCGTTAATAGAGTAGCTATACGAGTGAAATACTGTATAAATTTACGATAATACCCATCTAATCCAAGAAAACTTCTGACTTTCGTTGGAGTCTTTGGGGCTTCCCATTTTTCAATGGCTTCAATCTTCAAAGGATCCACTTTGATGCCTTCTTTTGAGATAACATGCCCCAAAAATTGAATTTCTAGTAGCCAAAATTCACACTTTGACATTTTGGCATACAATCTCTCTTGTTTCAACAATTCCAGAAGTAATCTCAAATGATGAGCATGCTCTTCTTCTGACCGAGAATATATCAGAATATCATCAATGAAGACAATCACAAATTTATCAAGATAGGACGACACACCCTATTCATCATGTCCATAAACGCTGCAGGTGCATTTGTGAGTCCAAACGGCATAACCAGAAATTCATAATGACCATAACGTGTACGGAAAGCTGTTTTCGACACATCTTCATTCCGAATCTTCAACTAGTGATAACCGGACTGTAAATCAATCTTTGAAAAATAAGTCGCCCCAACCAATTGATCAAATAAATCACCAATTTTTGGAAGAGGATACTTATTCTTGATTGTCAGTTTATTTAACTCCCGGTAGTCAATGCACATCCTCATTGATCCATCCTTCTTTTTCACAAAAAGCACAGACGCACCCCACGGGGAAGTACTTGGTCGAATGAATCCTTTATCCAATAATTCTTTCAACTGGGTCATTAACTCCTTTAACTTAGAATGAGCTAATCTATATGGTGCACGTGCTACGGGTGCTGCTTCAGGAAGTAGTTATATTTGAAATTCTATCGTTCGATCCGGATGTAGACTTATCAACTCTTCTGGAAATACCTGAGGAAATTCCCTCACAACTGGAATATTTTTCATCTTTTCTTTTTCTTTCCTCATGTTTATAACATACGCAAGAAAACTAATACATCCCTTCTGCACATGTTTTCGAGCCTTTAAAACTGAGATAAGGCTAGAATAACGATTCCGTCGATCCCTGTAAATCACAACCCTTCCTTTTTTGTAAGTCTATATGAATCATCTTCTCATCACAAACTATGTTAGCTTGATTTTTAGCTAACGAATCCATGCCTATAATTATATCAAATTCCTTTAAAGGCAAAGGAAACAATTGTATAGGCACTTCACACCCTTCTATACTTATAAAGCATTCATCTATACTTTCCTTAACCAAAACYTCACTATCGTTTGCTGTTTYCAYAATTAGATCCTCACTCAACGCTTTAGATTTTAAATGTGCGCAGTTAACAAACGATGGTGACTCAAAAGAACGATTTGCACCTAAATCAAATAAAACTTTGGCACATACTGAATTAACRAGGAATGTACCTGTTACCACTTCAGGGTGCTCTTCTGCCTCGCCTCTCGTCATCTGAAAGGCTCTCCCTCTTACATTAGACTCTGCCTATCTTATCCCTCCCCGTTCACTTGGATTAACACGATTATCTATTTTCCCACGACCCGTTGGCACATACCCAGATCCTCGTCCCCCAGAATATCCAGATCCCCGACCTCCAGCAAAACCAGACCCTCGACTCTTTGCTTGCAGACAATCGTCATTTACATGTTGAGATGAATTACAAGTAAAACACCTCCGCGTCATCCGATAGTCGCGAGCTATATGTCCTGGAACCTGACATTTAAAGCATACTCGAGATTCTGTATTGCAATTTTCCTGATGTATCTTATGACATCGGGTACATGCCCTATCAACAAACCTTGAAACTGGTCGATTCAAATTTTCCATAAACCTCGGTCTACGGAAATCATTTACTGTAGCTTCCCCCTTTCTTTTCTCTCCAGCTTTCTCTTGTGGTTGTCGGTTAATGTCTTACTCCAGAATTTCAGCAGCATCAACTGCCGCTTGAAATGTTGTCGGATTCCTAGATATCACATATTTTCGAAGATTCGATTCTAAACCCCAGATGAATTTTGTTACTTTACTATTTTCCGATATGATGTAAGCTTTAGCGAAAAGCTTACCGGGATTGTTCCATAAAGACTTCTGTATACTGGCGGACTGACATGTTTCCTTGTTCAAGATGAAGGAAATCATCTTCTAACTTTCGCACTGCCACTTCAGGACAATACTGCACTTTAAACTCGATCATAAATTCTTCCCACAACATAGTTTTCAAAATGTTTGGATCTGAACTTGACAGAACTTCCCACCAGTATAAAGCATTTGATCTCAGAGGAGATACAACAAACATGACTTTATCTTCTTCTGCACTTTTACTAACCTGTAGACTTAGTTCAATTTCTTTAAGCCAACACATAGCTTTAACAGGATCACGCTCAACAGAAAACTTGGGAGGTTTACAAGCAAGAAACATTTTGATATCTCCTCCTTTTTGTACTAAAGACGAAGTAAGGAGTACAGATGTACCAGTTACCGGTGTACTAGCTCCGGCTTCCTCCTGATAATTGGAATTTCTTACCACTTCTGGATTATTTTGGGCTGTACGCCCCAACAAATTTACTAAACTTTCTTGGAACTTTCCCAACTCTGCTGCCAACATTTCCTGGGTAATATATTCGGGATCATGAACATTGTGTCCACCCCTTGTCCTTCCTTTACCATGGCCAGACATTGAACTTTCTTGGACCGACAGTTCTTGTTCTTGTCTAGTACCTCTACCTCTTCCTCGACCCCTGCTACGACTTCACGTTTCTATCGTCATCACATTCTCTGGGTCCTCTTCTTGTGTTACGTTTCTTCTTCCCCGACCTCTTCTATAACCAGTAGAGGTCCTTTCTGATTGATTGGGATTATCTGCCATTTCTCAATGTATAACTCTTTATGTCACATTTAAACACACATGATTATTCTCATGATCAAAACATAATAACACATTTATCCTCAAATATATCCATAACTCAGATTATATCAACCATATATAATCTATCTTTCTCATAATAGGTTCAACTATAACATATTTCCCATGTTCATAGTCCCAGTGAAACCTATTATTATAAATTCCACACCCCTAGTTTAAGTCTAAGTTTTTTTTTCAAATACCCAGATCCCTTAAACTATGGCTCTGATACCAACTGTGACATCCCACAATTTCCACCATACAGATAATCTACATGATATTACTCATAATACAAAATGTAACAACGTTTACAAAATACAGATTAACAAAAACTTTCTTTGATACATTTATGAGTAACTAAAAGTCATCAAGTCTAAACTTTTCCCTTGCCTCTATCCTGCGAGGTATGATGACCTGCAAAACAGGTTAGTCCAACAACTGAGCGTCAGACCCAAAAGGTCTAGTGAGTGTATATAACTCATACCAGCAACATACTTTCTAAACTAGCAGTTTAGAATCAAACCTATATAACACAAACATTTGATCTATATCTATCACATATCTTTTCATCTCTCTCGCGGTTACACCGCCCTTTCATCTCTCTCGCGGATACACTGCCATTTCAACTCTCTCACAGTTACACCGCCATTACAACTCTCTCGTGGATACACCACCATTACATCTCTCTCGCGGATACACCTCCATTTCATCTCTCTCGCGGTTACACCGCCATTTCATCTCTCTTGCGGTTACACCGCCATTACATCTCTCTCTCGCGGTTACACCGCCATTTCATCTAAAAAGCATCAACACATTAGCCGGATTTGAAGTCCGGTCAACCTTGTCCGGATATGAAATCCGGACAATTAGTTAGAGAAGAAAAAGATAAATCGGACATGGCTTGAGCGATTTAGCTCTTAATCCGTTTAACACTTGGGCGGTTTAAGGAGATATCCGAACAACACTTAGGCGGTTTAAGAATAAACCGGTCAACACTTGGGAGGTTTAAGGAGATATGCGGACAACACTTGACCGGTTTATATGAAATCCAAATAATATATGAAACATAATAAACCGTTTCAAACAATTACAATTGTTATAYCACAATTGATACATCAAAGAATAAAACACTCACCTTATAATACTGATCGAATTCAAGTCTGCAAATTTCTCCTTCAGTCTTTATTCTCAATTGGTTTTTGCTCTCCAGAATAACAATAACCCTTTTCCTTTCATATGCACTTGCTATAAATAGCAAGTGCATAAGCTGCCTTTCCATCACAATTCCACACTCACACACACAACATTATAAAATATTCATATAAACATAAAATTTTAAATTATTAAATCCAATTAAATAAACCGAATATTACAACATCTTCACCTGATACTGGAACTGTTGAAAAGAGAAAAGTTGTATGCTAAGTTGTCCAAGTGTGAGTTCTAGTTAAGGGAAGTCCAATTCTTGGGTCACGTTATCTCAGTAGCAGGGGTGAAGGTAGATCCAACTAAAATCGAAGTTGTTTAAAGATGGGAAGCTCCAAAGACTCCTTCTGAAGTCCGAAGCTTTTTGGGACTGGCAGGCTACTATTGTAAGTTTATTCAGGACTTTTCTAAAATAGTCATGCCGTTGACCAAATTGACTCGGAAGAATGTCAAATTTCAGTGGGAAAAAGAACAGCAAGAAGCTTTCCAACTATTGAAAGATCATCTCTGTAGTGCGCCGGTGTTGACCTTACCTGATGGATCCGAAGATTTTGTGGTATACAGTGATGCTTCAAAGTTAGGGTTGGGATGTGTTTTGATGCAGAGATGAAAGGTGATTTCTTATGCATCAAGACAATTGAAAGATCATGAGAAGTAGTATCCGACTCATGATATGGAATTAGCCACGGTGGTATTTGCTCTAAAAATCTGGAGGCATTATCTTCTGGGGACAAAGTGCCAGATTTATACAGATCATAAAAGTCTACAACATCTGTTCAGCCAGAAAGATTTAAATATGTGACAGCATTGGTGGATTGAACTTGTTAATGATTATGATTATGAAATCCTCTACCACCCAGGAAAAGCCAATGTGGTAGCTAACGCTTTAAGTAGAAAAGAAAGGAGCGGGACTACTAAAACTGTGGCAATGAGAATAAATTTAGTCCCTGATATCCATAAAGAAATTCTGAGATATCAGAGAGAAGCTATGAAAGAAGATCTTATCAAGTCAGAAAGGTTGGGTAAGATGATTTCAACCTTGGAACCAAACGACAAAGGAATTATGTGCTTTCAAGGGCGAATTTGGGTACCAAGTTTTGGGGATATCCGGAAAATTATTGTGACAACTCTACATTGTGGGATTTCAGGTTAGTACTTTATTTCAGGATCTTGATTGAAAACTAAGTCTTTTCAAGATTTAGCCTCAGAGATCGTCTTGTTAGTCTGATTAGGTCATGTTTCGACGGTAGTTAACCAAGTTAATTCATGCAAGCCAATTAGTCTTGAAATATTTCACAAAACGATAAAGTTGATATTTTAGTCTCATTCTCTTAAAATTCAAAAATTTTCCAAAGTTTCAATTTTCTTTTATTATTTAGTTGTCTATTATTATTATYATAGGAGTGGAGTTTTAAAATCTTTTGTCAAATTGTTTTGTTTATTTAAAATTATTGGGGTCTAGTATTAAGAACATCTTGGGCTTGGGCCTTTAAAGGACAGCTCATTCCTTCTCTAAGAAGCCTCATATAAATACCCCTTTCTTTTTTTAAAAATTCCTCATTCTCCAAAACTCAAGCTATACTGTCCTCACTTTCTCTAACATCATTACCTTCCAAACCGATCCCATTTCCTTGCAAAAACTCAAGATTTCTGCTGTTCTTGAGACTTGTTTGTTTCATTCGGTCAAGAAAAAGGTATGTTTTACGAACTGTTTTATTCCCTTTTAGTTGTTCGAACTCCTTTATCTTTATACTCGATTCTTTAAATAAATT
>NC_037529.1:27160422-27161186 GCF_001531365.2 Cynara cardunculus var. scolymus
CAAAGTGGCCTGGCTTGCCACATCTAAAGCATCCTTCCTTCGACTCTTCCTTCTTCTGCTCCTCTACTTTCTGCGAGGGCTTCTGCTCCTTCTCACTTGCATCCGATCTACCTCCCTCTGTGAAGTTTCTTCTGTTGAAACTTTTGTATTCCTTTCTCTCACCACCCTTTCTGAATTCTCTGGTGATCAAGGCCAGAGTTTTCATCATCTCCTTCATCGAGACTTCTTCATCAGAACTTTCATCACTCTCTGCTATCAGTACCTTCTTTTTTTTTTTCTTCTTCTTCTTCTCCTTCTCTTCCTTCTATGATCCTTTCCCCTTTCCAGAGCTGTCATCCTCTGCAACTAGAGCAAGTGGACCACCATAGTTCTTTTTCATTTGTAGAACTAGAGGCTCTTGACTTTTAAGAGAGCCAAATAAGTCAGCCAGAGTCCATATTTCCAAATCTAAGGTGGCCTTCATGGACATGGTTAGGTGCATCCATTCAACTCCAAGGCTCTTCAATAACAGAGAGTTGTTGTCCTCTGCCGTTCTCATTACTCCATACCTTTTGCAATTGCTAATTAGGGTGTTTAGTCTAGAGTATGTGTCCGACAGGGATTCACCCTCTTTTGCCTTGAAGCTGTGGTATTCGTCAATGCAAATTGCTCGATTGTTTTTGAGCGTTTTCTTACATCCTTCAATTTGCTTTTCTAATTCTGCCCAAATATCCATGGACAATTGAGTGATTGATACATTTGAAGATTTCGTGAGGTATTGCCAT
>NC_037529.1:27161421-27163291 GCF_001531365.2 Cynara cardunculus var. scolymus
GTTGTGCCAGTAGCAGGAACTCTTGGAATTAAGTTCATTGGCACATAAAGAGGATTGTAAAGAAATTCACATATCCTTGGGTGAATTCCTTTCAAAAAATTTATCATTCGAACCTTCCATTACGGATACTCCTCACGAATAAGCGTGGGAGGTTTTGATTGAGAACCAGTGCTCATGACTGAGGTATTGGCCAGGTTCGCCATTGATAATTAGAAGGAGAAAAATAGGAATAAGATGAAACTGATTTAATTGAGAGAAACAGGGTAAAATGAAGAAGACTGGTGTTCTATAAAATGCATATTAATACCAAAAACAGAATTAATCGAATGAGAATTCGACTCCTGCTCTGATACCAATTGTTAGGACCTGTAAATTCAGATTTGGTATTTGATCTCTTACTCTTGATGATCTTTAGAACGATTACAGTGCAKCGGAAACAATGATAAGAACACAACAAAGTAATTAATCAAGAACACACAGATTGATATGAAGAAGATGAACGCAATAGAATAGCTTCAAAGGTTTTTCAATTGATTGAAAATAAGACGATTACAATACGGAAGCACAATGAATTACAAAGGCCTAAGCTGCTATTATACTAGTTTCTAATGACCTTTCTGACATGACCTAGACGTGTGAAATCATCCAAGCCGTCTAAATAAAGTCGATTAAAGACCTAGTCACGTGAGAAGCACGTGTAGCTAACAACCTATGAAAAACAGCAGAACAGGGTCTTCACAGAAGACGAATCCGCAGGCCCTCTGTTAGCCAGCTAAGATGCTCTGCTGTAGAAGACTTGTAGGTTCTTATTGCCAGAGGACCATTTTCCAGAATCTCTGTGAGAGACAACAGAGGTTCTGTCATTCTTGACTTGCACGATCAAACAACTTCTGTTGATGGTTCTCTGTTGTCTTCTGTGGAAGATACCCTTCTGTCAACACTTGCAGAAAACTTTTTCACACTTTTACATTAAGTAAATATTAGAGGTAACAACATATTTTTAACATGTATATATTTCAATGTGTTACAAAATGTCACTGAAGAATTTAATCTTTAGATCATAAAAATTAAAGATTCAGATTGATTCATATAGTTAACACCAATTTTTTTGTTAACAGTTGAAGAAGCCCGTCTATATATATACTCATTTTGCGAGAAGGTGAAAGAAATTTATCCACTCATCTAATTAAGTTAACCTTTTTATTAATGGTAATTAAATTGTAATTCAGAAGGACATGATTGTTTTTTAATAGATAAATTTGCTATGCTTAATGTTTGACTCGAATAAAAAAAACCAGTTCCATAGCATAAATAAATAATTATATAAGTAATAATCAACTTATTACTTTGTATTATCTAAATCTAAAGAATCAGTCAAGATATGATATATTGTTGAAACAACTGAAATCTCTTATTAAAAGAATTTATTTCCAAAGTTATAAATCAAAATAAAGAAAAAGCATGAATCGTCTCTCTATCCCTATCAAATAGGGTTATGATTTTTTCCTACCAAAATTGTTTAAACATGTCTACTATAAATTTTTATTCAATTAATCTTTTTTGGTTGCGTTTTTGAAGATTCGAACTGGGTTTTTATAATTTGTCATTGATATATGCATCACATATGATTTTGATGTGATCATATATGATATTCATCTGGATATATGTTGATATTAGTATTTGATTTTTACATATATCATTATTTTATCATATGTGATATATATATATATGTGATATATATATATATAGAGAGAGAGGGTGGTTCAACTACTAACCCAATATTTTGTGCAAACTTGGCTAACCCACATCAACCAATAATGTTGCATATTTGGGTTTGGTTAAAATGTAACTTACATATTAATGATAAGGG
>NC_037529.1:27163856-27195491 GCF_001531365.2 Cynara cardunculus var. scolymus
GAAAATGAACGATTAAGATGGGTTAGCATAGTTTGCACAAAATATTGGGTTAGTATTTGAACCAGCCCCTAGATATATATATATATATATATATAAGTATTCACAAAGTGGACCATATATGATATATAATAGATACATGTTAAACATAACCAATCACTAAAATGTGGATCCAAAAAATAAAGACAATAGCAAAAAGATAATCAATTAATTGTGGATATCACGTGTGATATTTGACGAAAAATATAAATAAAATCTTATCAAAAGGGCATATAAAAATAGTAAAAAGAATCATATGAAACATGATAAAAAAATTATGGATTAATCAAAATTAATATATATAAAAGATATAATGAGATTTTTAAGGGACTCTAATAATTTTTTTGTTCCAATTATACCCTCAACATAATATTCGACTCAATTCAAAATGATAATTATCCTAGTTTGAAAAACCATTTTTCATATTTTATTTATGGTATTTTTAATGGATTATGTGCATTTAGATTGTTTCTTGCCTTCTTGCAAATTGAAGGCTTTCTCGTTTAACCTGACCCTTATAATTAGATTCATATGAGAAAAATAACCAAATAAGAAAATAAGAAAAACGGTCCAATCACATGTGATTTTACACTAAATTCACCTATAAAAGACACATATGATTCAAGCTAACTTTGGTCACGACTTGGGACGGCAAGCCATGTCGCCCGCACACCTTTTCGTTGACCGTTAGTGTAAAATCACATATGATTTTGCACGTACTTTGGCCATTTTAATGTTCTCTTATTTGGTTATTGTTTTCGTTTGAACCTCCCCCCCTCTCTATATCTATAACCCTAATAAATAAGTAACTTTTGGGCCATGTGGACCTTTCCTGTGCGTTGGTTACTGGTTTTTCCTGCCTAAACATGTATGTGCACACAATTTTCACTTGCGGTTCAAATAGGTGTGGGTATGTGACATGTGTCATCTCCGAATGACACTTTACGTGTTGGTGGAAAACCTCCCATTGCAGAGTAATTGGCGGTTCAGATTTCTAAATTCTGAAGTCTTGCTATCCAGATTTGTAGACACGTCCATTCATTTCAACTCCAGACTTACTTGACTGAACCATGTGCGCGCACCACAGAGGAGATACTCAAGTCTTGAGTATGGGCTTTCTCTATTGACGTATTTCAGATTTTCACTCCAAATTTAGAACAAGATGACTAAGATATCCTCCTCCCAGGCTTATTGGAGTTCTTGCACTAAAGTATGAACCATGTGCGCATTCCATGGGAGTAGGAGCCTCAGAGGCTCTGCATGTACTACACAGAGCCTCTGAGCCTGATTCCATGCTCAATGTAGAGCTACAAAGAGGCTCTGCATGTATAACACAGAGCCTCTGTCTACGGAAGGTGCCTTCAGACTTGTGCCTCTGAATAACCTTCTAATTTAAATCTGGAAAAGGAGTTCAGACTTCTGTTTGTCAAATAAGTATTTATTTAGAAGTCTTTATGATCATCGAAATCCAGGATGACCTTTGTATATGATACACATTACTCTTGAGTAAGAGCTCTGTCTCTGCATGTACTACACAGAGCCTCTGACCCTGATTCTGTGCTTCATTTAGAGCTACACAGAGGCTTTGTATGTTCTATGTAGAGACTCTGAGCCTCATTCCGTGCTCAATGCAGAGCTACACAAAGCCTCTGCATGTACAACGCAGAGCCTCTGCATACGTAACGTTCCTTCAGACTTGTGCCTCTGAATAACCTTTTAATTTAACTCCGGAAAAGAACTTCATACTTTGATTTGTGAAATAAGTATTTATTTAGAAGTCTTTATGATCATCGAAATACAAAACGACCTTCGTATATGATACACTTAACTATTGAGTAAGAGGTATGTCTCTGCCTGCACTATGCAAAGCCTCTGAGCCTTATTTTGTGCTCAATAAAGAGCTACACATACCTCTACATGTGCAACGCAGAACCTCTGTCTACGAAAGGTTCCTTCATACTGGTGACTCTGAATAAGCTTCTAATTTAACTATGGTAAAGGACTTCAGACTTCTATTTGTAAAATAAGTATTATTTAGAAGTCTTTATGATCATTGAAATACAGAACGACCTTCGTATATGATACACCTAACTCTTCACGTATTCGAGATTTTGCCTCAACAATTACAAGAGGATGACTAAGATATTCCTCTCCGAGGATAATTAGAGGTCTTGCGGGAAAGTCTAACCCATGTGCACATTCCATTGGAGTAGCAGGCTCAAAGGCTCTGCATGTAGTACGTAGAGCTTTTGTCTACGGAAGGTTCCTTCAAACTTGTGACTCTGAATAACCTTCTAATTTAACTCTGGAAACGACCTCCAGACTTGTGTTTTCAAGTCCGTCTTTATTAAATATTTTTCAAAATGTAAGTTGTCACTTACAGAGGGTCACCATCTGTATCTCTAATTTTTCAAAGCATGTCAAGCCACGTGTCTTCTCCCTACAGGCTTGTGCATAAACCGTTTCAGTTCTCAATGCTTCAGGGCGATTTCCACTCGGGTGCCTATTAGGAAATCTCTTTTTAAATTACCCTTTATCCCCAAAACTAAATTTCTTTTCGATTTCAAACTCTTTCACCATATTTCTCTCAGTATTGTCTTCCAAGTGCTGAAGAACGTTTGCCGCCATTGTCGAATTTTGACCTCCCAAAATCATCTCATCTACTTCGCTTCAATCGATTTCCATTGCAAGTAAGTTCGTTAAACCCAATATCTGCACAAAAAAAGCAAAATCAAACACTAATTAAATCATTTCTTTGAAACCCTAACTTTGAACGAAACCCAAATCACAATCGTCTTCTTGCCCAACAAACCTACAAATGTCTACATCGGCATCAAACAACTCCCAAACACATACCACTACCGTCAAATCCAATAAGGGAACGAACCTAAGCATTATTTCCCTTTCTTTGGAACCAAATAATCACGCACTTTGCCTCACCTTGGACAATTTCGACTCCAAGTTTCACCTAATCGTTGACATCCTTCAACATCACTTTCACAATCTTGCCCTCACAAACGTGGATGACGCCATTCCAGAGCGTTTCATTCAGGAATTTTGGCATTCATGCAACATCATCGAATCCCAATGTGGGGTTGTTGGTGAATTTTATGTTCCCTCCACCAAGGAATACGTCTCAGTGCATATTTCCAGGTCGTTGTTCTCGCAAGTCCTATAACTTCGGACGAAAACGGATCTTGGCATGGACGAATAGGCCCCTCTCTCAACCGGGGATGAATTGGTGGCTTTTTTGAAGATGTTGGGGTACAACCAACAAATCTGGTACCTATCACAGTACCGTCGTCAGTTCTGCCACCAATGTGGAACGTCCTGTTCACATTGGTAAATCGCTCGCTCATGGGAAAAATTGGTAGCCTGGACATGCACTCCAATAATATCCTGCAAATTGTATACACGATATTCTTCGACCTGCCCCTTAACTACTCTTTCATACTTTACACGGAGTTCAAGGTTGCGGTCGCAAAGAAGGCCCATGAGGTTTCTAAGTGAAGAAAATTGCCAGCTCTCCTCTTCCCACGATTTGTAGGCCTTCTTCTAAGACCTTGTCTTGAAGAGAAGAAGATAGAAGTCATAGGCCTTCCTGTGCACAAGGTTTACGTAGTTTCCACGTATAAGCCCACTATGCACAAGGATGGCTATTCCGCTGAGAGGCCCATTCCAAGGAAGCTGATGACCTACATGAAGACGACGGAAGTAAGGAGGAGTTATAGACGTGTATACGGGGCGCTAGAACCAGTGCCTCAAAACACGACACGCATAGGGACAACCCAAGAGGGTGAAGAGGCAGAAATGCCTTTATGCCAGGGAGAGCAAGTGAGGATGGAGAGGGAGGGGGAGCAGAAGAGGAAGAGGCAAAAGGCCAAACAAGAGAGGGAGAGGGAGGAAAAGAAAAGGAGAGAGAGGGAAGAAAGAGAGAGGCAAGAGCGAGAGGAGAGAGCAAGGAAGGAGGAGGAAGCGAGGAGAATGGAATAAGAGGCTAGACATGAAGTAGAACTGTCTTCCAGTTTTGATGCAGAAGAATCCGAGGAAGAGTAAGAGCAGAGGGAGGCTGAGAGCTCTTCCTCATTTGATAGCGAAGAGGATGATGAGGGAGGAGCGGGAGAAGCTGCTTTGGTTCAGGAAGAGCCAGAACAGCCTAGGGCATTAAATAGGCA
Organism: Cynara cardunculus var. scolymus; assembly: GCF_001531365.2. Classification (NCBI taxonomy): domain Eukaryota; kingdom Viridiplantae; phylum Streptophyta; class Magnoliopsida; order Asterales; family Asteraceae; genus Cynara; species Cynara cardunculus. The sequence goes on from NC_037529.1 coordinate 27,168,068, forward strand.
TATTTATTTTCCAAGCCCAATCCCCAGTGCAAGCACATCATCTGACTTTGTTGGTCTAGCAACAGGATTCATAGATCAAGAGGCGCACACCTCGAACCTTAACTAGCCTACCCAGCCAGAGGTCGCATCTGTCTCTGGCCAAGCAAGCCAAAGGAAAACTGCATTCCAGGGCTCACCCTCTCAAAAGGGTGAAACCTTTGAAAATATAAGTGGCATGTCTCCCCATGCCATGCTATTTTCCCCTACAGAGGAATTCGTTTCCTCTTCACTAGAAATTCCTCAACCTTGTTCAGAGCAAGGCATAGGTGTACATGGCTTGGAGACTCTCGACCGGTCTCTTAGTCCACTCATATAGGGTCCCATTGCAGGCTCTGAACCTGCTGAGGGAACTCCTCTTGATAGAACAACTGCAGTGTCTACTTCTCTAGGAGAGACACGAGGATCGGCTGGAAATCCTTCCTTGACCAACGTCCAACAAGTCGAGACAGAAGGTGTCCTAGGAACAAGGACTGAATCTGGCCCATGTATTAAGCCAGAGGTTACTTTTAAAGCATATGTCACATAAGATGAGTTCCAATCCTTTGCCACCTCTATGTTTGCTCTTTGGAAGAGCTAAAACTCAACATGGCCCATGCAGAGCCATCTTCTTCAACACCTGCTCTGGATGAAGTTCGATCATCCTTTCCAGTATTGAGGGTTGAATCTATGACAAATGCCTCTCATCTTCATCACTTTCAAAAATTGACCGCAAGAAATGCAGAGACCATGAAAATGGTTCTTGCATACGTTCAGAGGGATGGAGCTTCTACTTCATCTCAAGATGCTCAATCTCTCATTCCTCTGAGTGTGTCGGTCGATTATGTCACCCAGACAACGATGAATGCTCTGGGTGATGGTCTTCTACAAGAGGTAGCACACTTCACCTTTGTATTCAACAGCACAGCGAAGCAGCCAGCCACCGACATGCGCCGTTCGTTGGCAGCCTTCTTATATAATACGGACATGGATATCCAAAAGGCCACTACGGCAACATTAGAGATCGTTGAGCTTTTCAAAGCGAAGATCAAGGCCATACCTCCGACTAAGGTGTAGAGGCCAAAGATGAAGTTGGAGCTACCCACTACATATGCCGAGGCCTCAAATAAGAGGAGGCTTGACGATGATGAGGACCCAGACCAGTCTGGCCCTCAAAGTCGTTAAGAGGGGGAGAAACAGCCAGCAGCCTCGAAGAGCTCTATTCAAAAGGCTGCCCCCTCTGCTTTTTCTCCTTAGCAGCCATCGCAAGCACCATCCAGTAAAAAATCCAAGGCTGCGTAGGCACACGCAGAAGAACGAAGAAAAGGAAAGATGCCCTTTGCATCAACTATAGCCGAGCCATGAGGACATAAGGAGGGTGAAGGGGACGTAATGAAGCTCCTATCCGTATACACCTCTTCATCCTCATTAGAAACTTTGTCATCCTCTACAGAGTATGGTATGGAGACTGCTCCATCGGCAAAGATGGATGAAGAAAAAGTGGTGGTTGTCAATGTTATTGAGCCAGAGCTTGAAGAAAGATTGCAAGAAACAGAAGCGACTCCTATACCAATGGCGATCCTACTTGAAAAAGAAATCGTTGCTGCACCACCACCATACTGGAACACACACAGATTCAAGGTCCCTGTCCAAGGGACCAGAGTCGTCACACCTGCTCTAAGGCAGGACGTCCTAGTCAAAGGTTGAAAACCAGAGGAAGGCAGCAGCAGCAGACATTAGAGCTCCCAACGAGGAATTAATCGAGTACAAGAGATCAGGGATCACATGGAGAACTTGATAAAGCCTACTCCTCGAGACAAGCCGATCAAAGATACTGCAGACAGTGAAGATGTCTACGACTATCTTTATAACCTACGGAATGAGACTCCAACCATAAAGATAAATCTGCATCAACCGGCTCAAGAGCATATTAGACAAAGGTTTTTAGAACGTTTCACTCAACCTGTCTCATCAGTTCATCCGCTGGACGGAATCATTAAAGTCATGGACATCAGACGACGAACCTTTGCGCACATTTTCATGAATACACGGTTGAAAGGTCCCATGGGCATATCAAATCTTTTATAGATTGCGATCTCATTAATCTGAATCCATGAGAACTTCTGTCTCTGTACTTCTATACAAACAATAAGAGAGATAAGGGGATGAAGTATTCTTTGGCCAACAAGGCGATTAGGCAGACGTTGACGAACCTCCTGGACTTCAGGTGCAAATTCGACTTTCAACTGGCTCTATATATGGGGATAGATCAACTTAATATCACTGTGCCAAATGAAGAACTAGAAGGCATTAACCATTTCCCCTCGTGGACGGTGCTGGTGGAACCAGAGGTCGGGGCGATCTTCAGTAATGAGCAAGGAAGAAAGGTGTTCTTTCGTGCAGATCAGCGCTTAAAGTATTCAAACTCTACTTTGCGCTTCATCAAGAATAATCTACTCAGAAGCAGAGACAATACCCCGGGTGTGAAGGAGAGGTCGCGCACCATAGTCAGATCCATCGATAGTCTATTGGAGTTCCGTGAGCTTTTTAGGAGGTTCATGAAGCTCCAACATGTGTAAAAGCCTCTTTCGTTGTAAACTATATTTATCTTTATTTTATTTTTTTTCAATTTCAAGTCTTGTAATTTCCTTTCATTGTATTGTAAAAATACTACATAATAAATGTAATACAGAGGTTATCTTTGACCTTTGCCTTCGATTAGACTTGTGTACTCATTCAAGTAAGAGTCTGTCTTCTTTACTTAGTAGAGTGAAATTCTTTAAATATTGAACTTTTTTTTTATCCAAAGGTCTTGGATATACGAACCAGATCGATGGGGGTCCTTAAATATTGAAATACATCTCTCAACGTATAATTTAAGAATTCTTCCCAATTTACAAGTCCGAAGAGCCATTTTCAAGAGTTAGGTCAGCCCAAATCTGATGACTTTATTTCTACCCCAACCACGATCTAGAGGACTATATACAGAGCCTTTGCATGTGCATCCAGAGCCTTTGCATCGTGCATGCACGGCCTTTGCATAATTCTAAAGGTCGTGAATGCAAAGCATTGGTATGGTGCATACAGAGTTGTCATGCGGAATACTCGAAGAGACAGAGCTTTTATTGAAGAAAACGTCTCATATACAGAGGCGCCGCCCTATTCCAAGGAAGCATAAGTCTTAAGTGCTAAAAAGTACAAGTCGTTGATGCAAATTTTCACTCCAGACACAGAGACTTTGGACCCTACATGCAGAGGAGTCATCCTAGGGATTAAGCTCAACCGAATGCAGAATTCTGTTCCATACTTGCTTCACGCGAATGAAATAGTCTGACCTTTGAAATCTTCTACTCCGGACTTAGAAGTATGAACTTTAAACTCCTTTTAAAAAAACTCTGGGAAATAAGTTTGCATTCCTCCTCATCAGACTTGTAAGTCTAAAACCGTCAATTTTATGAATGTCTGGAAATACATCTTCCAGAGTTCCACTTAAGAAACATTGCCAACTTTCAATTATGAACATCCATTCTTCAAAGTTGCGCAAATCTCAATTTTGAAGACAGTCCACCACAACCACGACGTTCAGGAGTATGCAGTGCCTTTGCATAGGGCATGCCGAGCATTTGCATGCTCTTATTGAACAAAACGTCTAATATACAGAGTCGGCGCCCTATCTAAGGAAGCATAAGTCATAAGTGCCACAAAGTATAAGTCCTTTTGATGCAAAGTTCCACTCCAGACATAGAGCCTCTGCATCATACATGCAGAGGAGTCATCCCAGGGAGTAAGCTCGTCCGAATGCAGAATTCGGTGTTCCAGACTTGCTTCACACGAAGTCAATCGTCAGACCTTTGAAATCTTCAACTTCAGACGTAGAAGTATGAACTTCAAACTGCTTTTAGAAAACTCTGGGAAATAAATCTTCGTCTCCCCACTTCAGACAAGTAAGCCTGAAATTGTCAGTTTATGGAAATCTGGAAACACATCTTCCAGAGTTCCACTACAGAATCACTGCCTACTTAGAAGTCTGAAGATCCATCCTTCAGAGTTACCTCACCTCAATTCAGAAGACTTCTCTTCCACCACACCCACCACGCAGATGACTTTGCAGAGCATTTGCATTTTGCATGGTGCATACATAGCTCAAATGGGGAAGACTCCAAGAGACAGAGCTCTTACTAAAGAAAATGTCTCATATACAAAGGCGGTGCTCTATTTCAAGGAAAATTAATCCTTACCGGACATAGAGCCTCTACATCGTACATGCAGAGGAGTCATCTAGGGAGTATGCACACCCAAATGTAGAATTCGGTGTTCCAGACTTGCTTTACGTGAAGACAGTTGTCTGACCTTTGAAATCTTTAACTCGAGACTTAGAAGTATGAACTTTAAACTACTTTAAAGTACGCTTCCAAATAAGTCTATGTTCCTCACTAGCACACTTAGAAGTCTTAAACCATCAGTTTCATGCAAGTATGGAAAAACATCTTCCATTGTTCCACTTCAGAATTACTACCAACTTAGAACTCTTAAGAGCCATTCTTCAGAGTTACCTCACCTTAATCCTGAAGACTTCTCTTCCACCAACCACCATGCAGAGTTTTCACATAGTGCATGCAGAGCATTTGCATGGTGCATACAGAGCTCTAATGCGGAAGCTCCAAGAGACATAGCTCTTAGTGAAGAAAACGGGTCTTATACAAAGGTGACGCTCTATTCCAAAAAAAATTAAGCCTCACCAGACACAAAGCCTCTGCATCGTGTATGCAGAGGAGTTATCTAGGGCGTAAGCTCACCCAAATGCAAAATTTTGTGTTCCAGACTTGCTTCACGCGAAGTCAGTAGTCTGACCTTTGAAATCTTCTATTCAAGACTTACAAGTATGAACAATAAGCTACTTTTAAAATACGCTTCGAAATAAGTCTGTGTTCCTCCTCAGCAGACTTAGAAGTCTTAAACAGTCAGTTTCTTGCAAGCCTAGAAAAACATCTTCCAGAGTTCTACTTCAGAATCACTGCCAACTTAAAAGTCTGAAGAGCCATTCTTCAGAGTTACCTCACCTCAATTCTAAAGACTTCTGTTCCACCACAACCACCATGGAGAAAACTATGTAGAGCCTTTTCATAGTGCATGCATAGCATTTGCATGGTGCATACAGAGTTCTAATACGGAAGACTCCGAGAGAAAATGCTCTTAGTGAAGAAAACTTGTCATATACAAAGGCGACGCTCTATTCCAAGGAAAATTAAGCCTTACCATACATAGAGCCTCAGCATCATGCATGCAGAGGAGTCATCTAGGGAGTAAGCTCAACAAAATGCAAAATTCTTTTTTCCAGACTTGCTTCACGCGAAATTAGTAGTTTGACCTTTGAAATCTTCAAACTGCTTTTAAAAAACTCTGGGAAATAAATCTTCGTCTCCCCATTTCAGATTAGTAAGTCTGAAACCGTCAGTTTATGGAAGTCTGGAAACACATCTTCCAGAGTTCCACTACAGAATCACTTCATACTTAGAAGTCTGAAGAGCCATTCTTCAGAGTTACCTCACCTCAATTCTGAAGCCCTCTCTTCCACCACAACCACCACGTAGAGGAGTTTGTAGAGCCATTGCATAGTGCATGTAGAGTATTTGCATGGTGCATACAGAGCTCTAATGGGGAAGACTCCAAGAGACAGAGCTCTTACAGAAGAAAACGTGTCTTATACAAAGGCGGCGCTCTATTCGAAGGAAAATTAAGCCTTACAAGACACAGAGCCTCTACATCATGCATGCAGAGGAGTCATCTAGGGAGTAAGCTCATCCAAATGAAGTATTATGTGTTCTAGACTTGCTTCATGCGAAGTCAATAGTCTAACTTTTGAAATCTTCTACCTCAGACTTACAAGTGTGAACTTTAAGCTACTTGTAAAATACGCTTCGAAATAAGTCCGTGTTCCTCATTAGCAGAATTAGAAATCTTAAAACCGTCAGTTTCATGCAAGCCTGGAAAAACATCTTCCAGAGGTTTTACTTCAGAATCACTGGCAACTTAAAAGTCTGAATAGCCATTCTTTAGTGTTACATCACCTCAATTTCGAAGATTTCTCTTCCCCCACAACCACGACGTAGAGGACTATACAAAGCCTTTGCATAGTGCATGCAAAGCATTTTCATGGTGCATACATAGCTCTAATGCTGAAGACTCCAAGAGACAGAGCTCTTAGTGAAAAAACATATCATATACAAAGGCGACGCTATATTCCAAGGAAAATTAAGCCTTACCAAACACAGAGCCTCTGCATTGTGCATGCAAAGGAGTCATCTAGGGAGTAAGCTCACCCAAATGCAGATTTCTGTGTTCCAGACTTGCTTCACGCGAAGTCAGTACTCTAACCTTTAAAATCTTCTACTCTAGACTTAGAAGTATGAACTTTAAACTACCTTTAAAGTATGCTTCAAATAAGTCTGTGTTCCTCACTAGTGGACATAGAAGTCTTAAACCATCAGTTTCATGCAAGTATGGAAAAACATCTTCTAGAGTTCCACTTCAGAATCACTGCCAACTTAGCAGTCTGAAGAGGCATTCTTCAGAGTATCCTCACATCAATTCTGAAGACTTCTCTTCCAACACAACCACCACGCAGGGGACTTTGCAGAGCCTTTGCATAATGCATGTAGAGCATTTGCATGGTGTATACAAAGCTCTAATGCGGAAGACTCCAAGAGACAAAGCTCTTAGTCAAGAAAACGTGTCATATACAAAGTCGACGCTCTATTCTAGGGAAAATTAAGTCTTACCAGACACAAAGCCTCTGCATCGTGCATGTAGAGGAGTCATCTAGGGAGTTTGCTCACCCAAATGTAGAAATCTGTGTTCCAGACTTGCTTCAAACTAAGTCAGTAGTCTGGCCTTCGAAATCTTCTATTCCAAACTTAGAAGTATGAACTTCAAATTGCTTTTAAAAAACTTTGGGAAATAAATCTTTGTCTCCCTACTTCAGACTAGTAAGTTTGAAACCGTCAGTTTTTGGAAGTCTGGAAACACATCTTCCAGAGTTCTACTACAGATTCACTGCCTACTTAGAAGTTTGAAGTGCCATTGTTTAGAGTTACCTCACCTCAATTCTTAAGCCATCTCTTACACCACTACCACCAAGCAGAGGACTATGCAGAGCTTTTGCATAGTGCATGCAGAGCATTTGCATGGTGCATGCAGAGCATTTGCATGGCGCATACAGAGCTCTGATGTGGAAGACTCCAAGAGACAGAGCTCTTAATGAAGAAAATGTGTTATATATGAAAGTGGCGCTGTATTCCAAGGAAAACTAAGCCTGTGTTCCTCATCAGCAGACTTAGAAATCTTAAACCGTCAGTTTCATGCAAGCCTGGAAAAACATCTTCCAGAAGTTTTACTTCAGAATCACTGCCAACTTAGAAGTCAGAAGAGCCATTCTCCAGAGTTACCTCACCTCAATTCTGAAGACTTCTCTTCCCCCACAACCACCACGTAGAGGACTATACAGAGCCTTTGCATAGTGCAAGCAGAGCATTTTCATCGTGCATAGACTCCAAGAGACATAGTTCTTAGTGAAGAAAACATGTCATATACAAAGGCGACACTCTATTTCAAGGAAAATTAAGCCTTACCAGACACAGAGCCACTACATCGTGCATGCAGAGGAGTCATCTAAGGAGCAAGCACACCAAAATGAAATTATGTGTTCCAGACATGCTACTTGCAAAGTCAGTAGTCTGACCTTCGAAATCTTCTAATCCAGACTTAGAAGTATGAACTTCAAGCCGCTTTAAAAAAACTGGGAAATAAATCCTCGTCTCCCCACTTCAGACTAGAAAGTCTGAAAGCGTCAGTTTTTGGAAGTCTGGAAACAAATCTTCCAGAGTTCCACTACAGAATCACTGCCTACTTAGAATTCTGAAGGGCAATTCTTCAATGTTACCTCACCTCAATTCTGAAGTCTTCTCTTCCACCACAGCCACCACGCAGAGGAATATGCAGAGCCTTTGCATAGTGCATGTAGAGCATTTGCATGGTGCATACAAAGCACTAATGTAGAAGACTTCAAGAGATAGAGCTGTTAGTGAAGAAAATGTGTCATATACAAAGGGGGCTCTCTATTCCAAGGAATATTAAGCCTTACAAGATACATAGCCTCTGCATCGTGCATGCAGTCATCTAGGAAGTATGCTCATCCGAATGCAGAATTCTGTGTTCCAGACTTGCTTCATGCAATGTTAGTAGTCTAACCTTTGAAATTTTCTACTCCAGACTTACAAGTTTGAAATTTAAGCTACTTTTAAAATACGCTTCAAAATATGTCTGTGTTCCTCATTAGCAGACTTAGAAGTCTTAAACTGTCAGTTTCATGCAAGCCTGGAAAAACATCTTCCAGAGTTTTACTTCAGAATCAATGACATCATAGAAGTCTAAAGAACCATTCTTCAGAGTTATCTCACCTCAATTTTGAATACTTTTTTCCACCACAAGCACCACGCAGAGGACTATGCAGAGCATTGCATAGTGCACGCAGAGAATTTGATTGGTGCATACATAGCTCTAATGCGTAAGACTCCAAAGCCTCTGCATCGTACATGCAGAGGAGTCATCTAGGAAGTAAGCTCACCCAAATGTTGAATTCTGTGTTCCAGAATTGCTTCACGCGAAGTCAGTAGTCTGACCTTTGAAATCTTCTACTCTAGACTTAGAAGTATGAACTTCACACAGCTTTTAAAAAACTCTAGGAAATAAATCTTCGTCTCCCCACTTCAGACTAGTAAGTCTGAAATCGTCAGTTTTTGGATGTCTGGAAACACATATTCCAGAGTTCCACTACTGAATCACTGCCTACATAGAAGTCTGAAGAGCCATTCTTCAGAGTTACCACACCTCAATTCTGAAGCCCTCTCTTCCACCACAACTACCATGCAGAGGACTATGCAGAGCTTTTGCATAGTGCATGCATAGCATTTGCATTGTGCATACAGAGCTCTAATGCTAAAGACTCCAAGTGACAGAGTTCTTAGTGAAGAAAATGTGTTATATATGATAGTGGCGCTGTATTCCACGAAAAATTAAGCTTGTGTTCCTCATCAGCAGATTTAGAAATTTTACACCGTCAGTTTCATGCAAGCCTGGAAAACATCTTCCAGAGGTTTACATCAAAATCACCAGCAACTTAAAAGTCTGAAGAGCCATTCTTCAGAGTTCCCTCACTTAAATTCTGAAGACTTCTCTTCCACCAAAACCATCATGAAGAGGACTATGTAGAGCCTTTGCATAGTGCATGTAGAGCATTTGCATGGTGCTTACAAAGCTCTAATGCGAGAGACTCCAATAGACAGAGTTGTTAGTGAATAAAACATGTCATATACAAAGGCGGCACTCTATTCCAAGGAAATTTAAGCTTCACCAGACCCAGGGCCATTAAATTGTGCATGCAGTCATCTAGGGAGTAAGCTCATCTGAATGCAGAATTATGTGTTCAAGACTTGCTCCACGTGAAGTCAGTAGTCTGACCTTTGAAATCTTCAACTCCAGACTTACAAGTATGAAATTTAACTACTTTTAAAATACGCTTCGAAATATGTATGTGTTCCTCATTAGCATACTTAGATGTCTTAAATCGTTTGTTCCATGCAAGCCTGGAAAAACATCTTTCAGAGTTTTACTTCAGAATCACTGCCAACTTAGAAGTCTGTAGAGCCATTCTTTAGAGTTTCCTCACCTCAATTCTGAAGACTTCTTTTCCACTACAACCACCACGCAGAGAACTATGCAGAGCCTTGCATAGTGCATGTAGAGCATTTGCAAGGTGCATACATAGCTCTAATGCAGAAGACTGCAAGAGACATAGCTCTTAGTCAAGAAAACATGTCATATACAAAGCCGACGCTCTATTCCAAGGAAAATTAAGCCTTACCAGGCACAGACCCTCTGCATCATGCATGCAGAGGAGGCATCTAGGGAGTAAGCTCACCCAAATGCAGAATTATGTGTTCCATACTTGCTTTACGCGAAGTCAGTAGTTTTACCTTCGAAATCTTCTACTCCAGACTTAGAAGTGTGAACTTCAAACTGCTTTTAAAAAACTCTGGGAAATAAAGCTTCGTTTCCCCACTTCAGACTAGTAAGTCTGAAACCGTCAGTTTTTGTAAGTTTGGAAACAAATCTTCCAGCGTTCCACTACATAATCAATGCCTACTTAGAAGTCTGAAGATCCATTCTTCAGAGTAACCTCACCACAATTTTGAAGCCCTCTCTTCCACCACAACCACCACTCAGAGGACTATGTAGAGCCTTTACATAGTGCATGCAGAGCATTTGCATGGTGCATACAGAGCTCTAATGGGGAAGACTCCAAGAGACAGAGCTCTTACTAAAGAAAACGTCTCATTTACAAAGGCGTCACTCTATTCCAAGGAAAATTAAGCCTTACCAGACACAAAACCTCTGCATCGTACATGCAGAGGAGTCATATAGGGAGTAACCTCACCCAAATGCAGAATTATGTGTTCCAGACTTGCTCACGCGAAGACAGTAGTCTGACTATTGAAATCTTCTACTATAGACTCAGAAGTATGAACTTTAAACTACTTTTAAAGTACCATTCCAAATAAGTCTGTGTTCGTCACTAGCAGACATAGAAGGCTTAAACCATTAGTTTCATGCAAGTATGGAAAAACATCTTCCAGAGTTCCACTTTAGAATCACTGCCAACTTAGATGTCTGAAGAGCCATTTTTCAGAGTTCCCTCACCTCAATTCTGAAGTCTTCTCTTCCACCATAACCACCATGCAGGGGAAATTGTAGAGCCTTTGCAAAGTGCATGTAGAGCATTTGCATGGTGCATACAAAGCTCTAATGCGAAAGACTTCAAGAGACAGAGCTGTTAGTGAAGAAAATGTGTCATATACAAAGGCGGCGCTCTATTCCAAGGAAAATTAAGCCTCACAAGACAGAAAGCCTCTGCATCGTGCATGCAATCATCTAGGAAGTAAGCTCATCCGAATGCAGAATTCTGTGTTCCAGACTTGCTTCACGCAAAGTCAGTAGTCTGACCTTTGAAATCTTCTACTCTAGACTTACAAGTATGAAATTTAAGCTACTTTTAAAATACGTTTCGAAATATGTTTGTGTTCCTCATTAGCAGACTTAGAAGTCTTAAACCGTCAGTTTCATGCAAGCCTGAAAAAACACCTTTCAGAGTTTTACTTCAGAATCACTGCCAACTTAGAAGTCTGAAGAGCCATTCTTCAGAGTTATCTCACCTCAATTATGAATACTTCTTTTCCACCACAACCACCACACAGAGGACTATGTAGAGCCTTGCATAGTGCATGCAGAGAATTTGCATGGTGCATACATAGCTCTAATGTAGAAGACTCCAAGAGACAGAGCTCTTAGTCAATAAAACGTGTCATATACAAAGACAATGCTCTATTCCAAGGAAAATAAAGCCTTACCAGACACAGAGCCTCTACATCGTGCATGCAAAATAGTCATCTAGGGAGTAAGCTCACCCAAATGTAGAATTATGTGTTCCAGACTTCCTTCACGAGAAGTCAATTGTCTGACCTCCGAAATCTTCTACTCCAGACTTAGAAGTATGAACTTCAAACAACTTTTAACAAACTTTAGGAAATAAATCTTCGTCTCCCCACATCTTCCAGAGTTCCACTACAGAATCACTGCCTACTTAGAAGTCTGAATAGCCATTCTTCAGAGTTACCTTACCTCAATTTTGAAGCCCTCTCTTCCACCACAACCACCAGGCAGAGGACTATGCCGAGCCTTTGCATAGAGCATGCAGAGCATTTTCATGGTGCATACAGAGCTCTAATGCGGAAGACTCCAAGAGACAGAGCTCTTAATGAAGAAAATGTGTTATATATGAAAGTGGCGCTGTATTCCAAGGAAAACTAAGCCTGTGTTCCTCATCAGCAGATTTAGATATCTTACACCATCAGTTTCATGCAAGCCTGGAAAAATATCTTCCAGAGGTTTTACTTCAGAATCATTGCCAACTTAGAAGTCTGAAGAGCCATTCTTCAGAGTTCCCTCGCCTCAATTCTGTAGACTTCTCTTCCACCATAACCATCACACAGACGACTATGTAGAGCCTTTGCATAGTGCATGTAGAGCATTTGCAAGGTGCTTACAAAGCTCTAATGCGGGAGACTCCAATAGACAGAGCTATTAGTGAAGAAAACGTGTCATATACAAAAGCGACGCTCTATTCCAAGGAAAATTAAGCCTCACCAGACACAGAGCCTCCGCATCGTGTATGCAGTCATCTAAAGAGTAAGCTCATCCAAATGCAGAATTCTGTGTTCAAGACTTGCTTCACGCGAAGTCAGTAGTCTGACCTTTGATATCTTCAACTCCAGACTTACAAGTATGAAATTTAAGCTACTTAACAAAATACGCTTCAAAATATGTCTGTGTTCCTCATTAGCAGACTTAGATGGCTTAAACCGTTTATTTCATGCAAGCCTCGAAAAACATCTTCGCGAGTTTTACTTCAGAATCACTGCCAACTTAGAAGTCTGAAGAGCCATTCTTTAGAGTTTCCTTACCGCAATTATGAAGACTTCTTTTCCACCACAACCACCACGTAGAGGACTATGCAGAGCCTTGCATAGTGCATGTAGAGCATTTGCATGGTGCATACATAGCTCTAATGCAGAAGACTCCAAGAGACAGAGCTATTTGTCAAGAAAACGTTTCATATACAAAGCCGACGCTCTATTCCAAGGAAAATTAAGACTTACCAGGCACAGAGCCTCTACATCATGCATGCAAAGGAGTCATCTAGGGAGTAAGCTCACCCAAATGCAGAATTATGTGTTCCATACTTGCTTCACGCGAAGTCAGTAGTTTTACCTCCGTAATCTTCTACTCCAGACTTAGAAGTATGAACTTCAAACTACTTTTCAAAAACTCTGGGAAGTAAAGCTTCGTCTCCCCACTTCAGACTAGTAAGTCTGAAACCGTCAGTTTTTGTAAGTTTGGAAACAAATCTTCCAACGTTCCACTACAGAATCAATGCCTACTTAGAAGTCTGAAGATCCATTCTTTAGAGTAACCTCACCATAATTTTGAAGCCCTCTCTTCAACCACAACCACCACTCAGAGGACTATGTAGAGCCTTTGCATAGTGTATGCAGAGCATTTGAATGGTGCATACAGAGCTCTAATGGGGAAGACTCCAAGAGACAGAGCTCTTACTAAAGAAAACGTCTCATTTACAAAGGCGACACTCTATTCCAAGGAAAATTAAGCCTTACCAGACATAAAACCTCTGCATCGTACATGCAGAGGAGTCATATAGGGAGTAACCTCACCCAAATGCAGAATTATTTGTTCCAGACTGGCTCATGCGAAGACAGTAGTCTGACCATTGAAATCTTCTACTATAGACTCAGAAGTATGAACTTTAAACTACTTTTAAAGTACAGTTCCAAATAAGTCTGCGTTCCTCACTAGCAGACATAGAAGGCTTAAACCATCAGTTTCATGCAAGTATGGAAAAACATCTTCTAGAGTTCCACTTTAGAATCACTGCCAACTTAGAAGTCTGAAGAGCCATTCTTCAGAGTTCCCTCACCTCAATTCTGAAGTCTTCTCTTCCACCACAACCACCATGCAGGGAAATATGCAGAGCCTTTGCAAAGTGCATGTAGAGCATTTGCATGGTGCATACAAAGCTCTAATGCAGAAGACTTCAAGAGACAGAGCTGTTAGTGAAGAAAATGTGTCATATACAAAGGTGGCGCTCTATTCCAAGGAAAATTAAGCCTCACAAGACAGAAAGCCTCTGCATCGTGCATGCAATCATCTAAGGAGTAAGCTCATCCAAATGCAGAATTCTATGTTCAAGACTTGCTTCACGCGAAGTCCGTAGTCTGACCTTTGATATATTCAACTCCAGACTTACAAGTATGAAAGTTAAGCTACTTAAAAAATACGCTTCAAAATATGTCTGTGTTCCTCATTAGCAGACTTAGATGGCTTAAACCGTTTATTTCATGCAGGCCTCAAAAAACAGCTTTGAGAGTTTTACTTCAGAATCACTACCAACTTAGAAGTCTGAAGAGCTATTCTTTAGAGTTTCCTCCCCTCAATTATGAAGACTTCTTTTCCACCACAACCACCACGTAGAGGACTATGCAGAGCCTTGCATAGTGCATGTAGAGCATATGCATGGTGCATACATAGCTCTAATAATTTCGGACTTGAATAATTGGACTTTCTATATTTGTCTCTGAATCCTTTCTCCTTAGCCTGCTTATCATTTCTGAGTACATCATCTTCACTTCTCCAGGCAAGTTTCCATCAATTTCATGTTCTAGCATGACTTCCTCTTTATTGTCTATTATGAACGTGTGGCTGCAATACTTGAAAGAGCCGAAAGTGCCACCAGGTGTGCTAATAACTATTTCCATGTCCATATAACCAGTTGAATCTGATGACTCTACTGTTGTTTCTTGTTTTTCCCCCAAAGGTTGCACAGTTGAAGGAATAAATAATTTTTCCTGAAGTAATTGAATAAATGAATCAAAAGGTGTTAAAGGAATGATTGCAAGACATGATTTCTGAGAAATATTATCATGCTTGTGTTCTAGCTCATCATTTGAGTTTTTAAACACCCCATCTGAACTAGGAATGGCAATGGTTTCAATTTCCTCCGTCTCGTTAGAGCCTGCTTCAGTATTACCTACATCCATTCTTTCTTCATCACCATTTCTCTCTTCAACGTTCTCCTCAATTGTTGTATCCGTGTTAGATGTCATTCCCAATGTTGTTGCCTCTTCTTGTCTTATTCTCTTACCCATGTTTTCATTATTATAGACAACTTTATCATCAGAGTCATCATCTTCATCATGCTTCCTTTTAGATGATTTGGTTTCTTTCTTGCAACCCATCTCTTGATGGACTTTCCGTATCAACACTGTCATGTACCTTATATCCACCAAATCTGCCTTCACTTCATTCAGTTGAGCAGTCGTGGCAAAATCTTCGGTATGAGGCATGTAGGCTTTGCGAATGGCATTGGTGGGATTTCCTTGTGAAGCAGATGGATCAGTTGGAGGTTGGAATGGATTTTCTGTTTTGGCTTGTGTATTGGTGTCATCCGTTTGAGACTGCCTGAGGGTATTTAGTTGGGTGAGTATGAAAACTTCATTCTTAGCTTGTATCTCAATTATCTTATGAGAAAAAATCTCAAAGTTCTTGAGGATACAGGTCTGGAAGACTTTGAACTCTTCTTTTGTCACAGAGTTTGATACCAAGTTCTAGACAGTTGATTGGCTAGTTTCTGTCATATTCTTCACACCCTCCAATTGGTTTTCTGTTAGAAGGACAATACTGTCAAGGCCACCAATTTTTTCCATAGTTCCTTCCTCCATTGACGTCATCTTTCCCTTCAAACTTCTTATTTGATTTACAGCAGTCAATTCATTGATCTTAGAGTGAACCTTTACAAATTCTCCCTTACAAAAGTCACTGAAGTTGTTAAACTAAGTTTTTGTGACAATCGTTCTGTTTGCAATCCCACAGCAGGTGTGGGTTGGCCTGTTGATGTGACAAACACATCATGTACAACAGATGTACTTGGTAGTGGGATTTTGTTGATGTTCATTCCACCACGACTTCCACCCAATCCTTGACCATCCTAGAAGGATTGTCTATAGGTGTTAAGACAGGTTGACGAACAACCTAAACAGGTAAGTTATGAAAACTTGTGCCAGTGCAAGGAAGATTAACATTTTCAGGTTTTGCATTTGGCTCAATATGGGATGGACTTCCTGACTCAATGTGATGAAACGAATGATGAGGATGAGACAAGTGTTCCTCAATTTCAACATTGGCTTCCTCCAACTGAAGAGCTAATGGATTATGCGTTGGTTGTCTAAAAAATGTTTAATGAAACATCCTCCTTTTGAGAAGGCGATGAGTGGGTTGGTGGGGTTGATATGAGAGTCGGCATGGGCTCAGTGCCTTTTTCAATACCTTCCACCAGAGAATGTGGAGAGATAGCAGATGTGGGTGCCCGTCTTTTTGGAGATGGGGCAAGGTCCTCTTCTTTTTTTGACCCTGATCTCTCTAAATCCTCTCTTTTGTTTTTATCACTTCTACCCTGCCTCTCATTCACATTTTCCTTCTCTACACTTTTAGGAGACATAACCCTATGTGTCTCCTCCCTAACACTCTTTTCTTTTGACTCTTTACCACTCGTCCTAAGTGGAACTGCTTCTTGGGTAGGGTCTACCGGTTCTGGCAGTCCGATAGAAGCACAACATTCTCTAAGTACCCTATCGTCATTGCTAATATATGCTCTCAACTCCAAGGGGAGTGGCATATGATTTCTAAAATTAGAAAGAGGATTAGATAACCCTAGTGAATCCATCTAGAATTATGGGGCCATTTCCTTCTCCTCTCTTGCTGGAATGTTTGGTCGTAAGTGCATTGCTCTCTTCACACACAGTTGGAAGAATCTTTGAAATGTAATGTACCCAGGCTGCTTTGCAATGTATGCTTTAATTTCTTTCATGAATAGTGATGCATAATCATAATGCATGTTGAAAGCTATACCATGGAAGATCGTCAATGTTGGCCTTGATGCTTGATCTAGGCTTGAGGCTTTGGGCGATAAACATCTATTGATATAGGAGAACATGCAATACCAAACAGGTGGTAAACCTTTCCTCCTGAAACTGCTTAGTGTTGGCAAGGGATCTTTGTATCCCAATGAGATGAATTCTTTAATCTTCTTCTCCTGAGATGGTAGGGCATCAAAATTTGATTTCCCAAACACTTCATTGTTATTTGGAAGGAAGAGCATTTTCCTTATGAGTTCCAGGGATAGGGAAAAACCGTACCAACCTATAGTTAAAGTAATCTCATTTTGTTCCTCCTCATATGTTAGATTCTTCCACCACTGTTGAAGATATTGAACAGGAACTTCGTACATTCTGGTGAGCATCCTTTTCAATGGATGTCCTTTAAGCATTTCAATGACAATTTGGTGCTCGTGTTTCAATTTTTCAGAGTTCAGGTTTAGGTCACTATTGTTTTCCTTAATGAGATCATAATCAGATTCTTGTAAAATAGTCTGACTTACATTAGGTTCTCCAATAGCTATAGACATAGCAGTAGTCTATGCTGGTTGGCATTCATGAGCATCTCCCACTTCGCCTTGAGATTCAGCAGGTTCAGGGTTGTTCTTTACGCTTATCAGTGGCCTGTTCATCATTTGGCATCGGAATCGGAGCCAGATGGATTGAATCTACTGTTAACTGATGGGAATTGATTTCCTAATGGATGGGAGATGTGCTCCTAGAGAGCAACTTCAATGTTTCTAATCAGGATAGAAGCACCCTGTTTGACCTCATTATCAGAATCAGAAGAGAAAGAGTGTTCGAAGCAGGTTTTGGTCATGTGGATTGTTTTCTGGACATTCGATTGTGAGTTAGCCATTGATGGGTTGCTTTGATGTTCTATCAATGCAAGAGGTAAGTTCGTATGAGGAAAATGAAGGCATGAGTGATGACGATTCACATATATGGAGTATATATGGATTTAAATTTTAACAAAGAACTCGAAAGGTTTGTTTATAGAGTGACAAGTGGAAGTGTAGAGTACTCAATGGACTCATTAAGCGTGCAAATTAAAAACCGTCGTATTTTTTGAAAAATGTTTAATTACATTTAGGATATATGTTAATAGTTGGTCGAATCATATACGAACATGTGGCAGAAAACCGGTCTAGGTGCATTTGAGACGAAGAAGTGTTTTAAAGTCTGGGAGGTTCAGAGTTTATTCCAGAACTCTAAATTTATATCCAGATCTGTAGGTCTGAATGTAGTATTGTGTCGGAACTCTGGCCCGGGTACTTTCAGACTTCGACCCTCTACATTTACCAAGTCTGGATCGAAAGGTTACTTTTCACCCAAACCAGACTTCTATATCTGTAAAGATCTTATAGACTATCCTTCGTCGTCTGAGAGTGAATCTTCGCAAATTAGCTCTTACAAAAGTCACTAAAGTTGTTAAACTCAATATTAAAGTGTTTAAGTCTGGGATGTACAAAGTTTCTTCCTTAACTCCTAATTGACATCCGCAGTTGTAAGTCTAAATGTAGACCTCCGACGGAAGTCTGAGCCACTACTTTCAGACTTGCACGTCTATCTTTACCAAGTTCGGCGCATAAACTACTTCGTCACCATACCAGACTTAGAAATTTGTAAAGATCTTACAGACTTCCACTCAGTCTGATAACAGGACTTTAGAGACAGCACGTATAAGTCTACCGTTGTAGATTCAAGAGTGGAAAATGCAAATTACGGGTACGTTATGCCCAAAGAAGAAGATTCAGAATTGGAGTTACATAACTCTTAATGACGACCTCACAACCTCATACTCTGAACATTTGTAGGCCATTGTACAGATCAAGTCTCTATGTATAAAACTGAAACCTCAGACTTTACCCCTAAAGATGACAAATAAATTTCCTTGACAATTCCAGACTTCCAACCAAAATCAAATTCTGCAGAATTGTAGAAGGCTGTATAGACCACGCTCTAGGTCTGAAAATAAAATTACATTCTTCATTACTAAATCAGACAAACAGGCTAGAGAGTAATTTACAAACTTTCAACCAACCCTCATACCTCCAATATTTTAATTTATTTTATTAACCTACATCAGATTTACATTTAGATGTACATTTAAATTTTGAAATTCATAAATTCAGAGATTAGCAGTTGTAATCCAAATAGAATCGGAAATTTGTTTCAAAGCTTTTTTTATATTTCAATTTTCCATCATGGAACGTGGTTTTAGATTATGGTTCAGTTTTCAAAGAACAACAACCAACAGGAATTGCTTACCTATTCTAAGGTATGATAACATGGATAGACTACACAACTTTAGAATTTTCATAAATTGATAAACTCAAAACTTCAATCATCATCGGTTGTAATCTCCATAAAATCGGAAATTTGTTTCAAACTTGTTTCCATATCCTGATATTTCATCATAGAACGTGGTTTTAAATTATCATTCAATTTCCGTACTTCTCATTACTCAGATTGGCAACATTTCTCAACTTCAAACCATAACAATCAAAACGAATTGCTTACATGTTGTGAGGTATGATATCTTCGGTCGATTAACCTACTTCAAAATTTTGATTAATTGATAAATGTTTTTCCTTCTACAGATTAATGGATATGAAGAATATTACATTCATCCAAGATCTTGACATACAAAAGGATGACTTCACTGTGAAGGTCAGAATCATTCGACAGTGGAATCAACCGGTGTTTAAAAACCCTGATGAAATTGTCAGACCCCAACTTGTGAAACTGTAAGTAAGAAGTCTCTTACTCTAGTCAATATGCCTTAGTCTATTGAAGCGATCAGGACTAAGATCTCTCATGCAAAAGAGATTAAGAACCAGAGATCTTACTCAAAGGGTGAAGGTTTCATTCATACAGAGCCCGCGCTCAATCTCCATGGACGATCAGCCTTATGCGCCAAAAAGCATAAGCACTTGATGCAAAGCTACAACTCCAAGACACAGAGCCTCTACATATGCAGAAATTTTGCATAGTACATGCAGAACCTCTGCATAAGACATGCAGAGCTTCTGTATAGAAGATGCAGAGCTTCTTGTCATCTTCTTCATGGAACGCGCATGCAAGCCCAGACATTCTCGCAAGCATCTAACAAATTTGAGGCGGCTTGACATAGTCTGCTCCACTTTTTGAGGAAAGTCAAAGATAAGAATGCAGACTCGACAACTCAAAGATTCAAGCTTGAATTATAGCATAGTTGTTAGATCTCGGCGTATATAAGGAGGTTTGTGAAGTCCAGAATCATACAAACATGATATGATCTTCAAGAATCAAGATGAACATAAAAGTAGAGAGAATATTATCAAAGATTGATTTGATTGAGAGAGAGAAATTTACAGCTCTAATCTTGATTACAATTCTGCTAAGGACTTCGTAATGACAATTACAAAGGAAAATACTATTTATACTATGAAATAGTAAAACTACACTATTACAAAATAAAGCTATTCTAAGGAGAAACTTGAAAACAACTTTAACGCTCTAACTTGAACCCCTTTGGATTCAAGTTTGGACTCTTGTGAATTTCATCTTGCGCAGTCCAAGAATTTTCTCCAGTCTTCTTAGAGCATTCCTATATTGGATCTTTTCCACGAGCAAGTTTATTGCGTTGACAAGCAAGTATCTTTCCTTGGAACTCATCCGTTTAGATTCAGCAGCTTTATCGTTCATCACCCTCTTTAAGTCAAGTGCCCTTCTCACTAATTTTATTGTGCCATCAGAATATTTATTCAGCTCGTTAAACCTCATGAACTTCTTTACTTGAAGTTGAACAAAATAGACGACCCCAAACTCTGGGATTTCAAGAACCATATACACTGGATAGCATTCAATGTCTTCTAGGTCTTGATTTGGTCTTTTAAGATTAATGATTTGCTGATTGTCTTCAAGGCCCATCTGTACATCAATGACCATTGCCAGTTTTACATGACAACGTATAAATCTCTTGATTGCTTCAAGAACAACCAATTCTCCTTCCTTTCTGATAGTCATGTTTTTATATATTCAAGGTCATCCAAGTATAAGTTCGAGAAGTCTGCTTCGCTGAATCTCCAAATCTGACCATCCTGCCTTGTTACTGTGAAAACAGGATACCAGATTCTTAACAACTTCTGAGCATCAATTTGTTTGATCGTCACAATCTGATGCTTTGTACGAACTTCACTGATTGGTTGGCACTTGGCTTTCAGAAGATGTCGGTATTCAGTACGATATTCTTTTGTCTGCTTACGAATACCTAGAACTTTGTTGCCACTTAGCACTTTTCTATGTCGGATGAAGATTCCAAAGTAGATATCTTCTAGATATGGCTCTCGGATCCTTGCTCGATTATATCCAGGAAAATTTGCTCTAATATGAAATGGCACATAGTCTCTGGTGAAAAATCCAGTTGGATCAACATGTTCTCTTTGAGCTGGAATGTCTCGCACATCAGATAAAACTGCAGTGGAAGATTCTGGAGCAGACTGACGTTCTTCTTGAACAGGAAAGACTGGATCTTCATCATCTACCTCGGCTTCAAAGTCAAAATAGATCCTAGTCGATTCGTCGATGTTGTCAATGTCTTCTCCAAAGTCTTGCTCTCCATCCAGAGTTTTAGAGAACACTTTGTTGAATCCAACATTGGCAGACAAGTCCAATAGCATCCTTGTTCCTACAGTAGAGTCCGCCGACTTTTCAACCATTGGCTCGATCATAGGACTTGTCTCCAAACCTTCATCTACAACTTCAATAACCTCAATTGTTCTTTCTCGAACTGATTTCGGGTCAAAAGCTTTAGCAGTAACGTCTTGAGTTGATGGCTCCTCACCAACCCTTGCACCTTGTTCAGAAGTCTCAGCCAATCTATGTCTCTTTCTCTCCCCCTCATGACTATCTGGATCGTCTTGATCGTCATTCCTTCTTTTGAGAGATATGGCCTGAGACCTGCAGGTTTCTTCTAAGGTAGACACCCATTCAGCTAGGGCATCGATTGAACTTTTAAGATCTTGGGTGTTAGATGTGATCAACTTGCTAACTTTGGAAAAGCTAGAAGTAACCACATCTTGAAAATCCAAAAACTCTGAGGCTCTAACAAAGGGGTTCACGTCTAATTGTTGACGTAAGAGACCGACCAAATCTGCGTCCTCAGCATCTGAATTATGAGATGCCATTAATTTGGCATACAACAACGATTTCAGCTCATCCACTGATTGATCAGGTATAGACGGTTCAGGAACATGCGGTGGTGATGGCACAGATGGTGGCTCTTCTTCTACAACCTCCTTCCCCTTCAAAATTCTTTTGAGACTAGCCATTTGAGCATCCATATTGTCTTGAACAGCCTTTAGGGCGCCGTCCAGGTATTCCCTTGACACGAAGTCGGGTAAAGTAACTCCTGGTTCACTTAGAATACCAGTTGTAACAACAATTGAATAAACTGTTGTGCCTACGTTCAATGTTGGCAAAATGTTAGCATTGGTAGGACTTCCAACCTGTCCTTGTGGAATGTCAAAAGACACCACTCTGGTCGTTCCAGCAAGTTCACTAAGAACTACACTTGGAGCAACAAATGCTCCTGACTCATGTGTACCTAAGTGTATCTGCTCTAGACTCGAGGTGCACAGAATCGAAGTCGTAGGCTGGGGCAGCGGCCTACTTGTTTTAATAGCTACAATCTCCAATTGAGAAGTAGTTAGCATATGAGCTATATCCCCATGTGAAATTGAAACAATCGGTTGTTGAGAACAAATTGAGTGGATAGGAGAGGTGTGCAAATGCATAGCTGGGCTAGCTATGTCTTGTTCAATACTAACATTCAACAGATGAATGTCAGTAGCAGATGTGGTTACCCGACTACGTGTATCAGTTTGGATAGGAGCTTGATCTTCTTTTTCTGCTCCACTCTCACCCTCTCCATATTCTTTTCTTTCCCTTTCTCTCATCCTCTCTTCATTTTCAACATTAACTCCCTCATCTTCTTCATCATCAGGTATGTCTTGAAGTATGAGATAGTATCATCACATTCCTCCACGTTGAAAATAATGAATGCAAGCTTGGACAAGGTTGCTGAGCAGAATACTCAGGAAAAATATCGTCAATGTCATCAACAATGGTGCCAACTTCAATATTTTTAGTAGGAATGGATTGATCACGATCTTCTGCTCCATCATTATCATCATCATCATCTTGACTATTACCAGAATCTACCCCATAATCAGATTGAGTAGCTTCCGAACTTGAAGTTGAGGAAGTACTGACAATTGGAGTGCTTTGCTGATCAGACGCACCCCTCTCAGATTCTTTTTCTCTCAGCTCAGTTCCCTGTTCAGGTAACCCCAGTTCTTGAACACTCTCTTCTAATTCTAACTGCTCTTTCACAGCTGAGGCATGGTTCTGGTTGAACTATTGGATCTATCACTCTCCTATAGTCTATTACGCACTGAGCAGTCTGATCAGCTAGGGCAATAAGTTCTTGTGGTACTAGCATTATTGAATCCAGGTCTTCCACTTCAGTATGCTGTCTGATTCTAGTCATGGTGAATGTTGGTCTTTTTTCAGAACTGAATCTGGCCGGAATATCCTCATTAGCATTCATCATGGCCTTAATGAATAATTGTAGAAATATCTGAAATGGCACAAATTTCCGAGCTTTTGACGGGATTCTTTTTGCATTGACTAGCTCTACCAACTCATTCCATATGACTAAGGCGAAGTCATAGTTTCTTGAAAAGACGACACCATGAAAGAATTTAAGAAATGAGCTACTGCATGTATCTATGCCCGATGTCTTTGACGTCAGACATCTATTCAAAATAGAGAACAGTAAGTGCCAGCTTGAAGGCAGGAAACGTCTTTTGAACCGAGTTGGGTTGTTCAGAACTGCCGAGTATCCTAGATGCTTGATATCTAGACACAGTTGTTCGTCTGATATAAAATCTTCAAAACCAGTAGGGCCTGGTCCGGGCAGACGAAGTATTCTTCTAAGACGCTTCAATGTCAGACGACTGACAAATTCGTCAACTTCGCCTTGAAAGTAAATAGCATCCCCGTCTTTTTCTAAAGTCAATGTGCTCCAAAATTGTTGTAAATACACCATCAGAACTGGTGTATTTGCAGATAAAGAATATGAAATAGGATGGCCTTTCAAAATTTCTATAATGATTGGGTATTCAGCTGACATAGCAAAGGAAAAGACATGGTTATTTGATTTAATGTCAAGGTATTTTATTTGTGGGAAAAGGGTTTCAGATGGAATAGGCTGATTGGGCGGGTGAATAGGAATGTTATCAGATCTAACTGAAGGAACATGTGATTTCTCGTCAGATTGATGTCGGTGTTTCGCCATTAACCTGTAAAAAAATCTAAAAATATTAAAAACCATTTTATTCAATCAAAATATAACACACACAACAACAAAAACAACAAAAAAAATTAAACTCTAAAAAAAATTAAAACAATTAAAAAAATAGACAACAACAAAAAAAGATTAAAAAAAAAACTAAACACATACACAAACACAACACTTAGAAAAAAATGAAAACCAAGTTGACCGAATTAAAAGTCCGGACAACATACGAACATTCTAACACTTTAAAGAAAAAAAAACGTAGTTGTGACCGGCTTAGAAGTCCGGACAACAAAACATTCACACACATACAACATTACTAAGTCTAAAAATGAAAAAGATTTAAGTCGGACAATCATCAACCGGATTAAGGTTGATCGGATTGAACTCCGATCACCTTGTCCGGTGAAATATCCGTTCAACACACAAAATTCACACACAGTAAAAAATTCAAAAATACACACTAAAACAAAATTCAAAATCCACACAAAACAATCAAAATAATCAAAATACACTAAAAAATGATCAAAAAACACACAAAATACACAATCGAACAAAGATAAAACCATTTTTATTTGAGTTTATTATCTTTATATTCCATTTTCAGATTCGATTATTAAGTCCATCAGTCCAGAAATTCAATGTTAATCCAATACGATCAAGGTATATGAATAAGGAATCAAATGATATATAAACCTTGATTGAAGAAATATGAAACTGTAGAAAAGATTGACTGAGTAGATCTTTGAACGTAGAACCATAGTTGAGCGGAGACGACGATGAACAGTTAAAGGAGAAAAAAGTAAAAAGTAAAAAATGAGTCGACTATTTATAGTCAAATTCAAAAACCGTTCAGATTCTAAATCGCTCAAGATTTATCCAGATTAGAATAAATCGGTCAAGAGGTGTCCGATTTATGAGATGATATTTTCTAAGTGATAATCCGGACAATAAATCGCTCAAGGCATGTACGATTTAGAAGAATACCGGTCAAGACTTGTCCGGTTTAAGAATAAATCGCTCATTGAAGAAAGATAAATCGCTCAAGATAGGAATTAAACCRCTCAAAKATTGAACGATTTAAAGACTTGGAAAAAAGATCTCAACAAACGATTTAAAGAATACGGACAAACGAACTCATCGATTTAATTAATCGCTCAATCCCTTGCAAAGTATATCTAATCTTATCCGGATAAGAGTTTATCATATAGCCTTTTGTCCGGATGTATAAATCGGACAATAAATCGGTCAAGTGTTGTCCGGATTATCAATAAATTGGACAAGCATTGTCCGGATTAGACTTAAATCGGCCAAACACTTATATTTCAAAACTCAATTATCTTTCAAAAATTAGATAATACTTAAAATACTTGTAAGAAAAATATAAATTGTTAGTTCAAAACATATAAAATTCACTCCCCCTCAAAATATGATCAAATGAAAGAAAACATACTGCCTCTCAAATATAGATTCCAACAATCAAGAAATTTAAAATCAGATAAAAAAAAGGAAATACTGACTTGTATTTAAAAAAATACAGATATTTGACTACATATTATGTCGTCTACATAAATTTGTATCAAAATAATATCAGACTTTTCCTTTTTAATGAAAAGGGTTGTGTCAATATTATCTTTCGAGAAGCCTGATTTTACCAGAAACTCTGATAAGATATCATACCAGGCTCTCAGAGCTTGTTTAATGCCGTAAAGTGCTCGATCAAGGATGTAGACATGATCCGGCTTTGACTGATCAACAAAACCCTCCGGTTGTGAGACATATACTTCCTCTTTGAGGAGTCCATATAAAAATTTTGTCTTGACGTCCATCTGATACACCGTGAAGTTCTTGTGTGTCGCGAACGCCAAAAATATTCTTATTGCTTCAATTATTGCAACCGGGGCAAACGTTTCATCATAGTCAACGTCTTCTTGTTGATTATATCCTTTTGCAACGAGTCGAGCCTTATTTCTGACCACAACACCATCTTCATCCTTTTTATTTTTGAATACCCATTTAGTACCAATAATCGTCTTATTGTTAGGACGAGGTACCAATATCCAGACTTTGAGTGYTTCGAACTGGTTCAGCTCTTCTTGCATTGCTAATATCCAATCCGGATCTTCTAAGTCTTCATAAACCTTAGTCGACTCAATTTTACTCAAGAGTATGGAATATAGACACTCATTAGCAGTCGCAGACCGTGTACGTATAGGTGCTGATGGATCACCAATTACTTGATGYATTGGATGATCTCGGGTCCACTTCTTGCTATGAGGTAAGGGAGTATAAGAACTTTGATCTGAATTTTTATCAAAATAAGAACTTGGGGAGTTTATAGGAACAGGTTCAAGTGAAGGTTCAATATTTGGAACTAGGATAGGTTGAATATCTAATTGAGGTGGATTATTTTTAACTGGTTCAGCCAATACCTCTTGCATTTCAGAAGATTCACCCTCTTCACACTGAACGGGATTGATTGGATTATCCATCTCTATTTCTTCATCGACTTCTTCTGCTTCCTCTTCTGTTTCAGTTACGGGCACATCAGGAGATGGACCCGGTAACTGTCGTTCAGTTAAATTGACCCTGATTAAAACAATAGACTGATTAGGCTTATTATCAAAATATTATTCATAAAAATGTTCAAATAAGAAATCTAAATCAGTTTGATCAGAGTTAGAAGACTCAGGTTGATCAGCTTTCCGCGTAGTGTTAAACATAAGTCTGGGTCCTGAACTGACTTGTTCAGAAGCCACATCAATTACTTCATCAAATGATACATTCACACTTTCATTGATTATTTTGGTCCTTTTGTTGTAGACCCTGTATGCAGCAGATGTCTTTGAGTATCCAATAAAAACTGCTTCATCAGCTTTAGTAGCGAACT
The DNA here is from genome assembly GCF_001531365.2 of Cynara cardunculus var. scolymus. Taxonomy (NCBI): domain Eukaryota; kingdom Viridiplantae; phylum Streptophyta; class Magnoliopsida; order Asterales; family Asteraceae; genus Cynara; species Cynara cardunculus. Next base: position 27,194,937 of record NC_037529.1, read on the forward strand.
TCCCTCTGTCCTCTTTGTCATTTAAAATGAAGCATCTACATCCAAAAACTCGAAAGAAATTGATGTTTGGTATTCTTTTATTTATAATCTCATACAGAGTTTTACCAAACCTTTTGTTTAGGAGAGAGCGGTTTTGAGTAAAACAAGCAGTCGCTACTGCTTCAGCCCATAAGAATAACAGAAGACTTGAACAAGTAAGTAATGTTCATGCTGCTTCCACTAACGTTCTGTTCTTTCTTTCAACAACACCATTTTGTTGTGGTGTCCGGGCTGCCAAGAATGTATGAAAAATACCAATAGATTCAAGATATGAACCGAGCGTGTTGTTCTAGAATTCAGTTCCATTGTCCGTTCTGATTTTCTGAACTTGAAGTTGTAGATTATTTTGAACTGTCTTCAAGAAAGAGATAATTGTCTCGGCTGCTTCATCTTTTGACCGCAGAAAATGAACCCATGTATATCTGGAATAATCATCGACTATTACCAGTACATACTTTTTACCATTGATGCTTTGAATTCTCATAGGACCGCAGAGATCCATATGAAGAAGATGTA
>NC_037529.1:27196211-27198188 GCF_001531365.2 Cynara cardunculus var. scolymus
TCTTAGATACAGAAGATATCACAGAATGCATGAATTGGTATGGTCTAAAAGAAGTAAAAGACTTAAGAAATCCATTCACTCTACACGGAGAACAACTGTTTTTACTCTTTCTTATATCAAATAATTCATCAACTGAATATCTTATTATAGAACTATTCAATTTCGAATCATTTAATACAGATTTAGTAAAATTATTCTTCTTCTGTTGAGTAGATGATTTGCCTTCTTCTTTTACTCTCCAATAAGATTTAAATTTCAACGCATTATCTGAAAAAGGAAAAAGAAAATTATCAGGTTTACTTGAATGTCGACTTTCTTTTTCTTAGTAAGCTTCTTCTGTTTCCTTGAATTCATTTTGGTTTTACTCTTTTTATAATAATCATTCTCGGAAACAGGTTTTTGTTTAAAATTCTTYTGAAAATCTGAAGGTAAATCAGAATCCTCAGTCATATTGTTTTTAACAATAAAATCTTCATGACTAGGTAAATTATTTGTAAAATAAAACTTATCAACGTCATCATCTAAACAAACATCTGAATTTAAAATATTAGAATAATTAATTTCTTCATTAAAAGCATTTTCTTCTGAGTCATTAGCTTCTCTTAAAGATTTTTCATACGAGAAATACTCAGACTCAGCATGTTCCGTTTTTTTAAAGGAATTTTGTAAAGATTCAATTTTATCTAAAAATTCTTGTTTTTGCTTGTTAAATGAAAGTCTTTCTTCATTTAAAGTCTTTTCCAGCTGAACCACCTGTTTTTCTAAAATAAGAGTAGGAGTATAAGGTTTTGGTTCAACTGGTTTTGCTTCAAGCTCTGCGTTTGAATAACTATGAATAAAATCTGTTGAAACTGCAGAATCTTGATTTTTGTAACTTTCATTTAATTTTGAATAATTAAACKGAACTTGCATCTTGTCTTTTCTTTGACGATTAAGATCATCTTTTTGTTCAACCTCGTCAGAAGATTTTGTAAATTTTATAGAATAATCGGGACCACAAAAAATATATTCAGAATTATATAAGGTCGGGGCATAACGTAAGGTTTTTTCTAAAAATTTAGGATTTTCATACCCCAACCCTTCCCGAGGATTAAAATATCTTGTTCCATATGGTTTGTTTAAAAAGATGGTTTGATCAGTTTGTCCTCGTTTATATAAAATTTCTTCTTTAACCTTCAGAGTTTTATTTAACAGAATTATTTGTAAATCAAGCTTACTTATTTTAACAACCTGTTCTTCATTAACTAATGCTAATGATTTATATTTTTCCTTTAATTCAGATAATTCGGCTTTTAAAGCATTGGATGATTCATCAAATATTTTGGACTCAGATTGCAAAGACTTAGACCAATTCAAGTTTCCAGCATTTTCAATATATAATTTGGTATATCTTTCTTTTTGCGTTTTTAATTGATCTTCAAAATTATTTGAACGCAATTTTTCTGATTTTAATTCTTGCTGGAAGGTTTGAATTTTAAGCATCATCTTTTTCATCTGTTTAATGCATGATTGATGTAATACCTCATCATTCATCTGTTCTTCTTCTTCTTCTCCTGACAAATCATTTTCTGTTTTAGCCATCAAGCACACATGTGCAACAACTTCAATTTCTTCCTCTTCGTCAGTCAGATACAACCAGTGTTCATCCTCATCCATAAGAGCTTTGCCAGCATCTCTTTGTTTGGACAGAAGAAATTTATTCTTGTAGTAGTCGGTATCACGATTTGCCGGCTTCCTACAATTTATAGCAAAGTGGCCTAGCTTACCACAGTTATAACACTTTGTGTTCTCATCAGCTGTACCTTTGATAAAATTCTTCATTTCTTTCGGCTTTTTCTCATATTTCTTCTCGAACCTCTTCTCTTCATACTTCTTCTTCTCGCCAAACTTGTCTTTGTATTCATATTTTGAACCTGACGAGAATCTCTGATTGTTCGAGTGTGGCCTTTTTGAGAACTTCTTCTGGAATGCCTTAGT
>NC_037529.1:27198783-27214732 GCF_001531365.2 Cynara cardunculus var. scolymus
ATATCATTAGTCAGTGCTTGCATCATATAATATTTGCACAACACATCAGCATGAGCTCTCTCCTTTTCTTCAGGTGAATAATGACGCTTTAGTTTATGAACTCTCTGTGCAAGTAAGCTTGCTACTACATCAACTTCTACCTCTATGAAGAATTCAGCAGGACCTTCCATTAAAGATTTCATTATTAGATCTCCACTGATTGTAATCACCACGAAATAGAATAGGTGGCTTGGTATCAGTACCAATAGCCATTGCTTCTCGTGAACTCATCGTATCAAATTGTATGAAATAGGATCAACTCCAGTTCAAAGTTTGAATCAAATGATCAGTTTACAAAAATATATCTGATAATATGTAAATAAAATTTCGCACACATTCAACACTTAGAACAATTTATGCACATACAGTTATCCGGATTAGTAATCCGGTTAAGCTTATCCGGATTGGAATTCCGGTCAACAAAATAGAATATTCAACAAGTTATCCGGATTAGAAGTCCGGACAACAAGCAAGTTTAAATCGCCCAAAAACACTTAACCAGTTTTTTACCAACTATGCAAAATTCACACGGATTATGCAAAATGAAATACGGATAAAGCACAAAATTCAATTTGATTTAAAATTCTCAAATCGGAGGTTTTCAACATTTAGTCAAAATTCCAAAATGAAAATCGGACGTAAAAAGTCAACTAAGTCAACAAGTCAAAGTACGTATAAGTCCTTTTAAAACAAATCGAAGAGAAATCAAAGTAATAATTCGATCAAAAAGTCAATATCCGTTCAATCACCAAAGTATATACGATCACAAATATAAATCGCTCAAGTAGACAACTTGAAAGTCTTACCAACCGGATTATGTAAATCGCAAAAACCTTCAAAGACTTACCAGTCGGATTATGTAAATCGGTCACTAATCCGTTCATGTTACTTAGACTTACCAGCCGGATTGTTTAAATCGCATACTTATCCGCACAAGTTATGAACGGTTTAATAGACGGATTGTTAAATCGATCAAATATCCGCACAAGTGTTGTCCGGATAACCTATATCAAACAACTAAAAATCACACGGATGTTAAATCGCACAAGAGTTAAACGGATAACACCCTTAAATCGCACAAGCTTTAATCGGATTAATATTCAACCAAAAACACAAACTTTCACACTTTTTACCAAAATTTTGGATCAAAACATGAAAAATTATGAGTTTTGAATAACACTTTCTAGAATATGAAAAATCAATTTTCGACCAAAACAGGTTTAAAACTTGTTTAAAATCAAAAATAGTGTGAATCAAAGTTGTTCGAAATGCAAAAACGAATCTAGCGATGTAAATCTTTATAAGTAACACTTAAAAATTGACCGATTTAAGATCAAAAACCCAATCTGGATGAAGAACTCTCAAGAACAGTGATGAACATCATGACCCAGATCGATGAATCTTCAAAAGATCGTGAAAAATTGTGCAAAATCAGTTCAATCCTCTAAACAAACTGCTGCRRTCTGCTCTGATACCAATTGTGAAGTCCAGAAATCATACAAACATGATATGATCTTCAAGAATCAAGATGAACATAAAATTAGAGAGAATATTATCAAAGATTGATTTGATTGACAGAGAGAAATTTACAGCTCTAATCTTGATTACAATTCTGCTAATGACTTCATAATGACAATTACAAAGGCAAATACTATTTATACTAGGAAATAGTTAAACTATACTATTACAAAATAAAGTTATTCTAAGGAGAAACTTGAATACAACTTTAACGCTCTAACTTGAACCCAACATTTTATTGTGAGTGCCGAATTATACTATACCTATTTTATTGTGAGATTACGTTTTAGATTGCTTGTTCTTTACTTTCATCTAATAAAAGCATTCGACATATTCAAGTATTTTCATTGTTATTATATATTTTGAATATCACATTTAATCATCTTCGATTCACTGTTCGCTTTTCAATCTTATTATTTATCAACTGTGTTTTCTTGAAATTAAGAGTATCTAGGTTCCACCAATTGGTATCAGAATCAGGTAATCAAACTCAATGATTAGTCGATCGATATCCATCTGGTATCTACTCTTATTTTTTTGATTAATCGTTTTAAAAGCAATTTCACTCTTATTTTACTCCATTTAAAACGTTTGCTTTTACGTATTCTAGAAATCGTTTTTCATGTTGTTCATAACTTTCTCGTCAGTCTTCGTCTCAAAAAGTTTATAGTCAAAAATGTCGTCTCAATCATGAAACTCCATGTACAATGTTGGTTCTTTGACCAAACCTCCAACTCCCATTAGGGAAGAATATCCCCAATGGAAGATTTAGATGATTAATTTTTATTAGGGTCTTCACCTCGAACTCTACGAGTCAATACTAAATGGCCCTTATGTTCCTACCACTATTATTCCTCATATTCCTGCTACTGGTGATACTGTTGAAGTACCTGCAAGGAGGGTACCCAAACTCCGTCATGATTGGAATGATGAGGACAAACGTAGAGTGGAGATTGATCAAAAAGCCAAAAGGCTTTTGATCATGGCTCTCCCCAATGAGATTTTTCAATCTCTTGACGCGAGCGATTCTACCAAGGATCTATGGGATCAATTGGCGAATCAGTTGGAAGGAGGGATAAAGATGAAGAAAAACCGTCATGCTCAATGCTTGAACGAGTACAATAGTTTTCTGGCGCTTCCCGATAAGTCTTTAGAACTGACTTATCACAGGTTCAACAAACTGATCAACAAATGTCGCAAATGTGACATGACCAGAACACAAGAGGAGAACAACATGCTCTTCTTTAAGAGGTTAAATGCAGAATGGGGAAACTTGACAATGTCTCTCTAGGCGAATCAAGATCTAGAGTAATGGACATTGCACGACATATATGGGACTCTGGAAGATCAAGAGCAAGAAGTACAGAAAGCCAAGCCAAGGTCACTCTGGATGGACCTCTGGCTCTTGTATCTGATTCAAAAGAGACAGGATCTAGCTAGCCACACAAAGAACGCAGATCGAAATAGGAATGGAGGAATGGAAAGAAGACTCTCATCACGAAGAGCGATGAAGAAGACAGAGCATCTATCTCAGAAGACGACAATATTAGTGCTTTTCCACAATCCTTGGCTCTGATCACCAAGGAATTCCAAAGAAAGTTTGGGAAGAAGGTCTTCGATAGGTGAGAAAGGCATAACGATCACAGTCGAGGCAAAGATTTCGAAGGAAGGAACCCTCTCTCTGTTTCAAACAAGAAGGAGGAAAAGCCATCGGAACAAAAGAAGCAAGGTGTTCGATGCTTTAGATGCGCCAAAATGGGGCACTACTCCGAAGAGTGTAGAGGCCCTTTGGTGAAATACGAGCTGTACTACAAAAACAAGTACAAGTATTTCTGTGGGATGGCTGTTGAGAACTGGGTCTCTGACTCCATATCCGAAGAGGAAGACCAAGCCCATTTCTGTGGGATGGCTGTTGAGAACGACAGAGAAGAGTTTGGATCTGACTCCGACTCCCAGGTATGTTCCATCTCTGGCTATTCTCATTCTGACCTGGAAGAAAGCATCTCTGCTTTGACAAACGATTTCGTTAACCTACAGCAAAAGCTCTCTGTCGAAAAATCCAAAAGGAAATCTTTAGAAAAAGAAAAATTATTCTTTGAACGGGAGACAAATTTGCTAACTGTAGAGAAACAAGAATTATCAGTGGAAAATGAAAAACTTTTACAAACAAAATGATCCACTGAAACAAGTCTTAAATCAGAGTGCTTATAACTAAAAGCGGCTATACATAGGAAAGAAAAAGAGCTTTTAGAATGGGAACGTGACAAATTAAACTCTGAGGCCCTTAAAATTTATTTTCAAAAGGAAAGGGAGTTCTTACACCAAAGCTTACAAAGAAAAGATCTCTTGATCAAGCAATATCAAGATGCTCAGCAGGTGTATGAAAAAGTAAATTCTCAACAAGATAGAGCAGGGATAGGTTATACAGACCTAAACCTCACCTGGAAGAAGAAAACTACTCTTGAATCTGTGTTTAGGTTAGGCGAAAAACAAAAACCAGATTTTCCAATTCTGTATACAGCTTCACCTTTCAAAAGTTGTAGGAAAAGTAACGTTTGGGGATAATATGCAAGGAGAAATAAAGGGATATGGAGATCTTCTACAAGGTAAGGTTTCTATCTCTAAGGTTGCTTATGTATTTGGGATTAAACATAATCTTTTGAGCATAAGTCAACTATATGATTCTGGTTACAATGTCAAGTTCCAAAAGGAAGCTTGCTCCATTATGTCAGAATCAGGTGAGGAGTTGCTAAGAGCCAAAAGAAAGGGAAATCTATATCTCATGAACTTCTCACCAAGTGATAATTAAGAGACTATTTGTCTCGTATCTTGCAAGTGTGAGGAAGCTTGGCTCTAGCATCACAAGATGTCTCACTTAAATTTCCAAAATATAGAGAAGCTTGTGAAGAATAATCTGGTTGACGGACTTCCGACCATAAAGTTCGAAAAGGACCATCTCTGCTCTGCATGTGAAATAGGAAAGCTCAAAAGAGCATCCCATAAAACAAAGACAGATGTGTCCTGTGTTAGACCTCTGCATATGCTTCAGGTGGATCTTTGTGGTCCAATCTTTATGCAAAGCTTGTCTAGTAAGATGTATATCCTAGTCTTAATTGATGAATATTCATGATATACTTGGATTGAGTTTGTAAAGCATAAATCAGCTATCCAAGAGCTGTTGATCAAGCAGATGACCAAGATTCAAGTTCTTCTACAAAGAAAAATTCAAAAGCTGAGATGTGACAATGGAACAGAATTTAAGAACGCAAAGATCGATGCGTACTTAGACAAGGAGGGCATAACTCAGAACTTCTCTGCAGCAAGAACACCATAGGAAAATGTTGTCATAGAAAGAAACAATCGAACTCTGGTCGAAGTAGCGAGAACAATGCTAGTATGCTCTGGTCTTCCAACCTACTTTTGGGCAGAAGCCATCTCAACCGCCTGCTTTATCCAAAATAGAGCAACGATGGTGAAGAGGCATATAAAGATGCCTTACAAATTAATCAACCAAAGAAAGCCTAATGTTAAATTTTTACATGTCTTTGGATGCAGATGCTTTATTCTGAATGACCGTGATCAACTTGGCAAGTTTGACATGAAGGCCGATGAAGGCAAGTTCCTTGGTTACTCCACAAAAGCCAAGGCATACAGAGTCTTCAATCAACGAACCAAGACTGTCATGGAAAGCATGAACGTCTCGTTTGATGATAAAGAACATGCGACTTTAGAGTACCTCAGCTCTAGACTCGTTCTTAACACGCAGACTTCCAATTCTCAAATGAAGTCAAGGGAATTGGAACTCAAGCTCTTATTTGAAGATTTCTATGGTGATGAAGATATCTTTGTACGTGCACCAAGAGATGAATCTGCATGTGTAAGTAAAGAACCATAAACTACAAGTATGTCAGACTCTGGTCCTTCACATACCTATGCTTCCTCTCGTGATCATGTGAATCCACAACTAGAGCAAACAAGCTCTGCATCATAGCCCAGTTTTGTAGAGCCAGAGTACATTACCTCTGGTTCTACACCTGGTTCCTCTGTAACATCATCTGAGGGCGAGCAAGCAGAACCTTCTTCGCCATCAACGAGACAAATGCCCAAATCTCCCCAACCTTAGTATATGTCCCAACAACAAAGATGGACAAAGGATCATCCTCTTCAGCAAATCATTGGTGAACCTTCAAGCAGCGTAAAGACAAGTGCTGCCACATCTAATGAATGTTTATTCATAAACTTTCTAAGCATGGTAGAGCCTAAAAAAGTCCATGAAGCGCTACAAGACCCTAGTTGGGTTGACGCCATGTAAGAAGAGCTCCAACAATTTGAAGGGAATAAGGTATGGACTCTTGTACCTTTGCCAAAATATAAGATTGAAATTGGTTGTAAATAGGTTTTCAGGAACAAGAAGGATGAAGATGGGATCATTGTGAGGAATAAAGCTAGGCTTGTAGCAAAAGGTTATTTCCAGAAAGAAGGCATAGACTATGACGAGACCTTTATGCCAGTAGCAAGGCTAGAAGCTATACGCTTGTTCTTAGCCTTCTCTGCTCATAAAGGATTCTGAGTCTATCAAATGGACGTCAAGTTAGCCTTCTTGAATGGCAAGCTGAAGGAGGAAGTCTACGTTCAACAACCTCTGGGGTTTGAAAGTTCCACACATCCAGAGTACATCTATTTCTTGGACAATAATCTGTATGGACTTAAGCAATCTCCTCGAGCCTGGTATGAACGTCTCTCGTCTTTTCTCTTGGCAAATGGCTTTGAAAAAGGTAAAATCGATACTACTTTGTTCATTAAGATGTAGAAAGGTGAAATACTTTTAGTACAGATCTATGTGGACGACATTATCTTTGGTTCAACAACCTAGAGGCACTTTGAAAAGTTCTCTGGTTTGATGAAGAGCGAGTTTGAAATGAGCATGATGGGAGAATTAACATTCTTCCTTGGTTTGAAAGTAAAATAGAGGGGGGACAGTATTTTCATTAAAGAAATACCAACTCCACAACTCTTCCACAATAAGAACACCAATTGCAATAGGAACTAAGCTTGACACAGATCCATCTGGAAAACCGGTGGATGTTAAGACTTACCATGTTCTGATTGGATCACCTTTGTACCTTACAACAAGTATACCAGACATCATGTTTGCTATGTGTCTATGTGCTCGTTTTCAAGCAAACCTTAAGGAATCTCACCTTCCAATTGTGAAAAGAATCTTTAGATACCTTAAAGGAACTCAATTTATGGGTCTCTACTATCCAAAGCATTTTAGTTTTGATCTTATTGCATACACAGATTCTGATCATGAAGGATGCAAACTTGATTGAAAGAGTAAATCTGGGAGTTGCCAGTTACTAGGATACAAGCTCATAAATTGGACCTCAAAGAAGCAGAAATGTGTCACGACTTCCACAGCTGAAGCAGAGTATGTAGCTGGAGTCAGTTGCTCTTCTCAAGTGATATGGATGAAAACTCAGCTAAAAGACTATGGCGTTGAGTTTGACAAGATCCCAATTCTGTGTGACTCAGAAAGTGACATCGCCATCACAACCAATCTTGTGCAACATTCTAAAACAAAGCACATCGACGTTCGCTTCCATTTCATCAAGAACCATGTAGAGAAAGCTATGATTGAAATATTTTTTGTTAGTACAGATTTACAACTTGCCGACATATTTACAAAGGCTCTTGATGAAAAGAGATTTAACTTTTTGGTTAGCAAGTTGGGTATGCTAAATCTTTCCAACTAAGACAAAGCCTCTGTATGTACTATACAGAGCCTCTACATCACTTGAGCATACTTTTGTTTTTGTTGTCTTGATCCATGTGTGATAATCTAGTCCTGGTTATTACCCAAGGTATTTATTATGTGAATTAATTATTTATGTGGATACATGCTTACATGTGTGTTTTTGTTGTCTTGATCCATGTTTTTGTTGTCTTGATCCATGTGTGTGTGTGTGTGCATGATATAAATATGCATGTGAAGTGTATGTATGTATGAAAAGATATGCATACTTGGATAGTGTTGTATGTATGCATGCATATGAGGGTAGTATCCGACTTTCTATAAATAGAAAGTATAAATAAAAGGATTAGGTTTTCAGGCAAAGTTTTCTTGCCTTATTTGGGAAGTTGAGAGCTTTTGAGAAGAGTTGTCTAGAGAAGCATTTGTTCTTACATTCTTCATCTCAATTCTGAAAAAAATTGCATAAAAAGGTGAGTGATTACTAAACTATTAACATAAAAATATGTTACTGGTTTTAATGTATGTAGTGTAGTAATTATAAAGGATCTGCGCAATTTGGATCCTGTCCGGACAAAGTGCAACCGAATTACTTCTAAACCGGACACAGTGTTGTCTGGGTTCCCTTAAACCGAACATAGTGTTGTCCGATTTAATTACAAGCCGATCATAGTATTGTGCGGTTTATTTCTTAAAACGCTCAAAGCTTATTCGATATATGCCCTAAACCGGTCAAGTATTATCCGGTTTATTCCTTAAACCGGTCAAGGGTTATCCGGGTTAGAGATAATCGCTCAAGGCTCATCCGGATTAAATTGGGATTCTTCTAAGTGTTGTCCGGATTTCTACATCGGACAAAAAGGGGACAGTGTTGTCCGGATTGTTTGTCCGAATAAGATATCCGGTTGGTTATTTGATATAAATTATAAGTGATTGGGTTTTATTAAATTTTATAAATTGATAATTATTAATGAGTTTAATTATGGATTTATAATAGGGGTATTTTATATCTTTCCAATAATAGATATGTTCCTACCAAGCGTGGTGACGTATGTCTATTTTGGTACGGAACTGGATTTTGAGAAATGTTTCTACCAAGCATGATGACATAAGTCTGTTTTGGTATGAAACTTATTTTAAGATGTTGTTCTCCCAGACGTGATGACTTTTGTCTGTTCTGGCTTGGAACTGGGAATGGGTACTTTCAGACGTGGTGACTTTTTGTCTGTTCTAACAAGTAACCTTGTTTTGATGGAGGAACAAGGGTGGCATTGTCATACGTGGATATTATTATAACTCTTGTTATTATTGCTAATTGGATTTAATTACTTTGAATCATCAGTTCTTTGTGATCTAATGAATTAGAGATATTATTCCTATTAGAAATAATAATTTAGATGTTATTGAGAAGGGGGAAATGGTTTGTCATAAAGGACAAGTATTGCCTTAAATTTTTCCATTAATATTTATAGAGAAATTATGGTCTCTTAATCTGATGAATCAATATTAATCTCATCTTGGTATTATTGGATCTTTAAACAATTTGTATTTTATATCAAGAGTTGAGGTTATAGAATCTTTCCTATTATTTATTCTATTGAGGACTGCATTGTTGTTTGAAATGCATTATTCTCTGAGCAAAAATATTTATTAATAATTTGGTGTTTATCACCCTGCAGTTGCAATGAAAGGATTTACTCACTAGACCTTTCTGGTCTAACCCTCATTTTCTGTCTTTAAAATATGCAATGCAGGAACTGCGGGGTCGAGGGATAGTAAGGGGAAAGAAAAAATGTGATTATTTTCCCAATTTGATATATGCTTTTGAAGATCTGCATAAGATTCATTATTTTGGATGACACATGTTATATTACATGTGATAGTACATGATTTTGTTTTGGAATTTTTCATATGTAAATTTTGTACATATAAGAATCCTTGTATTAGTGGGACCATGTGATGTAAATTATATTTCTATGTAATGAAATATTTGTTATATGCAAATGTGAAGTGTGGGGGTGTTACAGATATGGTATCAGAGACTTAGTATATGAGATCTAGGTATTCAAAGCATGATGCCTAGACTTAAACTGTCAATTGCATGTTAAGAGTCCCGGAGATAATTAGTATCATTGGGAATAAAATATAATGGGTTAAAGAGGGCAGTATGTAAGGTGAATTGGAATTACAAATGACCAATGTAATTATGAATTTACAGGTACATACCTATACTCGGATACCGTATGATATTTGGGCATATGAATACGTGATATTTAATACTAAAATATCTATAGATGTCTAGTCAATCACGAATATCAGAAAGAATTGCCCGCTCTATATCTGAATAAAGGGAGGAATGTCCTGTTAATCCTCCAACTTATGCTTCAGGGAGTAGAGGTCGGGGAAGGAGTAGGGTTAGAGGACGAGGGAGAAGTCATATTCCGAAAAGGAGCCAGGTCGTGTTTCACCCTGATCAAGGGAATCTAATTCTGGAAATGCGCATCAGGAACAAAGGCAGCAACCTGAGTTTATAACTAGAGATGTAGAAGAAATGGGAAAACTGAGGGAAACCTTGATATCCATTATGGGATTGCCAGCTAGAGTAGAAACTGAGCGAGTTGGAATTAATCCTCCAGCTCCTTCAGCAGGCAGCAATAACTGGGGAGGAGACATAAAAATGTTCTTGACAAGTAAACCTCCAACCTTTTCAGGAGAAAGAGATCCAGTAAAAGCCATGTGCTGGATAAAAGAGATTGAATCAATATTCAACACCAGTAGATGTTCTGAAGATGATAAGGTTAGATTTGTAGTATATATGCTCAAATCTAATGCCTTAAATTGGTGGGATATGGAGACCTCGGCACAACCAAATATACTACAAACAATGTCTTGGGAAAAATTTGTGAACAAATTCAAAACACAATTATGTCCTATGACGGAAGTAAGACAGATGGAAGAAAATTTTCTTAAGCTGGAACAAGGAAATAGATCTGTAAGGGATTATACCGAGAAATTTATTGAGTTTTCCCGTTTTGTTGAACATTAAGTTTCTTCAGAGTCTTAAAAGGTGGAAAGGTATATTTGGGGATTGAAACACTCTATCCGGGAGTTCGTGATTGCTATGAACCCTGCTACTTTCTCTTTAGCTGTAAATGCTGCCGAAGTTACTGAAAGAAATAAAAATTGGCAAGGAGAAGATAAAACAATAGAGAAAAGAAAGTGGGAGGGGTCTTAAGTAAGTTTTCAAAGACCCAAATTTATTAAATCAGATAACCGTACTCCGCAGTCGCCCCCTTTTGGAACTTGTCCACGATGTCAGCAGGTGCATCAGGGAAATTGTCCATCTGAACCAAAGAGATGCTATCGTTGTGATCAGGTGGGCCATTTATCAAGGGGCTGCATTACTCCCAAAAGATGTTTTCAATGCAATTCACTTGACCATATCTGACCGAACTGTCCACAACTAAAAGCTCCACGTTTGACAATAGAAGGAAATGCTCCCAGTAATCGTGGAAGGCCTAGTGCACTGAGGGGAGGCCCAAGTGGAGCAAGAGGTAGATCGTTTCAAATGACAAAGAATGAGGCAGAAGCAACCCCAGATGTGGTAACATGTTCCTATATTCTGAATTCTATACGTGCTAAGGTGTTGTTTGATTCTGGTGCAAATTTTTCATTTGTATCACCATCATTTGCTCAATCTGCATGTTTGAATTATGTGCTATTTGATGATGAATTAGTAGTTGACACTGCTAATAATCAAGAATTTGTTACTAGAGTATTCAATAATTGTATTATTGTTATAGAGGGGTGTGAATTATCAATTCGACTGTTCCCTATGCCGATGAAAGACTTTGACGTAGTAGTGGGTATGGATTGGTTGGCAGAGCATCAGGCCAGTATTATTTGTAATAAGAAAATGATCAGAATTACTCTACAAGATCAAGGAACAATTATTATTTATGGTGATCGTCAGAATCATCATACTAGTCTATTATCTATGGTAAAAGCCCGAAAGTTTATCCCGAAGGGGTGTCAGGGGTGTTTGGCACATGTTATTGATGCAAAGAAAGAAAAAGGGAACCAGGAATTGATTTCGATAGTTAATGAATACTTGTAAGTATTTCCAGAAGATTTGTCTGGGTTACTGGCAGATCGAATTATTGAGTTCCAAATTGATCTTATACTTGGAGCAGCACCAGTAGGTAAGGCACCATATCGGTTGGCTCCATCAGAACTGAAGGAATTAGTCACTCAGTTGAAGGATTTAACTGATAAAGGATTCATCCAACCTAGCACTTCACCCTGGGGTGCTCTGGTCTTATTTGTTAAAAAGAAAGATGGATCTATGCGAATGTGTATAGACTATCAAGAATTGAATAAATGGACAATCAAGAACAAGTATCCTCTGCCAAGGATTGATGACTTGTTTAATCAACTGGTGGGGGCAAGTTATTTCTCCAAAATTGACTTAAGGTCAGGGTATCATCAGTTAAAGGTCAGGGAGGAAGACATCAGTACAACAGCTTTCCGAACTAGGTATGGGCATCACGAATTTTTAGTTATGCCATTCGGCTTAACTAATACGCCCGCAGCCTTTATGGATTTGATGAATAGGGTATGTAAGGAATATCTTGATAAATTCGTTATTGTATTTATTGATGATATACTTATATACTCTAAGACCAAAGAAGAACACATGGAACATCTTCGCCTAATACTGGAATTGTTGAAAAGATAAAAGTTGTATGCCAAGTTTTCCAAGTGTGAGTTATGGTTAAAGGAAGTCCAATTCTTGGGTCATGTTATATCAAAGGAAGGGGTAAAAGTAGATCCAGCCAAAATCAAAGCAATAGAAAAATGGGAAGCTCCAAAGACTCCTTCTAAAGTTCGAAGCTTTTTGGGACGGGCATGCTACTTACGTAAGTTCATTCAAGACTTTTCTAAGATAGCTGTGCCATTGACCAAATTTACTCGGAAGAATGTCAAATTTCAGTGGGATAAAGAACAGTAAGAAGCCTTCCAATTGCTGAAAGATCATCTCTATAGTGTGTCGGTGTTGACCCTACCTGATGGATCAAAAGATTTTATGGTACACAGTGACGCCTCGAAACTACGATTGGGATGTGTTTTGATGGAAAGAGGAAAGGTGATTTCTTATGCGTCAAGGCAATTGAAAGATCATGAGAAGCAATATCCAACTCATGATATGGAGTTAGTTGCAGTGGTATTTGCTCTAAAAATCTGGAGGCATTATCTTTTGGGGACAAAGTGCCAGATTTATGCAGATCACAAAAGTTTTCAGCATTTGTTCAACCAGAAAGAATTAAATATGCGACAGCGTCGGTGGATTGAACTTGTTAATGATTATGACTATGAAATCCTTTACCACCCAGGGAAAGCCAACGTGGTAGTTGATGCTTTGAGTAGGAAAGAAAGAAGTCGGACTATTAAAACTGTGGCAATGAGAATAAGTTTAGTCCCTGATAACCATAAAGAAATTATGAGATGTCATGATGCCCAGGCGCTCATCCTTCTTAATGTACCTGCAGCTTATGTCACTCAGGTGCAAATGAATGCTTTGGGTTACAGGATCCTCTAGAAGGTGGCAAGTTTCACATCGGACATCAATAGCAAAGCCACGAAGGCAGCAGAATCGATCTGGCGTTCTCTAGCTGGCTTCAACTATCGCACGGACATAGAGATTCAATGATTTGGGGATGCAGCAGAAGAGCTCCTCAAGCTTTTTGAAGCAAAAATCAAATCATTGCCCCAAGCAGAGAAGCAAAGTCCGAAAAGAAGAATGGACCCAACTCCATGTGCCGAGGCATCCAAGAGAAGAAGACTTGACGATGATGAGGACCGAGACCTGTCTGGCCCTCAAAATCGTCAAGCGGGGGAGAATCAGTCTGCCGCTCAAAGTGTTACACCAAGGGCTGCCCCCTCTGCCCCAACACAGCCAACGCAAGATTCTTCAAGGCAGAGAGTACCAAGCCAGCCAGCGCATGCAGAGGCTCTTCGAAAGGGAAAGATGCCCATGGCATCCCAAGAAGAGCCAGCAGGGCGACAAAAGGATGAAGACGTAATTCAACTCTTATCGGTCTACTCTTCATCTGACTCAGAAGTGGCTCTGTCTTCCTCAACAAAGTATGCCATGGATACCGCCGCTCCAACAACAAGAGGGCGAGAAGAACAAGAGGTGGTAGCATTGAATGTGGCCGATCCAACACTCTTGGCCATTCTTATTGCCGTTCCTCTTGAAGGCATCACCGTAGCTGCTCCTCCACCAACAAGAAATACACATAGAGCTAGGGTCCCTGCTCAAGGGACCAGAGTAGTCACTCCAGCTATGAGGCATAGGGTCCCTGTCAAACCAACAAAAGCAGAAGAAGGCGCAAGTAGCAGGCCAAAAAGAAAGCATCCCTCTGATCGAGTTCAAAAGATCAAGGATAGCATGGATGCAATGATGATGCCAACACCCCTAGACAAGCCAAAAAAGGACAAGCCAGACAACGAGGATATCTACCAGTTTCTTTACAATCTGCGAGAGGGGACACCAGTCATCAAGATCAGTCTCCATCCAATGGTCCAAGAGAACATCAGGCAGAGATTCCTACATCGCTACACACAGCCTATATCTGCAGTCCACTTTGTCGATGGAATCAAGCAAATCCACAACATTAAGAAACATACCTTCGCGCACAACCAGATCGTATTCCATGAGTATACGATGGAGAAGTCTTACAGACAGATTTGCACATTCACAGATTGTGATCTTATAAATCTGAATCCGTGGGACCTTCTATTTCTGTATTTCTTCACGGATCATAAGAAGGATAAGGGGCTCAAATATGATGTGGCCAACTCTGCTCTACGACAGACAATGACAGACCTACTCAACTTCAGTTGCAAGTTTGATTTTCAACTTGCTCTGGACCTGGGAATGGATCAATTGAGTATCGTTGCACCAAACAAAGATCTCCAGGGCATCAATAGCATTCCCTCTTGGACTGTGTTGCTGAAACCAGAGGTGGGGGTGGTTTTTCGAAATGCACAAGGAAATAAGATATTTTTTTTCGAGATGACCAGAACTACAAATATTCAAACTCTACTCGGTGCTACATCAGAGATAAATTAGTTAGGAGCGGAGATACCTCCCCTGGAGCAAATGAAATGTTAGGACTGAAAGTCAGTGTTAAATTGTATTCGTCTTGAAAGATAAATATTTCTATAATTAAAATAGACATCGTGTTTGACTTTGTAATAGTTAGTTTGACTTTGACTAAGCTTACATCTTTGACCCTATATAAAGGGTAACTCTTAGTGTAATTGTTAGAACAGAGCTCATTTTGTAATATCAGATATGTAATAAGAGTTTGACTAGATTGTGAAGTTATAATTTTTCTCTCAACTCTCTCATTGTGTTCTTGAATGCTATATTGTCACACCCTGCTAAAGCGGAAACACGAAATGTAACAGGCAAGCGAGTCATAGCAACAGTTTATAAATAACACCATACCAAGTTGTTCAAAAACAAAGTAGTTTATCGACATAACTAAAATTAGAATTTTACACAACGTTCTCAAAACACTTCAAAATCTTGACTTAATCGACCCATGCTCAAGTATGCTCCCAAAATTCAAACAACTTTACTTAGAACATGAAAAGCATGGAATAAAACAAAGTCAACTACAAAGAGTAGGTGAGTTCACGGATTTTCACATGCATAAAACATTTCAATGCATAAACCAAGTAGTAGCAAACTTATGCGAAATCTTTGCACTTAATAAATGTAAATCTCTCACGATGAAAAACTTGAGACGCTACTGAGCCTTACCTGACCAATTTGCCCCGTTAATTATCGAACAACCAGAAGTAGCCCGTTCACTACTTAGGTCCCACAGTTCGATTTAGTACTAATTCAGCGGTGGTCCAAATTCCACATGATTAGACTAGAAAAACGTAGGTAATTGTGCACCCCTTTCTGGGTGGGACTTTTATTTCGAAACATATACTCCCAAGCACATCAATTTAGCATTTATTCTAAGTGCAATATCAGTTGTCAAAATAAAACATAATAAACCCGACTAAGCAGTTCCTTAGTCCAGAGGTTTCAACAGAGCATGACTAAGCAGTTCCTTAGTCCAAAAGTTTTGAGCAAAGTATCGACTAAACAGTTCTTTWGTCCCAAAATTTCATATAACATAAACATGCAAATTTTGCTCAATCTCATGCTTTTCCCCCACAAAATATACAAAAGCAGTAAAAGTGGGGCCGTAAGAACTCACTAGTTTGACGAATATCCGAATGTTTCCTTTAGAGGCTTCCTAGGCTCGCTCGAACTTCCTGACAGACCAACCAGCGCTACATTACTTAACGGTTTTCTTGACTCAGATAGGGCAAAGTTGTTTCCAATGCAAAGACATCAAGTGTTTTCATAAAATAAAGTTGATATTTTAATATTTAATAAAAAGGAACCTTCCAAAATCCAAATAATGACATCATTAAATGTCATCCCAAAACAATGATGACAGCTGCCAACTATCATAATCAAACTCAAAATCAAGAGATTTTGAGTGAGTTTAACACTCTTTTCAAAATTTCTACAACCTTGAGTCACACGCCTCCCAAACCGGTTGCATG
>NC_037529.1:27215661-27219604 GCF_001531365.2 Cynara cardunculus var. scolymus
ATCCCAAAAATGCAGAATTGTCACAGTCTCCCCAAGCCAGAAAAATTTCGTCCCGAAATTTAATCGTCAAAATTCAAATCATGGTTGGCCTTTTGAGAACAGGTGGAGATACTTGCTTTTCATGAAGTCTTCCCTTTCCCACGTGTACTCCGGTCCATGCCTCGAGTTCCAATGAACTTTTACTATGCGGATCCTGCTACACCTCAACTGCTTAACTTCTCTATACATGATCTCTATGGGTTTTTCAACATAATGCAGTTGGTTGTTAACTTGTACGTCTTCCAGTGGCATCACTTGAGTTTCATCTGATAAACATCTTTTAAGATTCGATACATGGAATGTATTATGGATAGCGCTTAATTCCGAGGGCCAATTTAGCTTGTATGCCACTGGCCCAATCCTTTCTGCTATTTCGAAGGGACCAATATAACGAGGACCCAACTTGCCTCTCTTTCCAAAACGCATCACTCCTTTCCACGGTGAGACCTTTAGAAAAACTTTATCACCTTTTTCGAACTCTAATGGTCTCCTCTGATTGTCGGCATAGCTTTTCTGACGATCCCTTGCAGCCCTGAGTCGATTTCTGATTACCATAATCTTATTGGTAGTTTCTTGGATAACCTCAGGTCCAGTTAGTTGCCTATCGCCAATTTCTGACCAACACAGTGGAGATCTGCACTTGTGCCCATACAAAGCTTCATAAGGCGCACACTGGATGCTGGTATGGTAGCTGTTGTTGTAGGCAAATTCCATTAACGGAAGATGCGTGTCCTAGCTTCCACCAAAATCTATGACACAGGTGTGCAACATGTCTTCCAGGGTCTGGATAGTTCTTTCGGTTTGTCCATCAGTCTGGGGGTGATAAGAAGTGCTTAGGTCTAGACGAGTACCCATCCGTTGCTGAAGCAACTGCCAAAACCTTGACATAAAACGGCTGTCCCTATCCGATAGAATGGAAACAGGCACCCCATGCCTAGCGACGATTTCGTTTATATATATCTGAGCTAATTTCTCCATCTTATAATCTTCTCGGATTGGCAAGAAATGAGCAGATTTTGTCAATCGATCTACAATCACCCAGATAGCATCATGCCCTTTTCCTGACCGGGGTAACTTAGTTATGAAGTCCATCAATATCAGTTCCCATTTCCATTGAGGAATTTCGAGCTGTTGGAGCAGACCAGAAGGTTTCTGGTGTTCATCCTTGACTATTGCACAAGTTAAGCACTTATTTACATATAGTGCAATGTCTTTCTTCATTCCAGGCCACCAATAATAAGCTCTTAAATCCCTATACATCTTATTTGCTCCCGGGTGAATCGAGTATTCTGATCGATGGGCTTCGTCCAAAATGATTGATCTAAGGTTGCCAATCTTAGGTATCCAAAYTCTATTTCCTAAATAATACACCCCGTCAGCCCTTATCTRAAATTTGGACTCTATGCYGTGCAKAATCTCATTCTTCAAATTCTCCTTCCTCAAAGCTTCSTTTTGATCCTCTAAGATTTGGGCCTTTAAACTGGTATTCACCATGGCTCCCAAAGCTCGCACCCTCGATGGTTTTACTCCCCCCTTTCGGCTCAAAGCATCGGCTACAACATTGGCTTTGCCTGGATGGTATTTGATCTCACAATCATAATCACTAAGCAATTCAACCCATCTTCTTTGCCTCTTATTCAGCATTTTCTGATCGAGGATGTGTTGAAGGCTTTTATGATCAGTGTAAATGGTGCATTTGGTGTCGTAGAGATAATGCCTCCATATCTTAAGTGCAAATACTACTGCTCCCAACTCGAGGTCGTGCATAGTATAATTCTTCTCATGCGCTTTAAGTTGTCTCGAGACATATGCAATGACCTTATCTTTTTGCATCAATACGCATCTTAAACCTTGATGCGATGCGTCACAAAAGACCATGAAGTTTTCCGAACCCTCCGGTAAGGATAAGATAGGTGCATTGCATAGTTTCCGCTTCAGAGTCTCGAATGCTTCTTCTTGCTTCTCACCCCAAATGAACTTCTTGTCCTTTTGGGTTAAGGCTGTGAGCGGCTGTGCAATTTTTGAAAAATTTGCAATGAATCGCCGATAATAGCCTGCTAACGCAAGGAACTGGCGGATTTCTGTAGGGGTTCTTGGGGCTTCCCAATTCCTACTAGCCTCAATCTTGGCGGGGTCTACTTGAATTCGTTTTTCATTAAATACATGGCCCAGGAACTGAACTTCCTGTAACCAGATTTCACACTTGGAAAATTTGGCATACAACTTCTCATTTCGGAGTACTTCCAAAATTACCCTCAGATGTCGCTTATGGTCCTCTCGGCTTCTTGAATAAATTAGTATGTCGTCTATGAAGACGATTACAAATTTATCCAGATAAGGTCTACAAATCCTATTCATTAAGTCCATGAAGACGGCTGGAGCATTGGTTAGCCCGAATGGCATAACCATGAATTCATAATGGCCATACCGGTCCTGAAGGCTGTCTTGGGAATGTCCTCTTCCCGAATCCTCACTTGGTGATACCCGAATCACAGATCAATCTTGGAAAAATAAACTGCCCCTTGTAGTTGATCAAACAGGTCATCGATCCTAGGGAGAGGGTATCTATTCTTGACGGTCAACTTATTGAGCTCCCTATAATCGATGCACATTCGCATTGACCCATCTTTCTTTTTGATGAATAGTACTGGTGCACCCCAAGGTGAGTAACTTGGTCTTATGAATCCTCTGTCTAGCAGCTCCTGAAGTTGGGTCGACATCTCTTGCATTTCCGATGGTGCCAAGCGGTATGGTGCCCTTGCCACTGGGGCAGCTCCAGGAATTAAGTCGATACTGAACTCGACTTGTCTTTATGGGGCAGACCTGGTAAATCTTTGGGGAAAACATCGGAAAACTCTGGAACTACAGGTAAGTCCTCAATCCTATTCTCCTTGATCCTTCCGTCAATCACATGGGCCAGGTACGTAATGTAATTCTTCTTCAGATACTTCTGCATCTTCATGCAGGATACCAGCTTAACCATTCGATCTAATCTATCTCCCTGGATCACAATTGGTTTCATTCCTTCTTGAGGAATTCGGATAAGCTTTTCTGAACAAACAATCTCAGCTTGGTTTTTGGATAGCCAGTCCATACCTACAATTACGTCGAAACTTCCTAGTTCGATCTGTATAAGGTCTATTCTAAAGTCCTTATTGGCTAAGTTCAGAGTGCAATTCAAAATTACATTTCTAGCTTTGAGTTCTTGACCATTGGCAAACTCGATTACAGAGGCCTCTTTCAGTTTCTGGGGCTTTAAGTTAATTCTCTATTTAAAGTTTAGTGACACAAAACTTCTGTCTACCCCAGAGTCAAATAAAACCGATGCAAATTCATTATTCAGAGGAAACGTACCTGAAACTATGTGGGGATCCTCTCTCGCTTCCCTGGCTACCAATTCAAATGCTCTGCCTCGAGCCTGACTTCCTGGGTTGCCTGAACTGTCCTGCCGGATCTCATGGCATTATTCGTGAGCTTTGTGGCAATTTCTATCGCCTCCTGAAGAGTCTTTGGGTTGGCCGAGGTTATGTTTCCTATAATTTCTGCCGATAATCCCCAAATATACCTTTCTATTTGAACTTCCTCTAGTGTCACAAGATGCGGCACCAGGTTTGCTAATTCATGAAATCTCGTTGTGTATGCAGAAATATTGTCTCCTTTCATTTCGAGATTCCATAATTCCATTTCCAACTTTTGGAGTTCACTCCTCAGGCGGTATTCGTCCTTTAGCAATTTCTTAAATTCTTCCCAGGAGAGTTGGTTAGCTGCTTCTCGGCCTCTGGTTTATACTAAAGTGTTCCACCAAGTGAGCGCCCTTCCTTGTAATAGGCATGCCGCATACTCTACCTTATTTCCTTCGGTACATTTGCTAATGTGAAGAACGGACTCCATGCTCTCGAGCCAT
>NC_037529.1:27220439-27221873 GCF_001531365.2 Cynara cardunculus var. scolymus
TGGCAAGTACAAAACAGGGTCTTCTAGTAACAGAACAAAAAAAGTGAGTATCCTACTCTTAATTTTCCTTCTAGAACAACATCCACCCTATGGCTATTCCCAATGCCAACATCATCATTCCACAAACCATCAACCATTTATACAACCTCCTAATTTCCCGCCTGGCGGCAATAGCAGTCTCTCTGTTCCTTATTATGCTCTAGTGGTGCGCTTCTATCACATCGGGTAGGTTGTTGAGGATGTGATGATGGTATCCTAGCAGAGTCTGATGTACTTGCGTGTCAGCTGCAATCCTCCTCACCCACTCTCTTTCAGTTTGGTTCATCCCTTGAGGGTGAGACGCAGGTATCCCGGTCACCATTTGAGTCATTCTACTCCCTACATGGGGTCGGGATGACTCCCCTACCACCCTATGAGAGTTCTCGAATGTCACCCGCTGCGGTAGTGGAACACTCTTTCTGGGCGCGACTCTGATTCTTGGGTCATGATGGGTTCATGGCGGAACATCAGGTACCGACTCCGTTGGGGGTAGGTAAGATACTTGGGGCGTGGCCGCTGCGTCACTTGATGCTGTGTCTTGGATGTACGGGTTAATTTCTTTGTTGCGGGTTGAGTTCCTTCCAGAGCGACCAACTACATAACCGGATTCATCAACGGAGTATTCACTCGGATCAGAAGACATCGTAGAGATTTGTGACATGAACAATCTTAGTTACTAAAGTGCATCCTCTAGCAAGAACTTAGTGATACATTAGAAGCTTCTAACAAAACTAAGTCATGATAATCATACTGGATCTTCTGGACAACACCTCTGGTTACACTACCAGAGCTTCTGGTCGTGAGACCAGAGCTTCTGGTTGTACTAAAGTCCTTAAAGAAGGATTTCTTATCCATCGATTCTCTAACAATCCAATGGAATTCTATTTTTATCTACCGCTGGCTTTAATCTTCATACTTGGAATACTTATAGGTCTTACGTCTATCGATCCTCTAGTTCCTCCTGGTGCACTTACCAGAGCTTCTGGTAACAAGACCAGAGCCTCTGTTCCAACTTCTATACTTAGAGAAGTTCTAAGTATCCCTTCCATCGATCCTCTTGTTCTGCTACTCGCCTTTACCAGAGCTTCTGGTTGCGATACCAGAGCCTCCGTGACAATATCTATACTTAGAGAAATTCTAAGTATACCTTCCATCGATCCTCTGGTTCTTCTACTCGCCTTTAGCAGAGCTTCTGGTTGCGATACCAGAGCCTTTGTGACAATATCTATACTTAGAGAAATTCTAAGTATCCCTTCCATCGATCCTCTGGTTCTTCTACTCACCTTTACCAGAGCTTCTGGTTGCGATACCAGAGCCTCTGTGACAATATCTATACTTAGAGAAATTCTAAGTATCCCTTCCATCGATCCTCTGGTTCTTCTACTCGCCTTTACC
>NC_037529.1:27222202-27242633 GCF_001531365.2 Cynara cardunculus var. scolymus
TCCTTCGCCTCTGGTCCTACACAGACACTTAGCGAAAATCGAGCATTCTAATCTCCTTCGCCTCTGGTCCTTTTGACCAGCGCTTCTAGTCCTAGGAAACGGATATTCATAAAAGTGCAACAAGACTCATGCTTTTCATAATCATTTCATTTGTTGGAGCATACCTCTGTTTGGATCGATTAAGTTCTTCTTATTACACATCAGTTAAGCACAGGTGATCAGGCTCTGCTTAAGCGATATGTAACAATAAAACCAGCTTTAAAACACATGAGTTTAGATTTCATGAAAATTATTTGGAAAAATTTTGGTTATAGTCGATGGTTTTTAAAGTAAACCAGCGTTCTCTATAACTGAGGCTCTGATAACAAATATGTCACACCCCGCTAAAGCGGAAACACGAGATGTAACAGGCAAGCGAGTCATAGCAACAGTTTATAAATAACACCATACCAAGTTGTTCAAAAAACAAAGTAGTTCATCGACATAACTAAAATTAGAATTTTACACAACGTTCTCAAAACACTTCAAAATCTTGACTTAATCGATCCATGCTCAAGTATGCTCCCAAAATTCAAACAACTTTATTTAGAACCTGAAAAGCATGGAATAAAACAAAGTCAACTACAAAGAGTTGGTGAGTTCACGAATTTTCACATGCATAAAACATTTCAAATGTAGCAAACTTATGCGAAATCTTTGCACTTAATAAATGTAAATCTCTCACGATGAAAAACTTGAGACGCTACTGAGCCTTACCTGACCAATTTCCCCCATTAATTATCGAACAACCAGAAGTAGCCCGTTCACTACTTAGGTCCCACAGTTCGATTGAGTACTAATTCAGCGGTGGTCCAAATTCTACATGATTAGACTAGAAAAATGTAGGTAATTGTGCACCCCTTTCTGGGTGGGACTGTCAACACAATAGCAGCTATCCACAATACCACGGCCCGGGAATGTACCCGAGTTAACAAGTAGCGTTTACGGACGGGGACTTTTATTTGGAAACATATACTCCCAAGCACATCAATTTAGCATTTATTCTAAGTGTAATATCAGTTGTCAAAACAAAACGTAATAAACCCGACTAAGCAGTTCCTTAGTCCAGAGGTTTCAACAGAGCATGACTAAGCAGTTCCTTAGTCCAAAAGTTTTGAGCAAAGCATCGACTAAACAGTTCTTTAGTCCCAAAATTTCATATAACATAAGCATGCAAAGTTTGCTCAATCTCATGCTTTTCCGCCATAAAATATACAAAAGCAGTAAAAGGGGGGCCGTAAGAACTCACTAGTTTGACAAATATCCGAATGTTTCCTTTAGAGGCTTCCTAGGCTCGCTCGAACTTCATGACAGACCAACCAGCGCTACATTACTTAACGGTTTTCTTGACTCAGATAGGGCAAAGTTGTTTCCAATGCAAAGCCATCAAGTGTTTTCATAAAATAAAGTTGATATTTTAATATTTAATAAAAAGGAACCTTTCAAAATCCAAATAATGACATCATTAAATGTCATCCCAAAACAATGATGACAGCCGCCAACTATCATAATCAAACTCAAAATCAAGAGATTTTGAGTGAGTTTAACACTCTTTTCAAAATTTCTACAACCTTGAGTCACACGCCTCCCAAACCGGTTGCATGCCCAAGAATGGTAGCAACGATGGGGGTGGGGTCTCAAGTTCAACATTATCAAGAGTCAAAACTCTAACACGAAATCATCATCTTTAAATAAATTCCAGAAAAGAAACAAAACAAATAAGATTCTGATTTCAATGAGATTTCAAGAAGAGACATCCGATTTAAAGATACATCCGAAAATATGATCGGACCTCACATGCAAGTATTTTCTCCTTCTTAACATGGGTCATAGATTATTATCCCAACGAAGACACATGCAGGTCTTGGATGAATAATCTCTCCACTTCAAATCCCAAAATTTTACTTAAAGAATTAAGTAGAGAGAAGGATAAAGACTTTCGGATATCTAAAAGAAAATAGGACGACTTTAAAACATACCTTTTCTTGACAGGTTGATACGATCGAGTCTCAAGAACAACAAAAGTCTTGAGTTTTGCAAGGAGGTTTAGAATCAGGTGGAAGGTGATGGAGTTAGAGAGAGAGAGATAGAGAACGAAATAGCTGGATTTTGGAGAATAAAGAATTTTCAAAAGGAAAGGGGTATTTATATGGGGCTTCTAGAGAAGGAATGGGCTGGCCTATAAAGGCCCAAGCCCAAGATGCTTTTATTTTCTAAATACTAGACCCTAATAAATTTAAAT
Source organism: Cynara cardunculus var. scolymus (assembly GCF_001531365.2). Taxonomy (NCBI): domain Eukaryota; kingdom Viridiplantae; phylum Streptophyta; class Magnoliopsida; order Asterales; family Asteraceae; genus Cynara; species Cynara cardunculus. Next base: position 27,224,484 of record NC_037529.1, read on the forward strand.
AAACAACAATTTGACAAAAGATTTTAAAACTCCACACTTTTAAATTAATTGGCAGCTTAATATAAAAAGATTGGACTTGAATATCAACTTTATTTTTATGAAACATTTCAAGACTATTTGGCWTTGCATAAACTAACTTGGTTAGCTACCCGCCGAAACATGATCTAACAAGCTAATGTTGGGAGATAAGCTCGATGATCTCAGATCATCGAGGCTAAATCCTAGAAAAGCTTAGTTTTCAATAAAGATCCTAAAATAAGGTACTAACCTGAAATCCCAAAAATGCAGAATTGTCACATATCTCAAGATTGATTATTGTGGAACAACATGAAAGAGAAAAAATCATCCTAAGGTCAATCCACAACATGCTGGAGTTTCGAGAACTTCTTAGGAGGTTCATCAAACTCCAACACATCTAGACCTTTATTTTGCAAGTTTTTTTTTCTATCTTTTAAGTCAAAGTAATTTCCATCCAATCGTATTGTACTTTTTAGATAGTGAATGTAAAACAGAGGTTTCTTTTAACCTCTTGCTTCGACTAGACTTATATTTTGCAATTCAAGTAAGAGTGTTGAACCCAGATACTCTTACCCGGTAGAAACACAAATTATAAAAGATGAGATTTAAACACAAACAATGTAATTTGAAAGATTAAACGAGATATTTAAGATGAAAGTAAGAACAATAAGTAAACTTGAATATGTTGAATGCTTTTATTGATTAAACGATGAATAATTGAAGTAAAACGTAATCTCACAGAAAATGCGTATAGTATAAGTCGGTTCCTTCAGATTATTTAAACCTGAGGCGGAAGCCTCCTTATATACGCCTAGCTCTAACAAACTATTCTATAAAATAGGTGTGATATTCTGAGCTGACTGGTCTGTATCCTTATCTTTGACTTCCCTTGAAAAGCGGAGTAGACTTGGTTAAGCCGTTTCAAATCTGTTAGACACTAGCGAGAATGTCTGGGCTAACACGCACGCATTCCATGGAGAAGGTAGCTAGAAGCTCTGCATGAACATACAGAAGCTCTGCATGTACTATGCAGAGGCTCTGCATATGCAGATGCTCTGCATGTACTATGCAGAGGATCTGCATATGCAGATGCTCTGCATGTATTATGCAGAGGCTTTGGGTCTTGGAGTTGTAGCTTTAAGTCAAGCACTTATGCTTTTTGGTGCACAAGGCTTGAGCGTCCATGGAGAAAGAGCGTGGACTCTGTATGAATGGAACCTTCATTCTGAGTAAGAGCTCTGGTTCTTTATCTTCTGCATGAGAGCTCTTAGCCAGACAACTTGTATAGACTAAGTCCTATTGACTAGAATAAGAAACTTCTTAATTACACTTTCATAAGTTGGGGTCTAACAATCTCCCCCTAAGTGTAAAAAAGAAGAGTTCTTACTTGAATTACAAAACAGAAGTCTAATCAAAGACGAAGGTTAAAAGGAACCTCTAGTTTACATTTACTATCTAAATAAGTACAATACGATTAAATTGGAAATTACATCAAATTAAAGATAGAAAAGTACTTACAAAAGATAAGAGGTCTAAACATTTTGAAGTCTAATGAACTTCCTAAGAAGTTTACGAAAATCTAGCATATTGCGTATCAAACTTAGGGTAATTTTTACTATCTCCTTTGCTCCCGGGGAGTTGTCTCTGCTTTTGACTAGATTGTCTCTTATGTAGTGCAGAGTAGAGTTAGAGTAGTTGTAGTTCTGGTTGTCTTCAAAGAATATTTTCTTTTGTTGTACGTTTCAAAACACCATTCCCATTTTTAGTTCCACCAAAACCGTCCAAGAGGAGATGCTATTGATGCCCTCCATATTTTCAATTGGTGCAGTTACAATCAATTGATCCACTCCTAGATCCGGAGCTAGTTGGAAATCAAACTTGCATATGAAGTCGAGCAGGTCTCTCATTGTTTCGCGTATGGCAATGTTGGCAACATCATATTTGACCCTCTTGCCCTTCTTCTGATTTTGAAGTAAAACAGAGAGAGAAGATCCCATGGATTTAAATTTATAAGGTCACAATATGTGAACCTATAGATCTGTCCATGAGACCTTCCACTATATAATCGTAGAATATAATCTGGTTATGCGCGAAGGTACGCTTCTTTATGTCAAGGACTTTCTTGATTCCATCGATGAAGTTGACTGAAGTGATAGGCTGAGTGTAGCGATCTAGGAATATCTGCTTGGTATGTTATTGAGCCATAGGATGAAGACTGATCTTTTGGACCAGTGTCTCTTCCCGTAGGTTTTAGAGAAACTGGTAGATATCCTCGTTGTATGCTTTGTCCTTAATTGGTTTATCAAGGGGCGTTGGCGTAAACATAGCATCCATGCTTTCCTTGATCTTTTGGACACGATCAGAGGGATGCTTCCGCTTCGACCTGCTGCTTGCGCCTTCTAAGTCTACTCTAGTAGGTTTGACAGGTAACTGCTGCTTCATAGAAGGAGTGACTACCCTGGTCCCTTGTGTAGGGACCCTAGCTCTGTGTGTATGTTGTTGTGGTGGATGAGCAGCAACACTAACACCTTCTAGAGGAACAACAACTAGAATGCACAAAAGTGATGGATCAGCCACATTCACAGCTACCACCTCTTCTTTTTGTCCTCTGAATGTGGAACCAGCCGTATCCATGGCGTATTCTGTTGATGAAGACAGATCCAAGTCTGAGTCAGAAGATGCATAGACACAGAGAAGATCTATCACTTCTATATTCTTTTGAAGCCTAGCTGGCTCTGCCTGTGATGCCATGGGCATTTTTCCTTTGTGCAGTGCATCTGCTTGTTTTGGCACTGGTTGGCTTGGTGCCCTCTGTTTTGAAGGATCTTGTGCTGGTTGGCGAGAGGCAGAGGACGTTGGTGTAGAGGGGGCAGCTGCAGGTGTTGCACTCGGAATGGATGTTGGATAGTTCTCCTCCTCTTAACGATTTTCAGGACCAGACTGATCTGGGTCCTCATCATCGTCAAGTCGTATCCTCTTTGATGGCTCAGCACAAGGAGATGGATCCAATCGTATTTTAGGCCTCTGCTCATTTGCTTGACACATGGACTTGATTTTCTCCTCAAAGATTTTGAGGAGATCTTTGACTGCATCACCAACCCGTCGAATCTCAATGTCCGAGCGGTAGTTGAACTCGGCCAGAGAGAATGTGATGGCCATTGCTGCTTCTTTGGCTTTGTTGTTGAAATCGGATGTGAAGTCCGCCACCTTCTGTAGAAGTCTGCCAGCCAGAGCATTCATTGCGCTCTGAGTGACATAGTCCATAGGTACGTTCAGAGGAATGAGGGCTTGAGCGTCATCAAAATGCTCTTGGTCACCCTTTTGATTAGAGCTAAAGGATTGATGAGCTTCTTCTTCTGCTCTACGCTTAGCCTCTTCCCTTAGGCGAGCTATCTTTTCCTGTCGGGCTTTTTCTTCTTGCTCTGCCTCTTCTTGTTTACGAGCAAGTTTAGCCAATCTCTCTTCCTCTGCTTCTTCCCTTTTCTTTCTCTCCCTCTCTATTTTCTTTTTCCTTGCATCCTCTCATTTTATTTGTTTCTCCTTCTCTTGCTTTACTCTCACCCTCTCTTCCTTTGCTCTCACCGCCTCTACCTCTACTTGAGGCCTTAATGTGTCCACAGTTCTTTCTTCCTCGTCGGCTATTCCTATGCGTACCGGGGTTCGAGACACTGGTTCTAGTGTCTCATGTGTACATCTGTATGCTCTCCTAATCTCCTTTGTCTTTATATATGTACAAAACTTCTTTGGAATTGGCTTTTTTGCTGCGTAGCTCTCTTTGTTAACTGTGGGCCTGTAATGAGTAAGCACGTTCACCTTGTGCACGAGCAGACGACCCACATCAATATTGTTGTCGTCAAGAGCAGGCCTTACGAGGAGACCCAAGAAGCGCAGAAACAGCAGAGATGGTAGTTGCCTCCCTTTCGCCACCTCTTGACATTTCTTGGCCACGGCATTCTTGAACTCTCTGTAGAGTATCAAGGAGTAATCCTTAGATAGGTCGAAGAAGATGCTATATAGGATTTGCAGGATGTTCGTGGAGCACATATCTAAGCTCCGAATCTTCCCAGTAAGAGATTTGTTGACCAATGTGAACAGAGTGTTCCACATTGGAGAAAGGTATTGACGACGGTACTGAGAAGGGTACTGGATTGCCTTGTTGTACCCCAAGAATTTCAAAAAGGCCACGATCTCATCCCCAGATGGGAGAGGGGAGTATCCATCAAGCCTTAGGTATGTTTTCGTTGGGATTTCAAGAACGCGGGAAAACATAGACCTGGATATGCGAACAGTGAGGAATTCCTTCAAGGATGAGACATAAAGGGTTGAGATAAGGGTTTAAAGGACTTACTTCGAGGGTGAAAAAGAAGGGTTTGAAGAAAAACGAAACTAGGGTTTCAAGAATCGGATCTTGATTTTCAAAAAGGGTTGAGAAAAGGGTTTAAAGGACTTACTTGACGGACGGAATGATGTTTCGATCACTGATTGGTGTTCCAGTAACTGGTTGGAAACCTTGGAGAAGGAACAATGGCGGTTTGGAAGTTGAAGGCGCCAGATTCTCCTTACGTAAAAAATGAATTGGGGGTAAAAAATTGTTTAAATAGAGAAAATAAAAAGCACTTAAGTATTTAGTGCCCCAAACGTCAAGTTAAACTAAAACGATTTTTACACAGCCTGTGGGGGCGCCACGTAGACTGCGAGCTGCAAGTGGTGCCTCCCACGTTTGAAAAATTAAGCTCACTGGCGGTGACGTTTAGTTTAAATGACAGTAATAAAGAGTAATAAAAATAAGAACCGTACGCCTTCTCTAATAAAATAATATATTTTAGATTTTAAAAAAAATCACAAGTATAAATACTCTGATTTGTGTAAAATATAGGTTTTGAAATGAACAAGAGCGTTACATGAAGAGAAGACATACCTTAGGATCTCAGACAGAGACTCGTTGTTGGACTATACATGTCCTCTGTACAAAACTTGCTATGTTCAGAGGCAGAGGCTCTGTATTGTACATACAAAGGCTCTGTCCTATAATCATAAAAAGTTTTGAAGCAGAGGCTCTGTGTGACATGATCTTGCACTCCCCCTCGATTTGAGCTCTGCTTATCTACTCCCCCTTGAACTATGTTTGGATCATATTTGATAACTATTGCACAAGCATAAGAGCTAAGGTACAGAGGCTCTGTCTCATGGATCAAAACAATAAACAACAAAACAGAAGTATGCATAAGGGATGTAGAGGCTCTGTATAGTACCTACAGAGTCTCTGGCTTAGTTGGAAAGATTTAGCATACCCAACTTGCTAACCAGAAAGTTAAACCTCTTTTCATCAAGAGCTTTTGTAAAAATGTCAGCAAGTCATAAATCTGTACTAACAAAAAACATTTCAATCGTACCTTTCTCTACATGGTCCTTGATGAAATGATATCGAACATCGATGTGCTTTATTTTTTAGTGTTGCACAAGGTTGGTTATGATTGCCTGTTGATTTACTTAACCAACATCTGTGTTCGAACTTCGTCTTAAATAACAAACTCTTATGTCTGCAGAAAATGGTATAGGGGTAAATGTATTCTAGGATATCACTTTCTGAGTCACACAAAATTGGAATACTCTCAAACTCTACGCCATAGTCTTTCATTTGAGTCTTCATTCATATCACTTGGGAACAGCAACTGGCTGCAGCTACATACTCTGCTTCAGCTATGGAAGTAGAGACACAGTTCTGCTTCTTCGAGGTCTAGCTTATGAGTTTGTCCCCAACTAATTGGCAGCTCCCTGATGTACTCTTTCGATCAAGTTTATAACCTGCATGATCAGAATATGTGTACGCAATAAGATCAAAACCAGAATACTTTGGATACCAAAGACCCAGAATTTGAGTCCCTTTAAGGTATCTAAAGATTCTTTTACAGCCGAAAGGTGAGATTCCTTTGAGTTTGCTTGAAAATGAGCATAGAGACATGTGGCAAACATGATGTCTGGTCTACTAGCCGTGAGGTATAGTAGTGATCCAATCATTCCACGGTAAGTCATAACATCCACTGGTTTTCCAGATGGATTTGTGTCATGCTTAGTTCCCATAGCGATTGGTGTTCTCAGGGTGGAAGAGTTATGGAATTGGTATTTCTTTAATATGTCGGAGACATACTTACCTTGGCTAATGAAAATACCGTTCTCCCTCTGTTTTACTTGCAAGCTGAGGAAGAAAGTTAATTCTTCCATCATGCTCATTTCAAGCTCGCTCTTCATCAACACAGAGAACTTATCACAATGCCTCTGGTTCGATGAACCAAAGATAATATCGTCCACCTAGATCTGTACTAAGAGCATCTCACCTTTATATCTCTTAATAAATAGAGTAGTATTGATTTTACCTTTTTTAAAACCATTAGACAAGAGAAAAGACGAGAGACGTTCATACCAGGCTCGAGGTGCTTGCTTAAGTCCATCTAGAGCTTTGTGTAAGTAGTAGTCATACTCTGGGTGTGTGGAGCTTTCAAACCCCGGAGGTTGTTGAACGTAGACTTCCTCCTTCAGCTTACCAATCAAGAAGGCTGACTTAACATCCATTTGATAGACTCTGAATCCCTTATGTGCATAGAAGGCTAAGAACAAGCGTATAGCTTCTAGCCTTGCTACTAGCGCAAAGGTCTCGTCATAGTCTATGCCTTCTTCCTGGCAATAGCCTTTTGCTATGAGCCTAGATTTATTTCTCACGATGATCCCATCCTCATCCTTCTTGTTTCTGAAAACCCATTTACAGGCAATTGCATTTTTATCCTTTGGCAAAGGTACAAGAGTCCATACTAGAGGTATCATGCTCTGGCTCTAGAGACTGGCTCTGATGCAGAGCTTGTTTGCTCTGGTTGTGTATTGGCATGATCTCTAGAGGAAGCAGAGGTGTGTGAAGGACCAGAGTCAGATGTACTTGTCGTTTGTGGTTCTTCACTTACACTTGCAGATTCATCTCTTGGTGCATATACCGAGATGTCTTCGTCGCCATAGAAGTCTTCAAATAAGAGCTTGAGTTCCAATTCCCTTGACTTCATTTGAGAATTGGAAGTCTGATTGTTAAGCTCGAGTCTAGAGCTGAGGTACTCTGAAGTCGCATGTTCTTTATCGTCGAACGAGATGTTGATGCTTTCCATGATCGTCTTGGTTTGTTGATTGAAGACTCTGTATGCCTTGGCTTTAGTGGAATAACCAAGGAACTTGCCTTCATCTGCCATCTTGTCAAACTTGCCAAGTTGATCTCAATCATTCAGGATGAAGCATCAACAACCAAAAACATGCAAAAATTTAACGTTAGGCTTCCTTTGGTTGATAAATTCATAAGGTGTCTTCAAATGCCTCTTTACCATCGTTGCTCTATTTTGAATAAAGCAAGCGGTCGAGATGGCTTCAGCCTAAAAACGGGTTGGAAGACAGGAGCTGGCTAGCATGGTTCTTGCTGCATCGACCAGAGTGCGATTCTTTCTTTCTACCACACCATTTTGTTGTGGTGTCATTGCTGCAGAGAAGTTCTGAGTTATGTCCTATGTATCCAAGTACGCATCAATCTTGGCTTCTTGAACTTTGTTCCATTATCACTTCTCAGTTTTTGAATTTTGCTCTATAAAAGTACTTGAATCTTGGTCATTAGCTTGAATAGTAGCTCTGGGACATCTGATTTATTCCTTTCAAACTCAATCTAAGTATATCGTGAGTATTCATGAATTAAGACTATGATATACTTCTTACCAGACAAGCTCTGCACAGATATTGGACCACAAAGATCCACATGAAGCATATGTAAAGGTCTGACATAGGACACATTTGTCTTAGTATTGTGGGACGCTCTTTTGAGCTTTCCCATTTCACATGCAGAGCAGAGATGGTCCTTTTCAAACTTTATGGCAGGAAGTCCGTCAACCAGATTATTCTTCACAAGCTTCTCTATATTTTGGAAATTGAGATGAGACAACTTATGATGTTAGAGCCAAGCTTCTTCACACTTGCGAGACACGAGACAGAGAGTCTCTGAGTTATCTCTTGGTGAGAAGTTCATGAGATAAAGATTGCCCTTTCTCTTGGCTTTTAGCAACTCCTGACCTGATTCTGACATAATGGAGCAAGCTTCCTTTTGGAACTTGACATTGTAGCCAGAATCACATAATTGACTTATGCTCAAGAAATTATGTTTAAGCCCAGAGACATAAGCAACCTCAGAGACAGAAACCTTACCTTGTAGTAGATCTCCATATCCCTTTATTTATCCTTGCATGTTATCCCCAAAGGTCACTTTTCCTCCAATCTTCTCTCTCTATGAGGAAAGCAATCTCTTAATGCCTATCATGTGTCTTGAGCATCCGGAGTCAAGATACCAAATGTCCACATGCGGCTTCTGCAAAACAAATTATAGGGATTTAGGTACCCATTTCATAATGGGTCCTCGATGATTGGGGACAGAGATTAGCTTTTTAGGCTTTAGGAGAGGCTTCGTCTCTTCACCTGTGTTAACAAACTTGGCTTTGGGAGCCCTCTTTCTCTTCTGGGTCTTCTTGGATTTAGTCCTTGATGACCCAAAGAGAAGACAGTTTAACTTATGCAGCAAAGAAACAAATTCACAATTATGAACACATTTTGAATGACAAAACGATTTATTAGATTTAAAGAACAAATTATTACAATCATTCCGAGCATTGGTAGTTCTAACAAACTTCCTATCTAGATTTGATTGTTTTAACATTGAATGAGTCTTCTCATATTTTTTCTTCCCTACTCTTTTGGCCTTCAGAGGCCTCTCTGAAATAGAGGAATTAAAGTTAGAGCATGCAGCGGATTTTTCTTTCTGTTTCGGAGTGAATTTAATTGTCTTTGATTTGGAAATTGAGCCCTTTGATGTAGAAGAAACATATTTTGCACTCTTTACTCTGTATTCAAACTTGGGAGCAGATTTAGCACTTGTCGTCATGCTTGCACGGCCAGAACCTAGGAGAATTTTTTTCTCAATAGGGGGTTTTTCAACCTCTGGTTCTTTGGCAATGACCTCTATCTTAACTTGCTCTTTAAACGAGTCCACCTCTGACTCAGAGTCAGAGTCAAGAAAATCCTTGTGTGAATATCGAAATACAGTGGTATTATTAAGAACTTGAAATTCTCGTATGCATGAGCTAGAAGCTTCGTCCGTCTTTTGTTTTGTGGGACTTTCAAAAGTATCTAAGGAGTACACTCAGAAGAATCTGCATGACCTTTAAGAGGATAATTCAAGGCCTCAAGCAAGTCTTGCTCGAAAACTTGTCTTATCGTTTCTGTAAAGTCATCCATTAATTTACGATCCAGAGTTTCAAAAAAATTCATGTGGATGAACTCTTGATTTTATCTGGTTCAGGTTTGACATCCTCACTCTCAATCTTAAGATGTTCGAGATTCGTAGAGCCAAAACAAAAAATCTCATTTGTCTTCTATATACATTTTAAATCAACTTGCGGCACACATTTTGAAGAGTAAGAGATGTTTTTTATTTTCAACCAAGGAGTTTTGGCTCCACTTTCAAGCCTACATCTTTTGAACGGTGAAGCTATATGCAAAATAGGAAAATCTGGTTTTTGTTTTTTGCCCAACTTAAACACTGATTCAAGAGTATTTTTCTTCTTTTAGGTGAGGTCCAGGTCTACATAACCTATCCCTGCTTTATCTTGTTAAGAATTTACTTTTTTGTACACCTGCTGAGCATCTTGATATTTCTTAATCAAGAGCTCTTTTCTTTGTAAGCTCTGGTGTATGAACTCCCTTTCCTTTTGAAAATAGTCTTTTAGGGCCCCAGAGTTTAATCTGTCTCTTTCCTTTTCTAGAAGCTCTATTTCTTTCTTCTTAATAGCCGCTTTTAATTCTAAGCACTTTGTTTTAAGACTTGTTTTAGTAGACAGTTTTGTTTGTAAAAGTTTTTCATTTTCCACTGATAACTCTTGTTTCTCTACAGTTAGCAGCTCTGTCTCTCATTCAAAAAATAGTTTTTCTTTTTCGAAAGATTTTCTTTTGGATTTTTCGACAGAGAGCTCTTGTTGTAGATTAACGAAATTGTTAGTCAAAGCAGAGATACTCTCTTCCACGCCAGAGTGAGAATAGCCAGAGATGGAACATACCTGGGAGTCGGAGTCAGATCCAAACTCTTCTCTATCATTCTCGACAGCCATCCCACATAAGTTGGCTTGATTTTATTTTTTAGACAAGGAATCAGAGACGCAGTTCTTCTGTTTTTCCATGAGGCTCCTTTGTGAACGATTGTACTTGTACTTATTTTTATAGTATAATTCGTCTTTCACTAAAGGGCCTCTGCACTCTTTGGAGTAGGGCCCCATCTTCCCACATCTAAAACATCGAACACCTTGCTTCTTCTGGTCGGATGGCTCTTCCTCCTTCTTGTTGGTAACAGAAGGAGGGTTCCTTCCTTCAAAATCTGCCTTTGCTTCGATCATTTTGTCTTCCTCGTTTGTCGAAGACCTTCTTCTCTTTGGAATTCCTTGGTGATCAGGGCCAAGGATTGCGCAAAGGCGTTTATGTCATCGTCTTTAGAGCTGGAATCTCTGTCTTCTTCATCATCACTCTCCAAGATGAGATCCTTCTGTCCCTTTCTTCTCCCTTCTCTGAGTCTTCGTTCTTTGTGTGGATGGCTTGATCCAGTCTCTTTTGAATCAGAGACAAGAGCCAGAGTCCACCCAGAGCGACCTTGACTTTTTGCACCTCTTGTTCTTGAGCCTGCAGAGTCCCGTAGACATCCTGCAATGTCCATTGCTCCAAGTCTTGGTTTGCCTGGAGAGACATCGTCAGGTTTCCCCATTCTGCGTTCAATCTCTTCAAGAAGAGCATGTTGTTCTCCTCTTGATTTCTGATCACGTCACATTTGCGACATTTTTTTATCAGAGTATTAAAGCGGTGATAAGTCTATTCTAAAGACTCATCAGGGAGTGCCTGGAAGCTGTTGTATTCGTACAGGCATTAGGCACGACGATTCTTCGATATCTTAATGCCTTTTTCCAGCTGGTTAGCCAGTTGATCCCACAAATCCTTGGTGGAGTCGCACGCGTCAAGAGATTGAAAAATCTCGTTGGGAAGCGCATTGATCAAAAGTCTTTTGGCCTTTTGATCTACTTTCACTCTACATTTATCATCATCGTTCCAGTCACGACGAAGTTTTGGTACTCGCCTGGCAGTAATCCGAGGTATGATAGTGGAAGGGACGTATGGGCCATTTAAAATAGATTCATAAAGTTCTAGATCTAGACCCTCGTAGAAATTTATCATCCGAATCTTCCATTGGGGATATTCTTCCAAAAATGATAGTCGGAGGTTTTGTCAGGGAACCAACACTATACATGGAGTTCCACGACGTTTTAAATCAAAAAAAATTTGAGAAGAAAACTTGACGAGAAAGATAATCGACAGAAAAACGATTTCCAGATTACGTAAAAGCAAACGTTTTAAAATTGAGAAAAATATGAGTGAAAATTCTGTTAAAACGAATAATCAAGAAAAATTAAGAGTAGAATCCAGTCGGATATCGATCGACTAATCAATGAGTTTCATTAGCAGACTCTGATACCAATTGTTGAACCCAAATACTCTTAATCGGTAGAAACACAGTTCATAAAAGATGAGATTTAAACACAAACAGTGTAACTTGAATGATTAAACGAGATATTCAAGATGAAAGTAAGAACAATAAGTAAACATGAATATGCCGAATGCTTTTATTGATAAAACGATGAACAGTTGAAGCAAAAGGTAATCTCACAAAAAAATGTGTATTGTATAAGTCGGTTTCTTCAGGTTATTTAAACCTGAGGCGGAAGCCTCCTTATATACGGCTAAGTCTAACAAACTATACTATAAAATAGGCATGAAATTCTGAGCTGACTAATTTGCATCCTTATCTTTGACTTCCCTTGAAAAGCAGAGCAAACTTGGTCAAGCCGCCTCAAATATGTTAGACGCTTGCGAGAATGTTTGGGCTAACACGCACACGTTCCATGGAGAAGGTGTCTAGAAGCTCTACATGAACATACAGAAGCTCTGCATGTACTGTGCAGAGGCTCTACATATGCAGAAGTTCTGCATGTACTATACAGGGGCTCTTGGTCTTGGAATTGTAGCTTTAAGTCAAGCGCTTATGCTTTTTGGCGCACAAGGCTTGAGCGTCCATGGAGTAAAAGCGCAGGCTCTGTATGAATGGAACCTTCACTCTAAGTAAGAGCTCTGGTTCTTGATCTTCTGCATGAGAGCTCTTAGCCAGACAACTTCTATAGACTAAGTCCTATTGACTAGAGTAAGAAACTTCTTACTTACACTTTCACAAGTTGGGGTCTAACAAAGAGCCTGCCTTATTTACACTTAGGGGGAGATTGTTAGACCCCAACTTGTGAAAGTGTAAGTAAGAAGTCTCTTACTCCAGTCAATAGGACTTAGTCTATTGAAGCGGTCTGGACAAAGAGCTCTCATGCAGAAGAGATTAAGAACCAGAGCTCTTACTCAAAGGGTGAAGGTTCCATTCATACAGAGCCCGCGCTCAATCTCCATGGACGATCAAGACTTATGCGCCAAAAAGCATAACCGCTTGATGTAAAGCTACAACTCCAAGAGACAGAGACTTACATATGCAGAACCTCTACATAGTACATGCAGAGCTTCTGTATAGTAGATGCAGACTTCTGGTCATCTTCTCTATGGAACGCGCGTACAAGCCCAGACATCCTCGCAAGCATCTAACAAAATTTAAGGCGGCTTGACCTAGTCTGCTCCATTTTTCAAGGAAAGTCAAAGATAAGGATGCAGACTCGGCAACTCAGAGATTCAAGCCTGAATTATAGCATAGTTGTTAGATCTAGGAGTATATAAGGAGGCTTCCTCCTCGGCTTCAAATCACCTAAGATTGTGAACTTATACTATACCTATTTTATTGTGAGAATACGTTTTAGATTGATTGTTCTTTACTTTCATCTAATAAAAGCATTCGACATATTCAAGTCTTTTCATTGTTCTTGTATATTTTGAATATCTCGTTTATTCATCTTCGATTCATTATTTGCTTTTCAATCTTATTATTTTATCAACTGTGTTTTCTGGAAATTAAGAGTATCTGGGTTCCAACAGAAATATATTCAATGGAAATGATATTAATGGATGAATAGGTAAATTATTATTTCTTTTTCAATCTCTAGTATTGTATTCATCATATTTTATTATTATCTCAGCTGTTTAAGATCTTCACATCATCACTACTCATTCCTTTTTCATTTTTATGTTTTTAGGGCACTAAAATCCATGCAAATGTCGTAAAAAATGGGTGCCTAAGTTCAGAAATTTACTTCAGGAAGAGGCTGCAATTTTCATTAAGAATCTTACAATTGCTCGACATGCGTCGAAGTACAAGTTAATTGATAATACAAACAAGCTAAGTTTGTATTACAAAACTTCTTTGAAAAATTGCCAGGATTTTAAGGGTTCCATTTTTGGTTTTTCATTTGTCAAATTTGCAAATGTTATATCAAAAAGTATTCTAGAACATACAGCAGTTGGTGAGTGAACTAAATCCTTTCAGATTTATTCTATTGTTTAAATAAATTATATATTGTGCAGTCATTGAAGTTAAACTTGGTTATGTTAACTTTTTGATAATTACATAGATGTCATTGGTGAGGTCGTTGTTTCTGAGACAATGGTGACTCTTCTAGACAACAATGGGAAAGCCAAAAGAAGGATGCAAGTTGAGATGTAGGACTTGGAGTAAGTATTTTTATTTTAATTTACTAACAGTAATCTTCAGAAACTATATAATTCTTTTCTTACAATTTATTTAGGGGGATTAAAATCCAAGTGACATTGTGGGGTGTGTTCGCTTAGGACATTAGTGATTATGTTTCTACTAACAAGGACAACAGGATTGTTATTCTTGTAATTCAGTTTGCAATGGTGAAGATTTACAAAGGTTTGTCTGACTCATAACATATGTATTTCTTTAAAACAATGTTGTGTTAACTTCCTTCATTTGTTTGTTTCAGAAAAACCATTTCTTTCTAACTCATTCAATGGTACGAGGTTGTTCATCAATTCGGATATTGATGAAATCAAGGATTTCAAGAACAGGTCAGCAAATATTAGTTTATTTATTTCTCTTATATATCTTATATTTTTTTAACATACAGTGTTCTTTACTTATATTTCTGATTCAATAGTTTGATTCGGAAGAGTGGCGAATCTAAATTGTCACAACAGCTATCAATGCTTTATGGATTGTCTTATTCATATTGTTAAGATTTTCTAGACAGAACCAATAGAGCAAACATTGTTGAAATTAGTGAAACTGTTGAGGTACTTATTTTTTTAAATTGTTTCTATTCATTCAGTAATTTCATTTTATCATAACATATCGTACTTTATATAGGCGAAATTACTAATTATATTAGGAACAGTGAAAGCATTTAAGAAGGACACGGGTTGCAAGAGGTGTAACCGTAAGGTTTGACCCACGTACACTATAACCAATAAGGATGATGGATCGGGTATGAAAAAAGAGAGTGAAAGTTTTGAATGTACGTCAGATAGATGCAGAAGGCAAAAGACTTAAGTTTTGCCAAAGTAAGTAACAACTACATAACACTACTTTTCGTTAACTTTTACACACTTACATTAATGTTCACTTAATAATCATATAGGTTCATAATTCCTTTGAGATTTCAAGATGATACTGGCATTTTATCATTGACATTATTTGATCAGGAAGCTAATAAGGTTGTGAATCAATCTGCAACAAAGTTGTATGAAAAAGTTAAAGAGGTATGATTTGAAGTCTTATCTTTTGCTATAAGTTTTTTTTTGCTTCCAAATGCCTGTTAATGTAAAAGGTGTTTGTTTTTTTTTCAGAATGGTGATTTATATATGTTTTCAGATGACTTGGATGTTTTGCTCTATCATAAATTTGCAATAAAGATTGACATAAATGATTACAACATTAAAAACAATTGTTTCATTTATGGTATTTCAAAGCTAACAAACGATGATGGCATCTTGAATGAATTGGAGATGAGATTTGCTGCTCAATAGGTGATGATTATCATTGGTAGAAAATATCATCCAATTTAGTCTAAAATCATTGTTAGTCTAACATTATTTTACGCTTTATTATGCAACCTATTGAATCGGAATTAGTAAATCTTCATTCAACATATTTCACTTCTCAAGAGAAGTTAAAGGTATTATAAATGACACCTTAAATGTAGTTTGTAAATTTAAATGGAAGCAACTACTTCTTCAAATGGCATATCTAATTATTATCTTATTTGAAGGATGTTGTATCATGTACTAGTGAGAATGCAACACCCTCCGATGTGGATAAGAGCACCGCAGACAGTCCGGAATCACAAGAGAAGTTGTTTGACAGAAGGCTTGGGAAAGGAATTGAAAGGAAGCGTGGTTTTGAAGGTTGGTCTGATGCCGATCAGGAAGGAAAAGGATAGGCTACAAAAACATTCAAAATCCCTAAAGTTAAGAAGTAATATTCTTGTTTTTGATGAAGAATTACATTCAAACTCGTATTTGGTATTGTTTTTGTGGTTGGATTTTTGTTTTGACAATGATATGTGAATTGGTAATTATATTATGCTATACGTTTTGATAATTTTTTTTGTTTTGGATTTAATATTAAAGTTATTTGCATGACTACATAATTTTGTTGTTTTGCCAAACACAAGTTTCAATCAGAACGTTGTTCTTAGAAACAGGCAATCAGAAGGGAGTACTTTGAATCCTTCTAGGCTTTGCTTTATTTATCACACGGCCTCTGCATACTGCATGCAGATATTCTTCCTTGCTATATAGAGCTCTAAAGTATGAAGATTTTTACTTCAGGGTAATTTCAAGAGTACAAGTCTTGTATTAAACTTAGGTACACTTGGAAGATAAGTCGAAGATTAGGAAGATAAGTTTGTACAACCCCTTTGGTTGGTCGTCCTTTTGCATATATGTATGTCTTGATGTTTATTTGAAACCTCAGAAAATATTCCAGTCCATGATAAACGAATCAGAGGGGATGTGATTGATCTTCATGTTTAACAAGAGGGTCTCTGGTTCTAAGTATTTACCTTTTTTGGACCCAGAGGCTCTACACAGACGAACCAAAGGATGTGGTTGACCAAAAATTCGTTATCTTGGACCGTATTACTCAGTTCAGGGTATTGAAAACTTACTTGATTAATTAGATAGACATTGAGTACGCAGCGGACAGTATGTAAATCAAGCAGGAAGCAATCAATAAGAACACAATGAAGAACTCTTGAAGAACACAGGGAGAAAATGCTTCAAAGGATTTTCAATAGAAAATATCGACAATTACAATAACGGAAGCACCTCTAATTACAAAGGCCTAAAGCTGCTTTTATTCAAGCAAATAACTGCAATGACAGACCTAGACGTACTATTTAATCTAAGCCGTTCAAATAAAGCAGATTACAGACAAGATCACGTGTTCAGCACRAGCAGCTAATAAACCTAAGAAAAACGAGTTAAAAGAGATCCTCACAGAAGACTAGCTGCAGACCCTCTGTGAGACACCACAGAGGTTCTGCTGTTTATAACTTGAAAGCCTGATACAAAGGAACATTCTTCCAGAACCTCTGTGAGACACGACAGAGGTTCTRTCGTCTTTGTCTTGAAACAGGGTCTATTCAGAGGACAAGTTCCAGAGTCTCTGTGAATAGAGACAGAGGCTCTGTCACCTGAACCTTGTACGTTGGGCTTCTTTGTTGAATGTCCTCTGCGGTCTTCTGTGACAGATTATCTTCTGTCAAAACTTGCTGGGTTACTTTTTCGATACTTTTACATTCAAAGATGAGAGCTAACAATCTCCCCCTAAGTATGAAAAAGTAAACTAGGAATTGAAAGAGCAAGACATTACTTTGAAAGAAATTAGAAGAAGTGATTAAACATCAACTTCTGAAATGAAATACTTGAATGTAAATTTCAAAGCGTTAAATTTAAAGTTAAAACTAAAAAAAATTACAACGATTGTGAAGCTATGCCAAATTCAAGAAGAGTCAAACAGCAGACTCTGGAAAGTCATCTATTGGGTATACAAAGTCTATCTTGATCGTTCTGTAAACGTTGAAGAGGAACTCCCTGAAATTGATTTGAGCTCTGATTGGTTCGAAGAGATCAGAAACCGCATCAACCCTTAACTTTCCATTTGCCACCTCTGCCATGATACACTTGAATATCCATTCCAATGTCTCGGTTGAGAACTTGTGCGGTTCGATTGGGTCAAAGAATCTAAGTATCTGATCCTTGTCCACATACACAAACCCAAAGATGGGATTGTGTATAATGGTGTTTGGATAGTACCTAGCGACCCAACTTGGCCTGCTGTAAGGAGGAGTGATCTTCAGACTCCTCTGTCCAAGTCGCATGGCCAACTCGAAGTCTTTCTGGCTGCAGTACATAACGTGTGCGCGCATGACTTGAATCAGCCCTCTGAGAGAAATTGTATAAGTGGACCTCCTCTCTGTGTAGGCGTTTAAAATTTTGTACATGAAAAGAACGTCGAACACACAGAGGTTGTGAAGATCTGCATCCGTGAACATGTATACATTGTTGTCTTCCCTCCTTACAACGTATTGAGAATAAGACACAGCCTTCTTTAACATAGTYTTTGGTGAGATCGACACCAAGGAGATGATTTTGAGATGGGATGTCAGTCAGCTCGGGATCATAAGTAGGCTCTATGTTCGTGACAGAGTATTTCCAGATGAGCATTTCCTCTGGAGTGGAGACGGTCTCTATTTGAACAGGAATTAAGGGAATCTTGCTCATAGATTCCAAGATAGCATCGACGCGTCCTTCTTCTCTGTACTCTGGAATCTGCTGTTCATGTTCTTCAAGAATTGGCATCTGGGTTGATCCCTCTGCAAGGATGGGCTTGACGGTTCCTTGCAGAGCATCAAACGTACCCGTGGATGTTGTTTGGACTGGTGGGAACACAGAAGAAGTTGCCTCGCCCTCTCTGTAGTGCATGGGCACCTTTCGCTTTCGAGCCTCAGCCTCTGCCTTAGATATCTTTAAAACCAGCAAAAGTTCAGGATCGTTACGATGCTCTTCTTCATTGAT
>NC_037529.1:27242733-27244647 GCF_001531365.2 Cynara cardunculus var. scolymus
AAATCCGTCGGAAAATCTAAATCCCATTTTAGATTACTTCTAATTAACCCTGACAATTACTAATATATGGAAAAAAAATCCGACGGATTTCCGACGGACATATCCGTCGGAAAATACAAATCCGTCGGAAATTCCGTCGGAAAAGCCATTTAGCGGCGGGGGTTTTTCCGACGGCAAAATCCGTCGGAAAATTGTTTTTCCGACGGATTTCCGACGGATTTTGCCGTCGGAAAAACCCCATTTTTTAGTAGTGATATATATATATATGTATATACATCTAATAAATAAGTAACTTGGAAGCCACGTGTCGTCTTATTGTGTGATAGTTATAAGGATTTCCCGCCTAAACATGTATGTAGACACAAGTTACATTATTGGTTCAAATGGGCCTATTTAATTGACATTTGTCCCTCTAAACATGTATTTTTTTCGTGTTTTAACGGATATCCCTATTAAGCGGGATTTAGTTTCTTAGCATAGTATTCAGACATATAAGTTTGAAGTAATCCCAGTTAAGAATTATGTTGAATTATAAGTATGAATTATGGTTATTCCTTTGTTATGGTAATGATGAATGTAGAAGTTTGAACTATGCAGTATGTTTTTGCAAACGTATCTCATTTCTCGATTTCTATTCTTTAGACTTAGAAGTCTGATTGCTACAGACTTCTCTCACATCTCTGATATTATGTTTCTAGAGTTATAATGTGGAGTTATTTTGCAGACTTAAAGGCTAACTCTAAACTCCTAGGCTTCAGAGGTATTCTCATGCTCATTTTACTTCGGAGTTATTTCAAGACATAAGATAACTCCAAACTATCGTCTTCCAGATTTATTCTGAGTTATTTTCCAGAGTTATTTTGTTGAATTATAAGTATGAACTATGGTTGTTCTTTTGTAAGGGTAATGATGGATGTAGAAGCTTGAACTATGTAGTATGCTTTTCCAAACATATCTCATTCATGGATTTCTGTACTTCAGACTTAGAAGTATGATCTGTATAGTCTTTTCACATAGATCTGATATTCTGTTTTCTAGAGTTATAATGTGGAGTTATTTTGTAGACTTAAAGGGTAACTCTAAACTCTTGGGCTTCAGAGGTATTCTCAGACTCATTTTACTTCAGAGTTATTTTAAGACATAAGTTAACTTCAAACTATCGTCTTCCAAAATTTATTCTGAGCTATTTTCCATAGTCATTTTGTTGAATTATAAGTATGAACAATGGTTGTTCCTATGTTATAGTAATGATGAATGTAGAAGTTTGAACTATGCAGTATGCTTTCTCAAACGTATCTCATTTCTCGATTTCTATTCTTCATACGTAGAAGTCTGATTACTACAGACTTCTCGTACATCTCTGCTATTATGTTTCCGGAGTTATAATGTGGAGTAATTTTGTAGACTTATAGGCTAACTTTAAACTCCTGGTCTTCAGAAGTATTCTCAGACTCATTTTACTTCATAGTTATTTCAAGACATACTATAACTCCAAAATATCGTCTTCCAGATTTATTCTGAGTTATTTTCCGGAGTTATTTTTGTTGAATTATAAATATGAAGTATGGTTGTTCCATTGTTATGGTAATGATGAATGTAGAAGCTTGAACTATGTACTATGCTTTTCCAAACATATCTCATTCATGGATTTCTATTCTTCAGACTTAGAAGTCTGATCTGTACAGTCTTTTCCCACAGATTTGGTATTCTATTTTCCAGAGTTATAATGTGGAGTTATTTTGTAGACTTAAAGGGTAACTCTGTGTAATACCCCAACCCATACATTGCATGTAACACATATTTCATACAGAAGAAATATATGATATTATCCCATTCAGGTCCCTTAGTACAAGAATCTAACATGACCAAATACAAGGTCCAAAAATTCAAATACATTTCTTGTACTAATCAATC
>NC_037529.1:27245882-27251256 GCF_001531365.2 Cynara cardunculus var. scolymus
TTCCAAAATAGGAAAGGCGGCTAACTCACATACCCACATGCATGCATACATACACCATGCATATATGATTATATAAATATATACACACCCATTTCGAGCACATATACCATGTGTATATATATATATATATATATTTCCACATATGTACATATTCTCATACACATAATCACATTATGCACATAATTTTCACATACCAGCATGATCAAATGTATCAATTTATCATGCTATCACGTAATCATTTAATCAGATAATCACATATTAATTACCTTAGGTGATAACCAGGATTCGGTTATCACATTATCCACCCCTCAAAAGAATTTCGTCCTGGAATTTCTTTAATCAAAAAGCCATGGGCATTCTAATCTCATCTTTGATTCCAATTCCTATGTTGCTTCTGGTCCTTTGTGACACTTCCACTGAATTTTCACCAGACTTATTTCTTTGTTTCTCAACACCCTGATCTTTTGATCAATTACAGCTTCCGGTGTTTCAACAAAGTTCAGTTTTTTGTCTAATTTAATCTCTGGCATCGGTATGGCTAGACTCGGATTAGCCAAACATTTTCGCAGATTCGACACATGAAAAGTGTTGTGAATCAGACTCAGCTCTTCTGGCAGCTCTAACTGATATGCTACTGGCCCAATTCACTTACATATTCTGAACGGGCCTACATACCTTAGACTGAGCTTCCCTTTCTTTCCAAATCTGATGACACCCTTCCATGGCGAAACTTTTAACATCACAAAATCACCTATACCAAACTCAATCGGCTTTCGACGATTATCAGCATAACTTTTCTGACGATCCTGTGCTGTTTTGATTCTTTCGCGGATCTGTTCGATCTTTTCAGAAGTTTCTTGGATAATTTCAAGACCCGTCGACTGTTTTTCACCAATCTCATTCCAATACAACGGCGTTCGGCATTTACATCTATACAACACTTTATATGGTGTCGCTTGGATGCTGGAATGATAACTATTGTTATATGCAAACTCTATCAATGGCAAGTGATCTTCCCATGATCCCCCGAAGTCAATAATACAACTTCTTAACATATCTTCGAGAGTCTGGATAGTTCTTTCACTCTATCCATCAGTCTGCGGATGATAAGTTGTACTTAATCGGATTTCAGACCCCAAAGCTTTCTGTAATCCTTCCCAGAACTTTGAAGTAACCCGACTATCTCTATCAGAGATTATAGACAAGGGAACACCATGTCTGGTAACAATTTCTTTGATGTAAATCTGCGCTAGCTTTTCTAAAGAATATTTCTATCTTATTGGTAGAAAATGTGCAGACTTAGACAAACGATCAACAATTACCCAAATTGCATCATACCCCTTTGGAGTTCGAGGTAACTTTATAACAAAAAATCCATGGTAATGTGATCCCATTTCCATACAGGTATTTCTAAGGATTGAAGATTTCCATATGGCTTCTGATGTTCAATCTTGACCTGTAAACATGTCAGACACTGTTCCACATATCGAGCTATGTCTCTTTTCAATCCTGGCCACCAATAAAAAGGTTTCAAATCACTATACATCTTATTGGTGCCTGGATGAATAGAGTATCGGGACTTATGACTTTCATTTAATATCATATTTCGGATATTTCCAAAACATGGTACCCAAACTCGCCCTTGAAAGCACATTAGTCCTTCGTTATTCTGTTCCAAGGTTGAGATCATCTTACCCAACTTTTTTGTTTTAACAAATTCTTCTTTCATAGCTTCTTGTTGGCATTTCTGAATCACGTTACGAATATTAGGGACCAAATTTATTCTCATTGCTACTATTTTAATGGTTCCACTCTTTTCTTTCCTACTGAAGGCGTCATCTACCACGTTAGCTTTTCCCGGATGGTAAAGAATTTCACAATCATAATCATTAACTAGCTCAATCCACCAACGCTGTCGCATATTTAATTCTTTCTGGCTGAACAAATGTTGTAAACTTATATGGTCAGTATAAATTTGACATTTCGTTCCCAAAAGATACTGTCTCCAGATTTTCAAAGCAAATACCACTGTAGCTAATTCCATGTCATGGGTTGGATACTGCTTCTCATGATCTTTCAATTGTCTTGACGCATAAGAAATCATTTTTCCTCTTTGCATCAGAACACATCCCAACCCTAACTTTGAAGCATCGCTGTAAACCACAAAGTCTTCAGATCCATCTGGTAAAGTCAATATCAGCGCACTACAAAGATGATCTTTTAAAAGTTGAAAAGCTTCTTGCTGCTCTCCTTCCCACTGGAATTTAACGTTCTTCCGAGTCAATTTAGTCATTGGTACGACTATCTTAGAAAAGTTCTGAATAAACTTACGGTAATAACCGGCCAATCCCAAAAAAGCTTCGGACCTCGGAAGGATTTTTCGGAGCTTCCCATCTTACAACTGCTTCTATTTTTACTGGATCAACTTTTACTCCTGATTCTGAGATGACGTGACCTAGAAATTGAACTTCTCTTAACCAGAACTCACACTTGGACAATTTAGCATACAACTTTTCTTTTTTCAACAATTCTAGTATCAGACGAAGATGTTCCGCATGCTCTTCTTTGGTCTTAGAGTATATAAGAATATCATCGATAAATACAATAACAAATTTATCAAGATATTCCTTACATACCCTATTCATTAAATCCATAAAAGTTGCGGGCACATTAGTTAAGCCGAATGGCATAACTAAGAATTCGTGATGCCCGTACCTTGTTCTGAATGCTATTGTGGCAACATCTTCTTCCCTGACGTTGAGCTGATGATATCCTGATCTTAAATCAATCTTGGAGAAATAACTTGCTCCTACCAATTGGTCAAACAAGTCATCAATCCTTGGTAAAGGATACTTGTTTTTGATTGTTAACTTATTCAGTTCACGATAGTCTATACACATTCGCATAGACCCATCCTTCTTTTTGACGAATAAGACCGGAGCACCCCTAGGTGAAGTGCTGGGCCTAATAAATCCCTTATCAGATAAATCTTTTAACTGTGCAACCAGTTATTTCAATTCAGATGGAGCTAAACGGTACGGTGCCTTTGCTACTGGTGCAGCCCCTGGTACTAAATCAATTCAAAACTCAATGATTCTATCTGGTGGTAATCCAGATAAGTCTTCTGGAAAGACTTCTGGATATTCACTAACAATCGGAATTGATTCTTCTTTTCCCTTTTCTTTCTTTAAATCAATTACATATGCCAAACATCCTTGGCACTTCTTCCGAATACTTTTCTGGGCTTTCATTACTGACAAAATACTGGTATGGTGATTCTGACGATCACCATAAATAACAACTGTCCCTTGGTCTGCCAGAATAATTCTGATTATTTTCTGATTACAATTAATACTAGCTTGATATCTTGCCAACCAGTCCATACCTACCACTACATCAAATTCCTTCATCGGCATGGGAAATAACCGGATCGAAAGCTCACAACCCTCAATAACAATAATGCAGTTATTGAATATTTTAGTAACAGTTTCCTGACTATTAGCACTATCAACTACTAACTCATCATTAAGTAGCACAGAATCCAGACATACAGTTTGAGCAAACAATGGTGATACAAATGAAAAGTTTACACCAAAATCAAATAACACCTTAGCACGTATTGAATTCAGAAGAAATGTACCTGTTACTACATCCGGCGATGCTTCTGCCTCGTTCTTAGTCATTTGGAAGGATCGTCCCCGTGCCCCTCCTTGCCCTCCTTTGTTCACAGTAGGCCTTCCCCTAGTACCCGACGCGTTACTCCCCATCGTTAACTGCAGAGTTCTTAACAATGGACAATTCGGTCGAATATGATCCAGAGAATTGCAATTAAAACACCTTTTGTTAGCTGGGCAGTTTCTAGACAGATGGGCTGGTTCGCCGCACTTATAACATTTCCTTGGGTCCATCTTGCATTCACCCTGATGAACCTGTCGGCACTGTGAACAGATTTTCTTACTGCTCTTCTGCTCAGATCTGTTATCATATCTTACAGTTTTCGGCCCTCGAAAAGATGAAGGCCCTTCCCATTTTCTCTTATCTACAACCTTTCCTTCTGGCTGTCGGTTCTTATTTCGTTCGATCACTTCGGTCGCGTCTACCGTCAATGAAAAGGTGTTGGTGTTCATGGCAATTACAAACTCTCTAATTGAGGGTTTCAAACCCCAAATATACCTTTCTATCTTCCTGGGTTCGGTCGAAACATAGTGTTCAGCAAAACGAGAGTAATCAATGAATCTTTCAGTATACTCCCGAACTGTTCCATTTCCTTGTTCTAGTTTCAGGAAAATATTCCTCCATTTGTCTTACTGCTGTTTTAGGGCAAAATTGATTCTTGAATTGTTCCACAAATTCTACCCATGACAAAGTCTGTAAAACATCTGTTCTGGCTGACGATTCAACTTCCCACCAGAATAAAGCATTCGACTTTAATACAGAAATAACAAATCAAACTTTATCTGTTTCCGGACACCGAATGGTGTTGAACACAGATTCCATCTCCTTGATCYAGCACATTGCTTTCACTGGATCTCTCTCCCCAGAAAAGGTTGGTGGTTTACATGCCAAAAACATCTTAATATCCCCTTCCTTATTATGGGTGACTGGAACAGAGGGATGAACTTCCACTCTTTCCGTTTCCACCCTAGCTGGTATTCCCATGATAGATGTCAGAGTTTCCCGCAACTTCCCCATTTCCTCTGCCAACATATCTCTGGTTATATATTCTGGGCGTGGCACCAACCTTTCCTGAACATTCCTAGAGTGGGATTCCTCATGTTCAGAATGTATTTCGGTCCGACCCCTTCCCTGAGACTGACTTCTTCCTCTACCTCGTCCCCTTGGTCTTCCCCGACCTCTATTTCTGGACGTGCTAGTTGGAAGATTAATAGGTGACTCTTCCCTTTCTTCAGACTCTGGACGAGCCGTTCTTTTAGATCTTCTAGTTCGGCTAGACATCTGTAGAATTTAGTATTAATAATCACGTATTCACATTCCCAAATATAATGAAGTATTCAAGTTCAGATGTGTACCTGTAAATTCATAATTACACTGGCCAGATATAATTAAAATTTAACTTACACACTATTCTATCAACTGAACATATTTATTTCCAATGGTGCTAACTACGTCCGGGACCCTTAACATGCAATAAAACAGTTTAAGTCTAGGTATCATGCTGTTAAATACCTAAATCCTTTAAACTCAGGCTCTGATACCACTTTCTGTAACACCCTAACCCATACATTGCATGTAACACATATTTCATATAGAAGAAATACATGATATTATCCCATTCAGGTCCCTTAGTACAAGAATCTAACATGACCAAATACAAGGTCCAAAAATTCAAATACATTTCTTGTACTAATCAATC
>NC_037529.1:27252660-27266676 GCF_001531365.2 Cynara cardunculus var. scolymus
TTATATAAATATATACACACCCATTTCAAGCACATATACCATGTATATATATATACATACTTCCACATATGTACATATTCTCATACACATAATCACATTATGCACATAATTTTCACATACCAACATGATCAAATGTATCAATTTATCATGCTATCACGTAATCATTTAATCAGATAATCACATATTAATTACCTTAGGTGATAACCAGGATCCGGTTATCACACTCTGAACTCTTGGGTTTCAGATGTATTCTCACACTCATTTTACTTCAGAGTTATTTCAAGAAATAAGATAACTCCAAGCTATCGTCATCCAGATTTATTCTGAGCTATTTTCCATAGTTATTTTGTTGAATTATAAGTATGAACTATGGTTGTTCCTATGTTATCGTAATGATGAATGTAGAAGCTAGAACTATGTAGATAGTTTTTCCAAACATATCTCATTCATGGATTTCTATTCTTCAAACTTAGAAGTCTGATTGCTATAGACTTTTCCCACTTCTCTGGTATTATATTTCCAGAGTTATAATGTGGAGTTATTTTGTAGGCTTAAAGTCTAACTCTAAACTCTTGGGCTTCAGAGGTATTCTTAGACTCATTTTACTTCATAGTTATTTCAAGACATAAGATAACTCCAAACTATCGTCTTCCAGATTTATTCTGAGCTATATTCCACAGTTATTTTGTTGATTTATAAGTATGAACTATGGTTGTTCCTATGTCATGGTACTGATGAATGTAGAAGCTTGAACTATGTAGTATGCTTTTCCAAACATATCTCATTCATGGATTTCTATTCTTCAGACTTATAAGTCTGATCTCTACAGACTTCTCCCACGGTTCTGGTAATCTGTTTTCCACAGTTATAATGTGGAGTTATTTTCGAGACTTAGAAGACAACTCTTCAAACTTATTTCCGAAACTTACAGGACTACTATAAACTCTTGGTTATCAGAGTTTCTACCAGACCTATGAGTGTTAATGTAGAAGCTTGAACTATGATGTTTTTCCAAACATATCCCATTTCTGGATTTCTATTCTTCAGACCTAGAAGTCTGATCTCTACAGACTTCTCCTACAGTTCTGTTAATCTGTTTTCCAGAGTTATAATGTGGAGTTATTTTCCAGACTTAGATGACAACTCTTCAGACTTATTTTCCAAACTTACAAGACTGCTATAAACTCTTTGTTTTTCAGAGTTTCTACCGAACCTAAATGTGTCAATTATTTTTTTCCCTTGGTTTTCATAATGATCAATGTACAAGTTTGAACTATGCAGTGTTCTTCTCCAAACATATAGTCTCATTTCTGGATTTCTATTACTCAGTCTTCGAAGTATGAATTTAGAAAAGAAAAATTACACACTTAAATAACCAAATGTTTGATTTGTAAGTCATATCCTTCAAACTCAGAAATCTGATTTCTTAAATGTTCTTCAGAGTTCCACATCACAACTCTTATATGTTTGGAAAACAATTATGTATATAATGAATGAATTCTAGGCTAAACAATTATCCATTCCCTATTGTAATCCCAATAAAATAGGGATTTAGTTTTAAGTTTCAATTCAGATTTCGATCCTTGCTCATCTATTTCACAATTAGCATACTTTTATTTCTAAATTCAAAATTCAAAATTTTATGCATTTTCTATTGTAATCCCAAAAAAATCGGGAATTAGTTTGAACTTTGGATTCAAATTCCGTTTTCTTCTCATCAAAAGTGCCTTTAAATTGTGGCTGAATTTTGGCACTCTTCAACACTCAAGTTGGCAATAATTCTCAGCTTCAAACGCTGAAAGTCAGCAGTAGCTGTTTATCTATTGTGAGGTACGTTAAGTTCCATACACTATGTAGGTTCTTACTTATGATTAATTGATCAATATTTTTTTTACCATCTACAGAATAATGGATGTGAGGAATGTTACTCTGATTAAAAATCTTGACATACGAAAAAATAATTTCACTGTAAAGGTCAGAATAATTCGATTGTGGAATCAACCATTTTTTAAAAATCCTGATGAAATATATTCGATTGAGATGATATTAATGGATGAACATGTAATTTTTTTTTTAATATTTAGTATTGCATTCATCATATTTTCTTATTACCTTAAATTGATAATATTTTCGTATTATTGATACTCAGTTTTATTGCATATTGATGTTTTTACGGGACTAAGATCCATGCCAATGTTCTACAAAAATGGGTGCCCAAGTTCAAAAGTTTGCTTCATGAAGGGGCGGATGTATTCATCAAAAATCCTACAATTGTTCGAGATTCCTTCAAATACAAGTTAATTGATAATACAAACAAGTTAAGTTTGTATTACAAAACTTCGGCTACCATGTGCCTGGATTTTAATGGTTCCGTATTTGGTTCTTCATTTGTGAAGTTTCAATATGTTATATCAAAGATAATTCCAGAACATGCACCGATTGGTTAGTCCATTAAATTATCTCATATTTTCTATATTTTTCAAATAAATTTTATTATATGTTATTATTCATATTAGAGTTCTTCATATTGATTTTTTTAATGATTATATAGAGGTGATTGGTGAGGTTGTAGCCTGTGGGACAATGATCAGTTTTTCAAATGACAATAAAAAAAGAGACAAATGCAGATTGAAATACAGTATTTGGGGTTAGTATTTTTATTTTATTGGACTAACACTAATATTCACAAAATATTTAATTTCTTTGGTACAATTTACTTATTGGGCTTAAACTCCATGTTAGATTGTAGGACCTTTTTTTTTTCTCGGTAAGTTAAAGTAGTTTGTAAATTTATTCATTATCTTATTTGAAGGATGTTGTTTCATGTATGGGTGAGAATGCAATGCGATCTGATGTCGATTATTAGAGCACGACAGATAGACTGGAATGACAAGAGAAAAGTGTATGAGAAAAAGATGTGCAAGGGTGTTGATGTGGAACTTGAGATTCATGAAGTTTGTGATGCCCATGATGCAGTGAAAGGGTCAGCAATAAAATGTCTTAAAATCTGAAATCTTGAGAAGTGGTTTTTTATGATGCACAACTATTTTGTTTTGTTTATCGTGTTTATTTTGGGTGCCTTGTGTTTTGAACATAAATTTTAATTATTGTTAGATTTATTTTGTTATATACTTTGTTTGCTGATGTATTTGAATTATGTTAGTAAATTTATAACTATCAGTAGTTAATTGTGTATGTTTTGCTTGCCACAAAAGTGTTGTTGTATTATTTAGTTATATATTTTGTTTGATGTTTTATTGGAATTATATTAGTGAATATATAATAATGATTATGTTATTGTGTATGTTTTGCTTGTACCACACTTAGAAATAAGAACTCTGAACCTTTTTTTGTCTAGTCTTGTAGACAAACTATGGTGGCTTCTTTTGTAGACTTAGAAGTTTGAAGCCTTTATGTCCAGATTTAGTGTGTCAGAAGTCTGAATATTTATGTTCCTTCTTTTCCAGACTTACATGCATGAAGTTTGGATCCTTGATTCCAGACTTATAGGCATCACCTTCATTCCTTCTTTTCCAAATTTAGAATGCATGTACGAATGAAAGATTATCTAGAATATATAAAACAAAATAACAACAGAGAGTATTAGTAGTGAAAGGTATTGATCTCTTATATAATAATGAAGACGCAAAGCAATCTGTTTACGTTGCTTCAATGAATTAATAAATTTTATCCTCTTATATGCATAGTAAACATATCTGTATAGTGAATGAATTTTAAGGTAAACAAAGAAAATGAATCCTATAATCTAGGAAATTAAAGTTTGCAGACTTCTGTGCTTAGCAAGTATAGAAACAGCCTTTTGAAGTTTTCAGATTTCTTTTAATCTTACTCTTTGCTTCAATTTTGGAAGTTCCTATCTTAAAAGAGTTGAAGCCGATCTTTAAGAATAACTTTTTGGACTTAGACTTATGCATATAAAAGAATATGAAAAATACATTACACAAGGTAAGACTAAAGCGTGTTGTAAGTGAAGGTGCTGATCTATTATTAAATAATCAAGAATGCAGACCAATCTGCTTACATTGCTTCAATGAATTAATGAATTAATTCTTATTATTAAAAATTGAACTATCTACATAATGAATGAATTCCAAGCTAAACAATGAAACTAAAACTTATAATCTACAAAGCTAAACCTTTCAGGCCTTTGTGCTTTGGAGGTTTACATACAATGTTCTTCATATCTTTCAATCGTCCACTTAACTTCAAATTGTGAGGTTCCTATCTTTGAGAATAGGGATGAACTTGTTAATGATTATTCTTCTATATTCAAGATGGGAGTCAATCTGCATCATCATCCAATTGATTAGGTCTTTCATTCTTGGCCATTCTTCTTTTGAAATAATTCTAGGCTTCTTGCACAGTCTTTGCTACACCCCAAACTCACATTGCATATAACATATAATTCATTCAGAGAAGACATGTTAAATCCCCACAAGGTCCAAAGTACAAGAACTATATTACAAAATACACAACACAAAAATTCCAAAATACATGCTCTTGTACTACATAACATCAAATTTCCAGAACACATCTATTGATCTTCATATAGCTATGCACATAGGGAAACAATTCACATTTTGCCTTTTCCTTACTATCATTTTACTCTACATTTCCTGCAATACATATTTGAAAACACAAAATGAGGGTTAAACCTGAAGGTCTAGCGAGATCCCGTTTTCCATGTAGTTGCAAGGTGAATATCACCAAAACATTATTAAAATAAAGACATTTCACATCTTGAAGTGTAAATCCACGTTCTATTTGTGTCCATCGGACTTCTGGTTCCAAAGACCAAACTTAGAATATTTCAAAAGTTAGCAGGACCAGAGCTCCTCTGGTTCCTCTATCAGAGCTTCTGGTTAAGCCAACCAGAGCATCTTATTCAAGTAAAATCCTTAAAACGTTCATAGATTAACACTATAATTAGTAAGATAGCTTCCCCAGGTATAAAAACATATTTTAAAGAAATCTTGTATGACCAGAGCTCTGGTTCTACTAGCCAGAACTTCTGGCTCAAAATGTAAGACCAACTAGAGGCCTTCTGGTCCAACGCTCAGGCTAACCAGAGCACCTATGGTCCGTCTTTATTTGTATTTGTAAGTACAAAATATTTTAAACATCTTGTAAATATGATTTTGACACATAGCTCCTATCTAATAGATACAGAGCCTCTGGTTTAAATAAAACTTTAGCAAAAGACTTGTATCCATATCGAATTATCATCCAGAACCCTCTTGTTCTGCTGTGAGGACCAACCAAAGTCCCTCTGGTTCCTTTCAAGGAACAACCAGAGCTTCTCTGGTTCCTTATAAATCAAACACTTTTTCCAAAACAAAGTTTATCCAAAACCTATTGACCATAGGCCAAGTTTTCCCCATCTCAATAACATCAATACTATCATTTCTAATAAGAGCAACATCTCCGAGTCTTCAAATCACAAAGAAGTAAGAACTCACATCTTTTGCAATCTTAAGAGACGTAATAGCAAGAGTTATAATATTTCACACAGACAAATGCCACCCTTATATATGAAGGTACACCTATCCTTGATATGCCACCCTTATAACTGAAGGTACACCTCTCCTTGATCTGCCACCCTTATTTCCTCATCAAAATCTATGGATTAGTTCCAAACAAAGACAGACCGAAGTCACAACTGTCTTGATGAAACAACCTCCATAGTTTTATCCACAAAATCTATACATTAAATCTAAACGAAGATAGACCGAAGTCACAACCGTTTTGAAGGAATATCCTCTATAGTTTTTAACCAATAATGGCTTAAAAACAGTTTTATCTTGAAACTTTTGAAACTCAAGAACAACCAGTTCTTGCAATATTATTTCCAAACTCAGAATCTCCTTTTGTATCCATAAAACAAGATATCATCCCAAAACTATTTCAAAGATTAGAATCTGCTTTATCTTTCCAAAAAAGTTTCCAAAACCCATATTAATAAAAGCTCGACTTTAAACTGTTAGAAACAATTTACACCATTCTTTACTTCAAAATCAAACATCAAAACCACATATTTCAAATATCATTATTTAAAGATCTTTAGTATCAAAACTCACCTTATCAGCACAAACTTGCTGGTTCAAACACACAGATTCCTCAAGCACTTTTGTGCAACATTTCTTTCTTGAATAACACTTCCACCGCCACACTCACACTCTTTTTCTTTCTAAAATCTCTTTCCAAAAGTAAGATAAGATAGGATCTTATTTCTTATCTTCTTTTTATATCTCTTTAACAAAGGCGGTGGTAGATTTATTCATATAAAACTCTTTGGGCGGCGAGTTTTAATATTTTAAAACTCATTTCTTAACCATGAAGGTTACCTTCCTTTTATAATAAAATAATGGTAAAATCGGCTAAGCCCTTTTTACCCAACCAAACATATAAAAATTTATATGCACATACATATGTAAACACCTACGCATGTATGCACAGTAGCATCTCCTCATATATACGCATACTATCCATGCATTTAATTAAATAACATGCATGCTACCACATATTTCACAAAATAATCACATAAAAGTTACCTCGACCCAGGTTGTCTGAAACCCGGTTATCACATTATCTCCCCCTCAAAAATAATTCCGTCCCGAAATTCATTTAATAAAATAGGCAAGGGTATCGGGTTCACATATCCGATTCTAATTCCCTTGTAGCTTCTGAACCCTTGTGATAACGCCATTGTACCTTTACCAAACTGATTTCTTTATTTCTCAACACTTTGATCTTTCTGTCAGCCACGGCTTCTAGTGTCTCCACAAAATTCAGTTTACTATCCAGTTTTAATCTTTGGAAGCGGTATTGCTAAACATGGATCAGCCAAACATTTGCGTAGATTTGACACATGAAAAGTGCTGTGAATCAAACCGAGCTCTTTCGGTAGTTCTAGCTGATAAGCTACTGGCCCAATCCGTTTGTAGATTTTGAATGGTCCAATATACCTCGGACTAAGCTTACCTTTCTTCCCAAATCTCATAACACCCTTCCACAGAGATACTTTCAACATTACAAAATCACCCACATTAAATTCAATCGGTTTTCGTCGCTTATCGGCATAGCTTTTCTAACGATCCTGGGTTGTCTTAATTTTTGCACGAATCGGTTTGATCTTTTCTAAAGTTACTTGAACAATCTTGGGACCTGCCAATTATCTTTCTCCTACCTCATTCCAACATAACGGCGTTCGGTATTTTTGTCCATACAATACCTCATACGGTATCGTTTGGATGCTGGAGTGATAGCTGTTATTGTAAGCAAATTCTATCAACGACAAGTGATCCTCCCAAGATCTGTTGAAATCAATAACACAAGTTCTCAACATGTCTTCGAGATTCTGGATGGTTCTTTCACTCTGCCCGTCTGTTTGAGGATGATAAGTTGTGCTTAACCGAATTTGAGATCCCAAAGCTCTTTGCAGACTTTCCCAAAACTTTGAAGTAAAACGGCTATCTCTGTCAGAAATGATGGACAGTGGAACACCATATCTGGTTACGATTTTCTTGATGTAGATCTAGGCCACTTTCTCTAAAGAATAAGTTTCTTTCATCGATAGAAAATGCACAGACTTTGATAGACGATCCACTATTACCCAGATTGCATCATTTCCTTTCGGGGTTCGGGGTAACTTCATGACAAAGTCCATCCTAATGTGATCCCATTTCCAAACTGGAATTTCCAAGGATTGCAGATTTTAGTAGGGTCTCTGATGTTCGATCTTAAGTTGCAGACAAGTTAAGCATTGTTCCACGTATTTTTCTATATCCCTCTTTAATCCTAGCCACCAATAGAAAAGTTTCAAATCTTTGTACATTTTATAGGTACCTGGATGAATAGAGTAGCGAGACCTATGACTTTCATTTAGAATGGTCTCCCGCGTATTCCCGTAACATGGTACCCAAAGCCGTCCTTGGAAGCATAAAATTCTTTCATCATTCGGTTCCATGATGGAAATCTTTTACCCACTCTTTCTGACTTCATATGCTCTTCTTTAACAGCCTCTTTTTGACATTTCAATATCTCTTAATGAAGATCGAGAGATAGGTTTATTTTCATTGCCACGACTTTGATAGTTCCACTTCTTTCTTTTCGGTTCAAGGCGTCTGCTACCACGTTGGCTTTTCCTGGGTGATAGAGGATTTCACAATCATAGTCATTAACAAGCTCAATCCATCGACGCTGCCTCATATTTAATTCCTTTTGATTGAATAAGTGTTGCAAGCTTTTGTGATCGGTGTAGATTTGGCACTTCGTTCCCAAGAGGTAATGTCTCCATATTTTAATGCAAAAACTACCGCTGCCAATTCCATATCGTGAGTTGAATATTGCTTTTCATGGTCCTTCAGTTGTCGTGATGCATATGATATAAAATTTCCTCTTTGCATCAAGACACATCCCAAACCTAGCTTTGAAGCATTGCTGTATACTTCAAAATCTTTTGTACCATCAGGTAAAGATAGTATCAGGGCACTTCAGAGATGATCTTTCAATAACTGAAAAGCTTTTTGCTGTTCTTCCTCCTAGTGAAATTTAATGTTCTTCCGAGTTAATTTGGTCTATGACATGGCTATCTTAGAAAATTTTTGAATAAATTTTCGGTAATAGCCTGTCAATCCTAAAAAGCTTCGAATTTCAGAAGGAGTTTTTGGTGCCTCCCATTTTTCAAATGCTTCGATCTTTGCCGGATCCACTTTTACCCCTGCCTTTGATATAACATGCCCAAGGAATTGAACTTCCCTCAATCAGAATTCACACTTTGACAATTTTGTGTATAACTTTTCTCTTTTCAAGAGCTCGAGTATCATTCGGAGATGCTCTGCATTTTCTTCCTTGGTCTTGGAGTATATGAGAATATCTTCGATAAATACAATAACGAATTTATCAAGATATTCTTTGCATACTCGATTCATTAAATCCATAAAAGTTGCCGGTGCGTTAGTTAAACCAAATGGCATAACTAAGAATCCATGGTGTCCGTACCTGGTTCGAAAAGATGTTTTGGCAATATCTTTCTCTTTAACCTTGATTGTAATCAATTTTTGAGAAATAACTTACTCCCACCAGTTGATCAAATAAGTCATCAATCCTTGGCAATGGATATTTATTCTTTATCGTCAGTTTGTTCAGTTCCCCATAATTGATACACATACGCATAAACCCGTCTTTCTTTTTCACGAACAGAATTGGAGCTCCCCACGGTGAAGTACTAGGTCTGATGAATCCTTTGTCAAGCATATTCTTTAACTGTGTAACCAATTCTTTTAGTTCAGATGGAGCTAATCGGTATGGTGCTTTGGCTACTGGTGCTGCTCCGGGTATCAAATCGATCCTAAATTCAATAACTCTGTTTGGCGGTAATCCAAATAAGTTGTTAGGAAAGACTTTTGGATAATTACTAACAATCAGAATCAATTCTGGCTTTCTTTTCTCTTTCTTTCCATCAATAAGATAAGCTAAATACCCCTGATATTTCTTTTGAATATACTTTCTTGCTTTCATCACACTTAACAAACCGGTATGATGATTCTAATGATCGCCATATATAACAACTGACCCTCTATCTGGAAACATTATTCTGATAATCTTTTTATCACAAACAATACTGCCTGATTTTCTGCCAACCAATCCATCCCTACCACTATATCAAACTCTTTCATTGGCATGGGAAATAGTCTGACTGGTAACTCACATCCCTCAATCATAATAGTACAGTTATCAAACACATAATCCACAAATACTTGACATTAGCAGTATCAACTACTAACTTATCGTCAAGTGGTAGAGAATTCATGCAAGCATATAAGGCAAATGATGGTGAAACAAACGAGAAGTTTGCACTCGAGTCAAATAACACTTTAGGATATAGAGAATTCATAAGGAATGTACATGTCACTACATCTGGTGTAGTCTCGGCTTCATGTTTTGTCATTTGAAAATATCGACCCCTCGCCCCTCCTGACCCTCCTCTACCCATGCTTGGTCTTCCACAGGCACTCGATGTATTGCTTCCCATGGTCAATTGTGGAGCTTTCAATTGCGGGCAGTTTAGTTTCTTAGCATAGTATTCAGACTTATAAGTTTGAAGTAATCCCAGTTTAGAATTATGTTGAATTATAAGTATGAATTATGGTCATCCCTTTGTTATGGTAATGATGAATATAGAAGCTTGAACTATGCAGTATGCTTTCCCAAACATATCTCATTTCTGGATTTCTTTTCTTCAGACTTAGAAGTTTGAACTCTAAAGACTTTTCCAACAACTCCGGTATCTGTTTCGCAGATTTACAATGTGGAGTTTTTTCCCAGACTTAGAAAACAACTCTTGAGACTTATTTTCCAAACTTACACGACTGCTAAAAACTGTTGGTTTTTAGAGTTTCTACCAGACCTAAAAGTGTTAATGTAGAAGCTTGAACTATGCAATATGCTTTTCCAAACATATCTCATTTCTGGATTTCTATTATTCAAAATTAGAAGTCTGAACTCTACAAACTTCTCCCACAGCTCTGGTAATCTGTTTTCCAGAGTTATAATGTGGAGTTATTTTCCAGACTTAGAAGACAACTCTTCAGACTTATTTTCCAAACTTACAAGACTGCTATAAACTCTAGGTGTTTAGAGTTTCTACCAGACCTAAAAGTATCAATTATGGTATTTTCTTAGTTTTGATAATGATCAATGTACAAGTTTAAACTATGCAATGTTCTTCTCCAAACATATAGTCTCATTTCTGGATTTCTATTCCTCAGTCTTCAAAGTCTGAATTGTACAATTTTTTTAGAACACTTAAATAACCAAATGTCTGATCTCTAAGTCATGTCCTTCAAACTCATAAATCTGATGTCTTAAATGTTCTTCAGAGTTCGACATCATAACTCTAAAGTTTTGCTCTTGAGAGTTATTCTGAGTTCTTTTCCTAACTTAGAAAACTACTCTAACATCTTCTTATTTAGACAAATAGTTCAGAGTTACATTCCACAAAGGACTCCTAACCCTTGCTCATAGAAATTAAACAGACTTGTATGTCTGAATGAAGGAATCCCAACAAAGTAAGAACTGTTAAGTTTGTACTCAAGTATTTTTTAGAGTTATTTCAACGACTTAGAAGACAACTCTGAACTCTTGTGCCTCAGAGTTGTTCTCAGAGTTATTTTCCACCATTAGATCACAACTCTGATATCTTTTTCTCCAGACTTACACTTGAGAGTTGTTTCCCAAACTTATAACTTAACTGTGAACTCTTACTCCTTAGAATTACACTTCAGAGTTATTTATCTGGATATTTCTGAGTTAATAAGTCTAAAGTTTGCATTCTTATTTAAACTAAATCTAAATCAGGAAATTTCATAGTTAATAAGTCTGCACTAATGTTTGTTACTCCTGGTAATTGATTTTATTACTCTGAAGTCTAGACTTTCACTTCTGCCTTATTTCAAGATTACAGGTCTGAATAACCATCCTTCAGAGTTATACTTTTGAGTTATTTGGCGAATATATTTTTGAAGTCAAACTCTGCAGATTTTGTTCTCTAAGAATTCACAATTCTGACGCCAAGTCTGGGAAGCAGTTTATTTAGTCTAGATCCATTGACACGTGTACATTACAATTTGCAAAACTGCCTCTTCGATGTAAAGGTCTGTTTCTTATATAATTATTGTCGTTATATACATGTTCTGTTTCCAACTACACTAAGAACCGTATGTTTAACAGAACTAATTAACTGCATCCATTTTTTATTATTATTGTTGTTCCTAACGATTTGTGATCAAATGCCATCATCTACTCTTTCCTTATTAAATAATTAATTTTTTACAGATCTATCTAAAACATGGATTCCATGGATGCTAAAGAAAGGAGAAAACTTAGAAAGATAATTTTGAATAGTGGTAAATAGTCTTCCATGTCTACGTCATCAAACACTGAAGGTACTTCAATCAACAGAGTTTTTAATATGATGTTCAATGAGGAAAATATTACTTTTCAAATAACACCTTCAAGGTAATTTTTTTCATTATCATTTACTATTTCTTTTTACAAGTGATATCCCCATTTCTCAAATGTGATTAAGATCTTCATCTAAGAGCAAACATGTTTGCTATGATAATGAAAATATGTATCCAAATACATATCATCAGTATGAACATACAAGCATTCAATATTCCTCTTCAAATATAACTATCAGAAGTCCATTATCTGATAGTTCCAATGGTATGTATAATCTGTTTAACATCTTATTGTAAATATAATGACTCCATTACAATTTGAATTTTAACACATTTCAAATTACTTAAATTTTTATATTTGAAACATGTATTTTTCCTTTAAATAGATGCTATTCCTTGTCTTCTAATGCCATGACATCAATCAATTCGTAGATATTAGAGAAAACTTCTTCCATGATGAAGTTATCGGCAGGACGACATAGATTACGAAAGAAAACTGTAAATCTATCAGATATACCCATAAATGACTTGACATCAGATGAAGAATTAAATGATCAACAACAACCTATGAAGGTACCTTTGGTTAATCAATTATTTCACAATTAAAAGTAATTATTATTCAATTTATTATAATATTTCACAAACATATTATTAAACAAAGTACCTGGATCACGGTGATAAACCGTTTATCTGTGAATTCTGTCATACAAAATTATGGAGGAATGAAGCTCTTAGGGGAATAAATGTGGGATGAAAACAAGTTATTCACTTTGTTGTATTCACGGCAAAGTTGAGCTTCCCAAAGAAAAAGAAATGTCTACAGTTTACGTAAATCTTTTCCGTTGTGAAGATTCAAAAAAACAAGTACTTCATGAAGAACATTCGTCGTTATAATTCAATGTTTTCATTTACCTCAATGGGTGGGAAAGTCGATTCATCCATTAATAGTGGTAATGCTCCATACATATACTAGCTTAACAGTCAAAATTACCATAGAATGGGCAACCTTCTACCACCAAATGGATCCAAACCAAAATTCTCTCAACTATACATATATGATACTGAGAATGAAGTTTCAAATAGAAACAGTTCTTTTCGATATATATTCATCCTTATACTTCTTAATAAATTTATTTGAATTTCCTAATATGGTTATATTAATGGTTACTTTTATTTTATATTTTTTTTGATGTAATTAGTGAACAAAAAGAAGGGTCTACATCAAATTCTGATTCCCTTGATGTTGAAATTATACAATGAGGCTTCGCCTTCAAACTTCAAGATAGGCTAAATATGTTTTCATCAATCCTCAATGCAAGGAGGCTTCTGCAGCAATTTATCATTGATGGTTATACAATGATTGAATGTGAGAGATTGCATTACATACGTAAGCAACAGAAAGTTTTAAGGTGCGAGACTTATGATAATTTACGTAATGTACTAGAGCAAGGAGAGTCGGATGCTTCAAACATTGGACAACGTGTTATATTACCTTCTTCTTTTACCGATGGTGCCCGCTACATGATGCAAAATTAATTGGATGCAATGTTCCTTTGTAAGTAGTATGGATATCCAGACTTATTCTTAACCATGACTTGCAATCCTAAATGGCCAGAAATTAAAAGGTTTCTTAAACACACCATGCTAAATCCAGAAGACAGGCCTGATATTCTTTTTTGTTTATTTAAGTTTAAGGTTGATGCACTTTTTAAAGAGTTAAAAGACAGTGATTGTGACATCCCGTCACTTCTGAGCTTCAGGTTAGCACCTTATTGCCGATCCTATAATTAGAAATTACATTTCTCTAGGATCTAGTCTTAAGTGATTACAACCTTTCTTGTATTAGCTCCCAAATTTTGTTGGGAAGGTCGCGCTTTGGTAGGAGATCAGATAAAGTTATCTTATGCAATGCCAAATATTTTTGAAAATGCTCTAGATAAAAATAAAGTTGATGTTATGAGTTTTCCTTAAATTAAATTGCAAAAGTTCCATTTGAATGTCCACTTGTTTTATCAAAAGATGGAGTTTTGGG
>NC_037529.1:27266871-27267316 GCF_001531365.2 Cynara cardunculus var. scolymus
CTTTTGAAATTCTTTCTCAATCTTGAAGATCCTCCAAGACTTCAAGAAAAAGGTATGATACTAATTATCTTACTTTTGTAAAACCTCTTGAGTTTGCATCCTCCTTCTTCTTTTTCGATCTTGTGTTTAATTTTCTGGAAATTATATAGAGGGGAGATTATTCATCCAAGACATGAAAACGTCTTCCAAGAAGATATTAATCTATGATCCATGTGTTTAAAACTCCAAAGTAGGGAGGGAAAAACTCATTGCATGTGAAGTTTTAAACCGCAAAGCTGTGTTTTAAAGTGAAAAATCTTGTATGCATCTTTAATCTACCTTACCTTCTTTGAAAACTCGATGGAGTCGGAAAAGATTCATCCCTGGAAATTTAAATTTATTTTTGCTATTTTGGAAATGGTGATTTCCTTTGGAAAATGATAAGTTCGACCCCAAATAATTGCCG
>NC_037529.1:27267901-27274789 GCF_001531365.2 Cynara cardunculus var. scolymus
AATAAACAAACTATGCATGGTTTTTATTGAAATCTTTGGGCTAAGGAACTGCTTAGTCAAGCTCTGTTTGAAACATCTGGACTAAGGAACTGCTTAGTCGGGTTTACTATGTTATGATTTATTAACTGTTTTTGCACTATGGAATAAATGCTAAATTGATGTGCTTGGGAGTATGTTTCCAAATAAAGTCCCCGTCCGTAAACGCTACTTGTTAACTCGGGCATGTCCTCGGGCCATGGTATTGTGGATAGCCACTATTGTGTTGACAGTCGCACCCAGAAAGGGGTGCACTCTACCTATGTTTTCTTGGTCTAATCATGTGGAATTTGGACCACCGCTGAATTAGTACTATAACAAATCGTGGGACCTAAGTAGTGTACGGGCTACTTAAGGTCGTTCGTAAATTAATGGGGCAAGTTGGTCAGGTAAGGCTCAGTAGCATCTCAAGTTTTTAATCGTGAAAGATTTACATTTATCAAGTGCAAAAGTTTCGCATAAGTTTGCAAA
This sequence comes from Cynara cardunculus var. scolymus, assembly GCF_001531365.2. Classification (NCBI taxonomy): domain Eukaryota; kingdom Viridiplantae; phylum Streptophyta; class Magnoliopsida; order Asterales; family Asteraceae; genus Cynara; species Cynara cardunculus. The sequence continues at coordinate 27,268,409 of NC_037529.1, forward strand.
TATTTGGTTTATGCCTTAATGTTTTATGCATGTGAAAACTTGTGAGCTCACCAACTCTTTGTAGTTGATTCGTTTTATGTTCCATGCTTTTCAGGAAGCAAGTAAGATATGTTGTACTATGGGAGTATACTCGTGGCAAAACTGATTTAGTTCGAGTCGGAAGTTTTGTAAATAAAGGGTTTATAAAAATTTTGGTTATGTAATTAAACTAGTTTTATTTTGTAAAACTTAAAGGTGTTATTTATTAATTGTTGCTGTGACACGCTTGCCTGTTGCATCTCGCGTTTCCGCTTTAGCGGGGTGTGACATATTTGGTATCAGAGCTTCAGTTATAGAGAACGCTGGTTTTCCTTAAGAAACCATCGACTATAACCAAAAATTTTCAAAATGGAATTTTCAAGAATTTGGAATCATATGAATTGAAAGCGGGTCACATTATTATATGTTGATTAAACAGAGCCTGATCACTTGTGTTTAACTTACATATAATAAGAAGAACTTAATCTGCTGTACTAGAGATATGCTCCCATAAAGAAAATTGTTATGTAAAGCACGAATTTATGTATTATACTCACTATGAATATCCATTGCCCTAGAAAGACCAGAGATGTTGGGTAGAAAAAAAAAAACCCTTATCTTGTTAAGTGTCCATGTTGGACCAGAAGCTCTGGATAGAAGGACCAAAGGCAATGGGATAGAAATTTCATAAAATTTCTAAGTGTTTAAGTAGCTCCAGAAGCTCTGGTTAGAAGTACCAGAGGCAATGGCATAGAAATCCCATAAAGCTATAAAGTGTGTATGTGGTACTAGAAGCATTGGATAGAAGAACCAGAGGCAAAGGAATGGGAATTCCTTAGAATTATTTTTCATAAATACACCATAAGCATTGTTGGGAAGGAAACCAGAGACCGATGGATAAGTTGCTTAGTATTTTTCTAAGTATGAAAATGGAACCAGAGGCTCTGGTCTTCTAACCAGAAGCTCTGGTAAGTGCATTATGAGGAACCAGAAGATCGATGGATGAAAATTCCATAATTATTTTAAGTGTAGATGTTGAACCAGCGGATGATAAATTAGAATTCCATTGATTTGCCAGAGGACCGATGGATGAGAAATCCTTTCCTAAGGATTTTAGTTGAACCAGAAGCTCTGGTCATGAAAACAGAGACTCTGGTAGAACAACCAGAGGCTTTATATTTTGAGAGTCTAGTTTGATTTATACTCTTAGCCTTGTTTAGAAGTTTTGGCTGTATCTCTAAGCATTTATAGATGACACATTTAGTAATTAAGATTATTAATGACGCAGATCACTATGGCGTCATTCGATTCTAGTGAATACTCAGTCGATGAATCTGGCTACGTGGTTGGCCACTCTAAAAGGAACTTAGCCCATGATGAAGAGATAGATCCGTATGAGCAGGGCACTGCAACCAGTGGAACATCTGCCTCTCCACCAGCATCTTTCTTACCCCCATCAGAGCCAGCACTCGACGTTCCACCACAAACCTATCATGGCTCAAGTATCAGAGTCACGCCAAGGAAGAGCGTTCCCCTGCCTCAACGAGTGACATTTGAGAATTTCTCTAGAGTAAGAGAAGATCCATCACGACCACCGCAGGGGCACAGGCTATCCCAAATAATGACTGGAGTGCCTGCATCCAATGCCCAGGGTATGAACTCGGCTGAACAAGAATGGGTGTAGAGAATTGCATCAGATACGTAAATGCACCAGACCCGACTGAGATACCACCACCACATCCTAAACAACACCACATCCTAAACAACCTGTCCGATGTGATGGAAGCACACTACCATAGCATAATAAGGAACACGGATGCTGCTGTCGCAGCCAGGCGGGAAATTAGGAAGTTGTATAGATGGTTGGTAATTTGTGGAATGATGGTATTGATGTTGGGAATAACGATAGGATGGATGTTATTCTAGGATAAAAATTAGGGGTAGGATACCCACTCTTTTTCTTAGACATGTGAGGTTTTGTTTTTGTGATTATAATCATCTATGAATACATGACATCTTTTTGAGAAGAACTCATTTATGACAAGCCTTAATGTGTATGAATTTAAGCTATGTGGTTACATAAATGCTTGAATGTCTCTCCATGCGATGAATGCTCCTTACATCATATTGAATAACTGGAAGATGTCGTCATAGTATTGCTATATGAATGATGAACTCCCTTCTTATTTAGGCCATAGAAAATGCAACCAAGAAGAGAGAACCCCGAAGTTGCACGACTTGTGTCAGAGCAACTATTGGCCACACTACCCAATATTGTCAGTCAAGTGGCGGCAGGGCTTAATGCGAACCAATCATCAAACCCTGAGCCTAGACCACCTAGAGAATGCACTTACAAGTCCTTCAGATCCTGCAATCCAAAAGAATTCCATGGGACTGAAGGGGCTGTAGGATTACTGACATGGATAGAGAGTATGGAATCCGTCCTCCATATTAGCAAGTGCTCTGAAACAAACAAAGTGGAATATGCGGTTTGTTTGTTGCAAGAAAGGGCACTCACCTGGTGGAATGCATTGGTACAGGCCAGAGGTCGAGAAGTGGTTAATCAACTTCCATGGGAGGAGTTCAAGAAACTCCTCAAGGCCGAATACTGCCCCAAAAGCGAACTCCAGAAGCTAGAAATGGAGTTATGGAATCACGAAATGAAAGGGGATTATATAGCTATGTATATGGCTCGATTCCATTAGTTGGCAAATCTAGTGCCACACCTAGTGACACCAGAGGAAGTTCGCATTGAGAGGTGTATTTGGGGGTTGTCACCAGAAATTAGGGGAAACATCACCTCGGCCAACCCGAAGACCCTTAAAGAAGCCATCGATATTGCCACCAAACTCACGAATAACGCGGTTCGTTCAGGAGAATTTGCCAAGGGGAAAAGAAAGGTGGAGGAGTATGGAAATAAAAGACCTGGGGGGAAAATATGACAAGAATAGGAGAACGATAGGAAATTTCGGAGCACAGACTCAGACGGTGAATCAAAGAGACAAGGCCAAGTGCAATAGATGCAAATACCCGCACTGGGGAAACTGCATCACTTGTCAAAGGTGCCATCTCGGGGGTCATACAACAAAGGATTGCCGGAAACAATTGTGCTTCGATTGTGGAAGTCCAGATCACATGAGGAACGTTTGCCCGAAAAGGAAACAAGGACCCAATGCAGGCCAAGCCCGAACGATCAGTCAAGGGAACCTAGAGAGTCAGACACGGGGCAGAGCGTTTGAAATAGGGGCCAAAGAAGCTAGAGATGATCCCAATGTGGTCTCAGGTACGTTCCTTTTGAATAATGAATTTGCGTCAGTTCTATTTGATTCGGGAGCGGATAGAAGTTTTGTATCCCTGGATTTTAAGCAGAAGATTAACCTAAAATCCCAGAGGCTGAAAGAAGCTTATGTAGTTGAGTTTGCCAATGGCCAAGAATTTAGGGCTAGAAATATAATCAAGGATTGTACACTAAGTTTAGCCAATAAGGATTTTAGCATAAACCTTATTCCTATCGGGTTAGGAAGCTTCGACATAGTTGTAGGCATGGATTGCCTATCCAAAAATCGAGCTGAAATTGTCTGTTCAGAAAAGGTTATCTGGATTCCTCAAGAGGGAAATGATCCAATAGAGATTCAAGGAGACACGTTGGATTGAAAAACTAAGATAGTATCTTGCACAAAAATGCGGAGGTACTTGAGGAAGAAGTATGTTGCATTCCTGGCGCATGTATTTCCCAAGGATTTACTAGGGTTACCCCTCAAAGACAAGTCGAATTCGGTATCGACTTGATCCCTGGGGCTGCCCCAGTGGCAAAGGTACCATATCGTCTGGCACTTGCAGAGATGCAGGAAATGTCAAAACAACTCCAGGAGTTGTTAGACATGGGATTTATAAGACCAAGTTACTCACCATGGGGTGCGCCGGTTCTATTCGTCAAAAAGAAAGATGGGTCAATGCGAATGTGCATTGATTATAGGGAACTTAATAAGTTGACCATCAAGAATAGATACCCCCTTCCTTGAATCGATGACCTGTTCGATCAACTCTGAGGTGCAGTATACTTTTTCAAGATTGACCTACGGTCTGGATATCACCAAGTAAGAGTGCAGGAAGAGGACATTCCCAAAACAGCCTTCAGAACCTGGTACGGTCACTACGAGTTTATGGTTATGCCATTTGGGCTAACTAATGCACCGACCGTCTTTATGGATTTAATGAGTAGAGTCTGCAGACCCTACTTGGATAAATTCATAATTGTTTTCATAGATGATATACTGATCTATTCTCCAAGTAAGGAGGATCATGAACAACACTTGAGGTTAATATTGGAGCTATTCCAGGGCCAGAAATTGTACGCAAAATTTTCCAAGTGTGAATTTTGGATTCAGGAAGTACAATTTCTTGGGCACATAGTTAATGAAAGAGGGGTTCAGGTGGATCCTGCCAAGGTCGAGGCCATTAAGAATTGGAAGGCCCCAAGAACCCCATCAGAGATTCGACAGTTTCTTGGTTTGACAAGCTATTATCGAAGATTCATTGCAAATTTCTCAAAAATTGCGCAACCACTCACTGCCTTAACCCAGAAGGATAAGAAGTTTGTTTTGAGTGAAAAATAGGAAGAAGCGTTTGAGACTCTTAAGCAGAGGCTATGTCACGCACCGATCTTAAGCCTACCTGAGGGTTCGGAAAATTTTGTGGTCTACTGTGATGTATCGCATCAAGGCTTAGGATGCGTGCTAATTCAAAAAGACAAAGTCATTGCGTATGCCTCAAGGCAACTCAAAGTGCACGAAAAGAATTGCACTACGCATGACCTCGAGTTGGGGGCAGTGGTGTTCGCACTTAAAATCTGGAGGCACTATCTTTACGGCACCAAATACATCGTTTTCACTGATCATAAAAGCCTTCAACATATTCTGAATCAAAAGATGCTGAACATGAGGCAACGGAGGTGGGTCGAACTTCTCAACGATTATGATTGTGAAATAAAATATCACTCAGGAAAAGCTAACGTGGTAGCGACGCCTTAAGCCAGAAGGAAAGGGTGAAACCGTCAAGGGTACGAGCCATGGGAATGTTGGTTCAAACGAACCTAAAAATGCAAATTCTCGAAGCTCAACATGAGGCGTTGAAATCAGAGAATCTAAAGAATGAGACCCTGCATCACTTAGAGAAGGAATTCGAAACCCAAGCGGAAGGAGTGCGTTACTTCAAGGATAGAGTTTGGATACCAAGGAGCGACAGCCTCCAGTCTACAATTATGGAGGAAGCCCATCGTTCCAAATATTCGATTCACCCAGGATCCGATAAGATGTACAAAGGGATAAGAGAATATGACTGGTGGCCAGGAATGAAAAGAGACGTTGCCTTGTACATAAGTCGGTGTATGAACTGTGCAAGAGTAAAAGCTGAACATCAGAAACCATCTGGTCTTCTTCAGCAACCAGAGATTCCCCAATGGAAATGGGATCAGATATCAATGGATTTCGTTACAAAGTTACCAAAAACAAGGAAGGGATATGACTCAGTTTGGGTCATAGTGGATCGACTTACGAAATCCGTGCACTTTTTGCCTATTCGAGAAGATTTCAGTACAAAAATACTGGCGCAGTTATATGTCAATGAGATTGTGTCGCGGCATGGAGTACCTGTTTCTATCATCTCAGATAGAGACAGCCGTTTTACTTCCAGGTTATGGCAATCGGTTCAAAGGGCACTTGGCACGAGATTGGATTTAAGCACTTCATATCATCTCTAACGGATGGACAAACGGAGAGGACAATTCAAACACTTGAGGATATGTTGCGAGCCTGTGTGATAGACTTCAGAGGTAGTTGGGATACCCATCTGCTATTGGTCGAATTTTCCTACAATAATAGCTATCACACCAGTATCCAATGTGCACCTTTTGAAGCCTTGTATGGACGAAAATGTAGATCCCCACTCAGTTGGCAGGAAATTGGCGATAGGCAACTGACTAGGCCTGACATTATCCATGAGACGACCGACAAAATCGCAATCATCCAAGAAAAACTTAAAGCTGCAAGGGATCGTCAGAAGAGTTATGACGATAACCGAAGGAAACCCTTGGAATTTCAAGTGGGTGATAAAGTCCTTTTAAAAGTATCACCGTGGAAAGGGGTTGTGCACTTCGAAAAGAAAGGAAAGCTTAGTCCAAGGTATGTCAGTCCATTCGAAATACTCGAAAGAGTAGGACCAGTTGCATACAAACTCAACTTACCCCCGAAGCTTAGTGCCATCCATGATACATTTCTGGAAATTATATAGAGGGGAGATTATTCATCCAAGACATGAAAACGTCTTCCAAGAAGATAATAATCTATGATCCATGTGTTTAAAACT
>NC_037529.1:27275894-27279525 GCF_001531365.2 Cynara cardunculus var. scolymus
GGTCGTTCGTAAATTAATGGGGCAAGTTGGTCAGGTAAGGCTCAGTAGCGTCTCAAGTTTTTACATCGTGAAAGATTTACTTTTATCAAGTGCAAAAGTTTCGCATAAGTTTGCAAATATTTGGTTTATGCATTAAAATGTTTTATGCATGTGAAAACCTTTGAGCTCACCAACTCTTTGTAGTTGATTCATTTTATGTTCCATGCTTTTCAGGAAGCAAGTAAGATATGTTGTATTATGGGAGCATACTCGTGGCAAAGCTGATTTAGTTTGAGTCGGAAGTTTTGTAAATAAAGAGTTTATAAAATTTTTAGTTATGTTATTAAACTAGTTTTATTTTGTAAAACATTAAGGTGTTATTTATTAATTGTTGATGTGACACGCTTGCCTGTTGTATCTCGCGTTTCCGCTTTAGCGGGGTGTGACAGTGAATTATTCGGTAAAGTTCAGGCAGGTAGGTTGAATTTACGATAACAGTTTTAACAAATTTTTCATACTAAGATTTTATCTTTATTGATTTAAATTTTGACTTTTTTGTTGTTGTTTATACAATTGAATTTCAGAAGTGTGGGTTGTGTCTTAGTCATATATGTTTATTTATGCACTCTGATTTCAAGCTACGTGCTGTTGAACAAATTCATCTCATTATCTCAGCTGAGATCCCAGACAAAAACAAAGATCCAGATTTGTACTCACTTGTAAAAGAGTTCATGATCCATGGACCTTGTGGTGAAGAGAACATTAACTTTCCTTGCATGATTGATAGAAAGTGTTCAAAAACTATCCAAAAAGATTTTCTAAACACACTTCCATTGATGTTAATGGTTATCCTTTATATCACAGACGAGATGATGGACGTTTTGTTGAAAAGTCAAGTGTTAAACTAGATAACAGAAATGTCGTTCCATATAACAAACATCTCTTGAAAAGATATCAAGCACACATTAATTTTCAGTGGTGCAATCAGGCTTCTTCGATCAAATATTTGTTCAAATATACCAACAAAGGTCCGGATAAAGTACTGTTGTTTTTGTAGAAAATAGTAATGATGAGGTAACTATTAATTCTTTTTGTGATAACTGAGTCCTGGTTATTACCTAAGGTAATAAATACGTGATTATTTGTTATATGATTACGTGAAAGCATGATAAATTGTTATATTTGATCATGCGAGTATGCGAATTTTTATGCATAGGAAATATATGCATATTATGGATGCATGCATGAGTTTGGATGTATGTGAGTATGTATGAGTAAATGAATGCATATAAAATACATAATATACATGCATGTATGGGTGTTATTATGCATAATATATGAATAAAATAATGAGAAATGCATGTACATGGGCGGCTATTTTAGCCGACCTTCCTTAAGAGGAAAGGTATAAAAGGAGGGCTTAACCTCCATTTCATTCTTCTTGCCATTTTGAAACCATAAGTGAGCGATTTAAGAGAAGGAATTGATCGGATTGCTTTTTGGCAAGATTTCAAACTTGATTATCAAAAGGAATTCAAAGGTGAGTGGTTTACTATATTATTTCAATTGAAAAGTAATTCCTTTGATTTGATTAAAACTTGTTTACCTGGTTTATGTGTAAATCAGACAAAGGGTTGATCGATTTAGAGTTAAATCGGACAAAGGGTTGGGCGGTTTAAGCTTAATTCGGACACTTGTTGTCGGGTGTAGCTTTGAATCGAACATAGAGTCAAGCAATTTAAGTGTTAGTGGGATTTGAGTTTTATAAATCGATTAAAGATATTGAATGGAGAAGTAGGAATACGACCAAGGGGTGATCGGTTTATTTGTGAATCGGACAAAGTCATGAGTATGTTTTCCGGATTAATAAATCGGACAAGGTTTTGAGAGTTGACCAGATTAGTAAACCGGTCAAGGACTTGTATTGACCGGATTGGTAAATAGGACATAATGTATAGTGTTGTCCGAATTGGTTAAACCGGCCAAGGCTTGACCGGAGATAAAGTCCGGCCAAGTCTATATTRACCAGATCTCTGCATTAAATTATGTATTATTCATATAACCATTATTTTCTTTTAAAAGTATGGGAATTTTTTATAAAGATGATTTTTAACTGATAATATTCCATTGGAACATTTATGATTGCGTTCTGTTCTAATTGGAATTGTTTTGTGAAGTATTTTGATGAGGAAATAAGGGTGGCATATCAAAGAGAGGTGTACCATGAGATAAGGGTAGCATATTAAGGAGAGGTGTACCATGGGATAAGGGTGGCATATCAAGGAGAGGTGTACCTTTGGATATAAGGGTGACATTTGTGTGTGTGATGTATAATATAACTCTTACTATTATATCCTTTAAGATTACTGTGATTTGAAATCTTTATTTCTTTGTGATTTAAGGATTTAGAATTAGAGTTCTTATTGGAAATTATAGTTTGGAAATAACAGGTTTGGCCTGAAACTTTGAATAAACCTTATTTAATTAAAAATGTTTAAAAGTGGCGTTACGATAAACCTGTTTGGATTTTGGATATGTTAATTGAAAGCTGAGAGATTRGCTTTGGAATTGAAAAAGGTATTGGTAATAGGATGTATTTGTTCATATATTTGTTATTTATATGAAACGTTGTTTTTAAATAAAAGTTCTGGTGATTTTCACCCTGCAATGACATAAAAAGGGATCTCACTAGACCTATCGGTCTAACCCTCGTTTTGTGATTTTAAATATGTATTGCAGATGGTAAGGGAAAGGGGAAAATGTAATATTTTTCCTATGTGCATATTTGCTGGAAGAATTGACTATGCTATGTATAATTTTGTTAGAAGAATGTGGAATAGTACAAGACGTGTATTTTGAATTTTTGGACCATGTATTCAGTACTGGTAGATTCTTGTACTAAGGGACCTATGTGGTGTATAAACATGTATTTCTTGTGTATGAAATATATGTTACATGCAATGTATGGTATGGGGTGTTACACTTTTGATGAAATAAAGGAATATTATGATTGTAGATATGTATCTGCATGTGAAGCTTCATGGCGTATTTTTGGGTACGATGTTCATTACAGGACTCCTTTTGTTTTGACACTTCTTTTCCATCTTCTTCGACAACAACAAGTTGTATTTGGTGCTGAAGATGATATTGAAAATGTCATAAACAGACCATCTGTGGCATCTTCAATGTTCTTAGCTTGGATGAAGTGTAATGAAATTTATCAAGAAACACGAAAAATCACTTACGTTGAATTCTCTATAGAGTTTGTGTGGACACTGGAAGAGCGACGTTGGGATTGAAGGAAAAAAAAAGGCTTCTCAATTGGAAGAATTCGTTCAGTTTCTCTTACTTTAAGAGAAACACATTATTTAAGAATTCTTTTGAATAAAGTGAAAGGTCCTAAATCATTCGAAGACATTCGTATAGTAAATGGAAATATATTTCCTACTTTTAGAGATGCATGTTATGCTCATGGGCTTTAACATGATGACAAGGAATATATTGATGCCATTGAAGAAGAAAATTTAACTGGATCTGATTTTTATCTACGCTTCTTATTTGCAACCACGTTGATTTCAAACAGTTTGTCTACACCAGAGGTTGTTTGTCAAAAAAAACATGGCAATACTTAGCAGATGACATTCTTTACAAT
>NC_037529.1:27281030-27282145 GCF_001531365.2 Cynara cardunculus var. scolymus
AATATTATATTTGGAAGTCGGACATTTATTCCAAGAATGTCTTCGACACCTACAGACAAAAGGATTTCATTCAAATTTCAAAGAAGACAATTTCCAATTGCTGCATGTTTTGTCGTGACCATAAATAAAAGCCAAGGAGAGTCATTATCGAAGATTGGTTTATTTCTAAGAAAACCAGTCTTCACCCATCGTCAGCTATATGTTACTTTATCTAGAGTTAAAAGCAGGCAAGGTTTAAAAGTAATAATTATAGATGATGATGGTATAATTAGCAATAGAACAAAGAATGTTGTATATAAAGAAGTATTTAGTAATTTATGCTACGTGGATATTATTTTATTAAATATTTTAACTACTTACCTTTTCATAATTTCCTTTACGTTTTGTTATAAATTTTGTTTTATAAGTTTTTAATATTTACTCATATTATTATTAATTCTTTATAAAATGCATATTGCTTTCATTTAATTCTTGTAAAATACCCCGTGTAATACATGAGTTCGAACCTTGTGTTTGTGTGTGTGTTATATATATCAGATATAACCTTTGGGGGGATCCAAAAAAAATCCAAGATTTGATATGTTTGTGGATCCATATTATAATAAGGATCTGATTTCTGCTTCCGATCCTAAAATCTTTTTAATGATCCAATAGTGTGTAATCTTGTTGGATCCAAAATATAGCATATGTTTCGGTGAAAAAGATTAGAATACGATATTATTGTAAAGAGTCTTATTACTATTAGTATTGTTCCAAAAGAGAAATGCCTTCGGTCATTCGAAGACATTCCAAAAGAGAAAAAGTCTTATTATTATTAGTATTATTATCACTTTAAGAATTCTTTTGAATAAAGTGAAAGGTCCTAAATCATTCGAAGACATTCGTATAGTAAATGGAAATATAATTCCTACTTTTAGAGATGCATGTTATGCTCATGGGCTTTTACATGATGACAATGAATATATTGATGCCATTGAAGAAGAAAATTTAACTGGATCTGATTTTTATCTACGCTTCTTGTTTGCAACCACGTTGATTTCAAACAGTTTGTCTACACCAGAGGTTGTTTGTCAAAAAAAACATGGCAATACTTAGCAGATGACATTCTTTACAAT
>NC_037529.1:27283685-27292677 GCF_001531365.2 Cynara cardunculus var. scolymus
AATATTATATTTGGAAGTCGGACATTTATTCCAAGAATGTCTTCGACACCTACAGACAAAAGGATTTCATTCAAATTTCAAAGAAGACAATTTCCGATTGCTGTATGTTTTGCCGTGACCATAAATAAAAGCCAAGGACAATTATTATCGAAGGTTGGTTTATTTCTAAGAAAACCACTCTTCACCCATCGTTAGCTATATGTTACTTTATCTAGAGTTAAAAGCAGGCAAGGTTTAAAAGTATTAATTATAGATGATGATGGTATAATTAGCAATAGAACAAAGAATGTTGTATATAAAGAAGTATTTAGTAACTTATGCTACGTGGATGTTATTTTATTAAATATTTTAACTACTTACCTTTTCATAATTTCCTTTACGTTTTGTTATAAATTTTGTTTTACAAGTTTTTAATATTTACTCATATTATTATTAATTCTTTATAAAATGCATACTGTTTTCATTTAATTCTTGTAAAATACCCCGTGTAATACATGGGTTCGAACCTAGTGTGTGTGTGTGTGTTATATATATCAGATATAACCTTTGGGGGATCAAAAAAAAAATCCAAGATTTGATGTGTTTGTGGATCCAGATTATAATAAGGATCCGATTTATGCTTCCGATCCTAAAGTCTTTTTAAGGATCCAGAAGTGTGTAATCTTGTTGGATCCAAAATATAGCATATGTTTCGGTGAAAAAGATTAGAATACGATATTATTGTGAAAAGTCTTATTATTATTAGTATTGTTCCAAAAGAGAAATGCCTTCGGCACACTCGAAAACTTGTCGAGTAAAGCCAAGATTGATGCTAAAGCGGATGGTTTTGTGATCTAGCTAATTGAAAACTAATACTAGATAAAGTCAAAAACATATTGACAAATAAGTTGAAAAGTATTATTTAGATGGGGACTAAAGAAAAAAATAAGCCAGGAAGTGCAAGCAGAGTAGGAAGCAGAAAAGATGAAAAAGAGTTGGAAGTTGCTCACACTCGCAAGTGATTTAGCTGTTCAACCATGAGCAAGAGGAAATCTAGACCGTTACATATTTTTTATTGTTCATAGTCACAAGCATTTTAGCCACACCCTCGTGAACGACATTGCAGCCCTTGAAAAAATGTTTTTAGGTATGGTTATTTCGATCATTTGCATCTGGGTTATGTTTTTTGGTACTGTAATTTAGGTATTAAGCCCATATGTACTTTATTCCTTGTTTTAAGTTATGGCAATGGATTGAGCTCGATTTTGGGAATGAATCTTTGAGAGTATTGTATCTTCTTCTCCCTTTTATGCTTTGTTTTATTTTTAATCCTTGTTTCCAGAATAGATCTTTGAGTTTCAATTGTTGATTTTAATTTTCTACAAGTTTTTGTTGTAAGAATCTGGACTTCCTAGTTCATGCAGGAATATTGCTGCATGTAAGAGACTTGTACACTGATTATTTTTTAACAAAAAAATTTCATAAACATTATAAGCAGCAAGTCAATACAAATATATACACCAAGAACCATCGCAACCCTTTACATGTCGGTTACACGATGGCAATTTATTTATTAATAACTACCCAACCAAACTAACCGTCTAGCTTACTACTTAACATTCCCCCTTAAGCTAGACCATTGTTATTCCCAACTTTTGTTTCATTTTCTTGAAATCTCCAGTCTTCAAAGCCTTAGTGAAAACATCAACTATTTGATCAGAGGTTTTGCAGAAAACAACTTCAGCTTCTCCGAGTTTCACTAGTTCACAAATAAAGTGGTATTTAATGCGAATGTTCTTGCTCGTGCCGTGGAAGACTAGATTTTTAGTAAGAGCAATTGAAGACTTGTTGTCATAATTTATCAAAGTAGGATGCAATTGAGGCTGCTGTAACTCGCTGAGTAATCCTCTCATCCATATCACTTGACATCCAACAAATGAAATAGCCATGTATTCTGCCTTTGTCGTTGATAAAGCTACAACCTTTTGCTTCTTTGACTGCCATGACACGGCTCCAGAACCCAAGCTTAATACATACCCTGATGTGCTTCTGCTATCATTGATGTCACCCCCAAAGTTGTTATCACAATATGCAACCAGTTTTGGTTCCTTTACCTTCTGATATACGATCCCATGATCAGAAGTTCCTTTAACACACTTCAAAATATTCTTCCCTGTTTCCCAATGACATTGCTTTGGATCCTCCATGAATCTACTTATTGTTCCAACAACATACATAAGGTCAGGTCTTGTGGCCATCTAATATATGAGGCTCCCCACAAGACTCCTAATTGGCTTGGGTTCACTGGTTTGTCCATTGACTCCTTGGATAGTTTAAGACCAAACTCCATAGGTATAGAATTAGGCTTAGCATTTTCCATCTTAAACCTTTTCAATACATCCAAGGCATACTTTTGCTGTGAAATAACAATCATATTTTCTCTTTGCTTGGCCTCGATACCCAGGAAATAATGAAGATGACCAAGATCTGTCATCTCAAACTCAGCTTTCATTGAGTTCTTAAATTCACTAATTAGACTTTCACTATTTCCCGTAAAGATGTGATCGTCCACATACAAACACACTAACAGGAATTCACCCTTTACTATCTTTATGAACAAAGTGTGTTCATAAAGACATTTCCTGAGTTCATGTTGCGTAAAGTATGTATCTATACGACTATACCAGGCATGTGGTGCTTGTTTTAGTCCTTATAGAGCCTTTTTTAGTCTACATACCTTGTGCTCTTCATTTTCCTTTACGTAACCAGGGGGTTGCTCGATATACACCACTTCTTTTAAGTATCCATATAAAAACGCCGACTTGACGTCCATTTGATGTATTATCTATCCATGTTGGGCTACCAAGGCTACAACCAATCGAATAGTTTCAAATCGTATTACTGGGGCAAAGACTTCATTGTAATCTATCCCGCGTTTCTACTTGTACCCCTTCACCACAAGACGTGCTTTGTGCTTCTCGATTTCTCCGTTTTTCTTTGAGCTTGGTCTTATAGACCCACTTGACCCATATTGGCTTTTGACCCGTGGGTAAATCCACCAGATCCCATGTATCATTTTTCAGTGTTGAATCCATTTCTTGATTCATTGCTTCCCTTCATTTCTTGCTCTTAGATGCGACCTCATAGTCCATTGGTTCTGCGTCGGCAAATAATGCAAAGTTAGAAAGTTCTACATGATCTATCACTTGAATGTTCTAGTACAGATCTTGAATGCTTCTATATCCACGTGGAGGGGAATCTGTTGAACTGGAAGAGGAACTTGAAGGAGAGGAGGGCTGAGAAATGACTGAACTGATCGGACTGTTGATGGGGGTGTGAACGCTCGTATCCACGGCTTCCGTTGAAGGTTGCAAAGCATCCTCTTCCGTGATTATGACAGGTACCACACCTGATTTGTTCGTCCAATCCCATGCCTTGTCCTCAGCAAATATCACGTCCCTGCTAATGACCAGTTGTTCTTTAATTGGATCATATAGTTTGTATGCCTTTGAGGCTTTGTTATATCCAATAAAAATGCATTTCATTGATATGTCATCCAGTTTACCATGTCCTGGAATAGAAACATGACAAAAGGTGATGCAGCTGTCACACCTCGCTAAAGCGGAAACACGAGGTATGGCAGGTAGAGTCTCATAGCAATAGAGTATAAAGAAACACAACCATACAGTTAAAATTCATTACATCACCATCCAGAGTTTACAATCCCAAAATGACAAGTTTGTGAAATAGATAATAACAAAAATTTCGATGGTGATGATCAAATCGTGGCTTCTTTTAAATGCCACCACGAGCCATACTTACCCCTGAAAAGCACGTTAAAACAAGTGTCAACTACAAGAGTTGGTGAGTTCACAGGTTTTATATGCACAAAATGATTTCAAATGCAGCAAATCCCAGTTATAAGTTTATGAGCAATATCTTAAAAGCAACGTCATACACATGGTATAAATTGTTGAGCCACTACTAAACCTAAACAACTTTCAACGCCCCACGAACTACCTCAGAGATGGTAGCGAACCACTTGGATAGAGCATTCTTACGAACTACCTCAGCGGTGACTACTTCGAGTCACAAGTGTAGAGCATACTTTAATGACCAAGTGCACCCCTACTCGTCAGTCAAAAGGGTGGGTATGACAACCAAATACCGCTACCCACAAGAATCATAGACTCAAAATGAGTTAATAGTAGTGTAAACAAACGGGGACTTTCAAACTCAACATACCATCAATAGTGTATACATTTAATTGCTCACWACAAGATTCATAWAWYARBATAAATCTATCAAACATTTCTTTAATTATGCTTTCCACCCCAAATACGCAAAAATGGTAAAAAGGGGGCTGTGAAACTCACTTTTCGTAATGAAAATAGCTCATATAACACATTCAATCGTGCTCTTCACCCCAAAACGTAATAAATACTTTGAAAGAGGGGYTGTGAATACTCACTTTTCGTAATGAAAATAGCTCATATAACACATTCAATCGTGCTTTTCACCCCAAAACGTAATAAATACTTTGAAAGAGAGGCTGTGAATACTCACTTTTGCAAAGCTCCGGAAATTAAAGATATGATCCGATCACCACACTAGTTCAACGATTCCCTATCAAAGAGGAATATCCAAAACCATCACTTATGGATTTAACACTACTTATGGGGTTTAATAAGTCCTAAGTCCATACTTGTCTACTTATGACCCATATGATTATCCATAGTCCAAATATGCATAATGTCCATATGCTCGTTAATGTATTAATTTATAGGAAGCAATACTATAGCCCAATAAAAAGATCAAAATTTACAAAATCAACTAATCCCAAAATCTCATTTTTGGGCAGAAACTAATGATACCTAAAAATGATCAAATTAAAGAGACTTCTAAAATGAGATAATTTCCTATCTTTTTACATGGGCTATAGCACTGAGATATAGGCATCGTGACCAAATTTCATGTATTTTGGACATGCAATAATGATTGAAATAATTTATACAATACAACTTATCACAACTGATATGGCAGATTACACCATGTTAGTAAAACACTAATTAAAAGAGTTCTACTAAGTGTTATGCATAAATTCAAGTTGGATTATAAACTTAACACTTATATGAAACTTTCAAACTAAAAATCACTCATATTGGATGAATTGAGAGGAAGATATGGTACCATAAAGTTACATGCACACATCTGTCATTAGTTGACAGATTGCACACTTAACTTTAATAAATTGGTTAATGCCTCAAAACTTCATATTTTTGAGTAAAACTGGATACATATGAACCCTAACTTATAAAAGAACATTTTAGAAGAAGAATCATACACTAAGAACAAATAAGTAGGGAGATATCAGCATACAAAGTACAAGTTACCTACCGGTGGTTTCACAGTTTGCACAGCTATAGTGTTTTTAGGTGTTTGGAGATCAAAACTCCATAATTTCATGTGATTCCACTTGAATGCAAGATATAACCCATATAGTTAACTCTCAAAGGAAGAATCATCCTTTTTCATTGAGTTTTGGAAGAGATATGGTCATTGGAACATACATATACAAATCTGTCAGATTCAGACAGATTGCATGTTCACTTTGTTTTGAGTAGTTAAAACCTTAAATCACCACCATATTGAATGATATCGGTAGAATTTGAAAGGTAACTCATTAAACTAACATCCAGAATAAAAATGAATGAATTTGAACGATTATCTAGAGAGTTATGGCTGTTTAAGGTAGGGTTTACCTACTGAAAACTTTCAGATGCACATATATAATGTTTTGAGTATTTGGGGGGTCAAAACTCAATGTTTTTGAGTGAGACCAATTGTATTACAACCCCAACTCAATAAATAAACTTTTAGAAGAAATTGCATAACATTTGAACGTGCCATTTACAAGATATAGACGATTTGTGCACATGCACATAATCTGTTAGCACCAAAATATATCATTTTTAAGAAACAAACTCACATAAAATCTTGATTCTACCTACCTTATTGAGTTCTAATATTTGGGTCATAGATTACCACCATCATATGAACATTTTTACATGTTTTTGGTGTGTAATCTCTCCTTAAAACTCAAAATTTTCGGAGGTTAGAAGATAGTAGATAGAAATGCATAAAAAGTGGGTTTTTCCCCCAAAATTTGCAAGAAAAAGAGAGAGATGAATATGTTACCTTGATTGTGAATGAAARGGATGTAGTATCTTCCAAACTCTTGCTAATATGATTAAGATTAGAAGAAAAATCAGCTGAATATGTTGAAGGATGAAGATGATAATTCAAGATGACTCTTGAGTTTTTAGGGAGAGAAAGGAGAGAAATATCACAATTTGAAAAGGTGAGAATGAAGATTAGTGGAAGAATWGTGGTATTTATATGTGGAAARAGGAGGGAAAGGGGGGAGGGGCCAGCCATAAGGGCCCAAGCCCACCCTCAACAAATATTTTTTTTTTATAAAAACAAAGCCCAAAATGCATAAAATGCCATTTTCTCAATTTTGACATTTTTCTTCAAATTAAAAACTCATGATGACTAAATTCATTTAAATAGAAAGCTTTTATATTTAAAACACTAAAACTTGGTGTTTTATATAAATTAGGTATAAATTAGAGCATTTGGTACTGTATGGGACGTTTCAGACAATTTTGGGTCGGAACCGGACTTTCTAAGCAACTGCCGGAATCTCTCAGAAATTTTTCGACCAAACTAACCTAACTAACTCCTAATCTTATAAATTATCTTCAATAACACTAATACAAACTTAATAAGAGCTAACCTGGGAGTTCGAATTTGACGGCTGTCACAGTCTCCCCCTGTTAGAGAAATTTCGTCCCAAAATTTACTTGTTCACTCCAAATCAAAACTTGTTAAGGAATAAATGTGGGTACTTGCTTCTCATGGAATCTTCTCTTTCCCATGTATATTCCGGTCCATGCCGCGAAGTCCAATGAACTTTTACAATTGAGATTTGATTTTGCCTCAACTGCTTAACCTTACGATCGAGAATTTCGATCGGCTCCTCGATAAAACATAGCCGTTCATTAACTTGAATATCTTCCAGTGGTAGAACTAAAGACTCGTCGGCTAGGCATTTCTTAAGATTCGACACATGAAACGTATCATGGATGGCACTAAGCTTCGGAGGTAAGCTGAACTTGTATGTAACTGGTCCTACTCTTTCGAGTATTTCGAATGGACCGACATACCTTGGACTAAGCTTTCCTTTCTTTCAAAAGCGCACAACCCCTTTCCACGGTGATACTTTTAGAAGAACGTTATCACCCACTTGAAATTCCAAGGGTTTCCTTCGATTATCAGGATAGCTCTTCTGACGCTCCCTTGCAGCTTTAAGTTTTTCTTGGATGATTGCGATATTGTCGGTTGTTTTCTGGATAATGTCAGGCCTGGTCAGTTTCCTATCACCAATTTCCTGCCAACTGAGTGGGGATCTACATTTTCGGCCATACAAGGCTTCAAAAGGTGCACATTGGATACTGGTGTGATAACTGTTATTGTAAGAAAATTCGACCAATGGTAGATGGGTATCCCAACTACCTCCGAAGTCTATCACACAAGCTCGCAACATATCCTCTAATGTTTTAATCGTCCTTTCCATTTGTCCATCCGTCTGAGGATGATATGAAGTGCTTAAATCCAATCTCGTGCCTAATGCCCTTTGAATCGATTGCCATAACCTGGAAGTAAAGCGGCTGTCTCTATCCGAAATGATAGAAACAAGTACTCCATGTCGTGATACAATCTCATTGATATACAACTGCGCTAGTCTTTCTGTACTAAAATCTTCTTGAATAGGCAGAAAGTGTGCGGATTTCGTAAGTCGATCCACTATGACCCAAACTGAGTCATATCCCTTCCTTGTTCTTGGTAACTTTGTAACAAAATCCATTGATATCTGATCCCATTTCCATTGGGGAATCTCAGGTTGTTAAAGAAGACCAGATGGTTTCTGGTGTTCAGCTTTTACTCTTGTACAGGTCATACATCGACTTACGTATATGGCAACGTCTCTATTCATTCCTAGCCACCAGTAATATTCTCTTATCTCTTTTTACATCTTATCGGATCCTAGGTGAATCAAATATTTGGAACGATGGGCCTCCTCCATAATTGTAGACCGAAGACTGTCATTCCTTGGTATCCAAACTCTGTCCTTGTAGTAACGCACTCCATCCGCTCGGGTTTCGAATTCCTTCTCTAGGTGATGCAAGGTCTCATCCTTCAGATTCTCTGGTTTCAATGCCTCATGTTGAGCTTCGAGAATTTGCTTTTTTAGGTTCGTTTGAACCAACATTCCCATTGCTCGAACTCTTGATGGTTTTACCCTTTCCTTTTGGCTTAAGGCATCGGCTACCACGTTAGCTTTCCCTGGATGGTATTTTATTTCACAGTCATAATCGTTGAGAAGTTCGACCCATCTCCGTTGCCTCATGTTCAGCATCTTTTGGTTTAAAAATATGTTGAAGGCTTTTGTGATCAGTGAAGATGGTGCATTTGGTGCCGTAGAGATAATGTCTCCAAATCTTGAGTGCAAACACCACTGCTCCTAGCTCCAAGTCATGAGTGGTGTAGTTCTTTTCATGGTGCATAAGTTTTCTTGATGCATAAGCAATGACCTTGTCATTTTGCATCAGCACACATCCCAAGCCTTGGTGTGATGCATCACAATATTCCACAAAATTCTCCGTGCCTTCTGGTAGCGCTAAGATAGGTGCATGACACAACTTATGTTTGAGCAATTGGAATGCTTCTTCTTGTTTTTCTCCCAAATAATGCACTCCATCTTGCGGGATTTGGGTAATCTTTTCCGAACAACCTATCTCAACTCGATATTTGGATAGCCAATCCATACCTACAACTACGTCAAAGCTTCCTAATTTGGTTGGGATGACGTCTATACTAAAATCCTTTTTGGCTAAGCTTAAAGTGCAATCCTTAATTACGTCCCTAGCCCTAACTTCCTGACCATTGG
>NC_037529.1:27292777-27294622 GCF_001531365.2 Cynara cardunculus var. scolymus
TCTCTCTTGTGTTCATCAATCTTCATTACTGTGTTCTTATTGGTTTCTACTTCGGTTGATTCATATCTTTTCTGCTGCATTATCCCTGTCAAACAGATCATCCAAGTAAGTAATTAATACCAAGAAACAGAGTTAATCGATCCAACAGACATAGATCTGAATCAACAATGACATGCATGCATTAAAAACTACACGAGATTTAAAAGGAAGGTAAAATCATAGGCAAGATTAAAGATCTTGAAAGGGGACCAAAGAAACGATCAATCGATCTATATGATACACAACCCAATCGATCATGTCATTCTTAACAAAAAATATAGTTGATCATGACATAAGCAGATCTAAAAAGAACAAAAAACTAGATCTAACAAATCTAAGAGAAACTCAAGAACAAACATAAGCTAACAGGTAGAAATATATCTCAAAAGGGGACCAAAAAAATGATCAATAGATCTGTATGGTACTCAACCCAATCGATTATATCCTTTTAACAAAATATGAATCAAAAATAGAATCAAATATCATGATGGGATCTGGTAATCGAGTTCTTAGGAACTTTTTAAGCCAAGAAACCCTAATCACTCATTTATTCGAACTATAGAAAATAAGAGTAGAAGAATGTGAGTCCTTGTTATGATCAATCTTCAATACACCTTCAAATCATCAATGGCAAATATGTTTTCTATTAAGAACCCTAGAAAGAGGAGAGAGGAAAAGTCAAAGCTCCAAAACTTGGTCAATCTTTTCTATACGTATATGAATATTACAATGAGAATCCTACCAAAGATTACAAGACCAACACCCTATTTATAGTGTCAAACAATACACAAATGGTCAAAGTCAAACTATCTAAGAAAAGTCAAACACGATGACTTTTACACAATTATAGACAAAACAAACTTTCAAGACAAATACAATATTACACTGACTTTCAGACCTAACATTCTCTCCCTTTGTATTCAGCCTTGAAAGAAATTGCGCGCTTTGAGTCTTGTTTGAACTTTGAAGCTTTAAACACACTATGTCTTCTTCAAAACAAACTTCAACTTGAAATCTTTAGACAATCAATTGTTGAGAAAGATCTTCTAACATTCTCCCCCTCGAATGTAGAACAACGATGATCTTCTCTTTTGACAATGTAGAACAATATCAACAAAAATCTTCAGAAACAATGTACAAGATGTGATCTTCAAAGAATCTTCAGACAACAAATCACAAATTTTCTCAAAGGCTCAACCTCTATACTCTTTCCCATACCCTTAACCATTCTCTCATACATCTTTTTTCTTCTCTTTGCAACCAGAGCCTCTGGTTCTAAAGACCAGAGCTTCTGGATTCATTGTCTTTGGAACCAGAGCCCCTCTGGATTCATTGTCTTTGGAACCAGAGCCCCTCTGGTCTCAAAGACCCATCCATATACCTCTTCACTCGCATACTTAGCCACATTGCATATCTTAATTTCATCATTCTTCACAACCAGAGCCTCTGGTTGTATAGACCAGAGCCTCTGGTCTACTAATTCTTCATTATTATTTGTTTGAGGGGGAGTTTTTGCAAACCTCAAAACCATTATTCATGCATCATTCAAGAGGGAGCATCTATTTCATCTTCAAACCATATGCCTTTTCCATCTAGAACCTCTGGTTCTACTATCCAGAGCCTCTGGCCACCTAAATGCTAAATATGAATTTAACCAGAACTCCTCTGGTTCTACAAAATGGATTGTCAATACTTTTCTAGGGCCTCTGGTTAGTCATCCAAGGCCTATCAATCATGCAATCCAACATTTCATCTGATGAATTCCTTCATTGATGTTCAACCAGAGCCCCTCTGGTTCCCCACCCA
>NC_037529.1:27295232-27310913 GCF_001531365.2 Cynara cardunculus var. scolymus
TCCGCCTCCCATGAATCGAACAACAATGACAGCAGAGTCCAATCCACTGCGCGACAGCCACGCTATCGTGTTCTTACCCATGAAGCCAAACAACCATGCTATTGAACTTCGAAACACACTGTTCGACGACCGCTTCGCCGTCATGATCGAGTTCTTCAAGAATTGTATTCTCCTCCCCGCCCTTACTCTTGCTGACACTAGCGTACCACTAAAGTACGTCCAGCAATATTGGCAAACATGTGAGTTTGACCCAGAAAGCCATGGAATAATGGGGGACATGGATGCCCCAAACGACATGATATGCTCGCTTAAGATTTCACGGGTTAATGTTTCTCGAGTTCTGTGCATTCCCACTCGACGGGAGTTTGGAATTACCCAATATGATGAACCACCCACCACCGATGACATTCTTACGTTTCGTCAAGATGCTAGGTTACAATCGTGACCTCCGCAACATCTCCGACTTCAAACGTCAATTCCTCCTGCCGATGTGGAACATGTTCTTCTCCATCCTCAACAGGGGCCTCACATGCAAACTGGGGTCATTGGACCAAGGGAAAATAAACATCATGACGATCATGTATGGGCTGTTCTTCAACCTGAACCTTGACTACGCCTTTCTCATATACAATGAGATTCATTCGGCAGTGGTCAAGAAATGCAAACTCCAAGCTGCTGGCAAGCCTCTATCTGCGGTTCTCTTCCCTTGTTTCCTTGCCCTCTTCATTGGGGACGCAATGAGGAAACATGGACTACAGGCTGAGGAGCCCTTCACTCCAGTCTACAAGATGCACGACCATCGACCAACCCTCTCGAAGGAGGGTTACACCATCAATCGCCCACTCTCCAGGGCTATGCTCAATGTCATTCCATCGACATCTGAGATACGCCAGACCTATGAACGCTCTATGTTGTCCAAGGAACCAAGGGCAGCTACCCCAGAGCGATTAGAGCCGTCCCACGAACCAAGCGAGGGAGCACATGAGACATCTTCATCGGATGATAAAGATGATGATGATGATGATGATGCTACTCATTGTGCCTCCCCCGGTCCTACTCATACAATTCCTCCATCCACTACCCAAAGGGCAACCACATCATCTACCCTGGCGATCAAAGCCACAGAGGTATTGAATAAGGATGACCCAGTCCAATCCCAACCCCAGCCAGCCATCCAGAGGCCATTCTTCGGGCCTCTAGAGATGAATTAGCTGAGGAACCCCATTTTCCATCACCCCTGTCCCAACAGAGAGGTGATGAAGATATAAGAGCCCCTTCGCCTCAGGGCTCGACACAACCAATCACACACACAGAAGCATGTGTTGCTTTTGACTTTGATATTCCCCAAGATCGTTCAGAGTGATCTTCCCTTCATGCACATCCCCCTTCRATATTTGATCTACCGAAGGGGACACACATTCGCTTCACTTACCTGGCCTCTGAAGCCGAGGAAGAGGAAGCTGATGTCGCAACATCACAAGATAGCTCCTCTCCTGAAGGCTATCATGATGGAAGTCCTTCTAGGCCCACATTCTCACAAGGCCACGAAGGCGCCTCTAGAGCAGAGGCCCAACCTGCAGCATCCGTTGCTGCAGGGGTTACCCCAATTGCAGACGTGGTCACAAAGGCCGAGTTCCAAGCCTTTGTTGATTCCGTGATGCGGTCCTTGGAAGATCTTAAACTCATCATTCAAGGGATTGCTAACAACCCACCCTCAACCGATACCTGTAACCTTCAACAATCCCTTGCAATCCTGCAGCGCCACCTCTCCCAAATTGAAACCCAAACCCGAGACAATACCACACGTCTCCAAATGCTCCAACAAACCATCACCCAACACCACAATACCACATCCTCCCTTGCCACCCAAAGAAACCAAATCCTCATCCAATCCATCGCCACTCTCATGGCCCAGGCAACTGAGGCCGATGAGAACCTTACCTACATCATCACCCAACTACAAACCATCCTCCAAAACCTTAACACCCTACCAACATCCATCATCTCCCAAATCCCTCAATAACCTCCACCTCCATTCACTTCATCTATCGATGAAACCCTTGCCACCCTTACCCACCGAATGGCCACCATCCAAACCACCCTCACCCAACTCTCCGCCATAATATTAGCCCAAATCCCCCAACCTACTCCACCCCCACCTCCCTTTACAGGCCCATCCTTTGATGAAGCCTTCTCCTCCTTCACTGCAAAGGTGAGGAATCTCATTGCTAGCCTTCCCCATCCTCCATCGACATCTACCACCACCTCTGTGCCACCACCACCCACCTCAAGCACAAATTTTGCCACCAGAGCCGACCTTTGGGCTCTGTCCAAGGCACTTATCTCATCGTTCAATGAGATAAGTGCAAAGTTTGCCGCTAGATCGGTTGAGCCTACCATGGCGCTGAGGAAGAGTCTTCAACAACAGCAAGATCGAACCAACACTCTTCTTTGCACCATGAAACAACGGTGCAACAAGGATCGAGTGCGTACATTGGCCGACCACATACGACTGTGGAAGAAGAACAAGTCCAAGGCCTCCTGCTCATCAAGCCGCCCCCTCAAACGACGAAGGCATGAGGATCCAGACCCCGATGATCAAGGTCTTGGACCTCATGAGGGGGAGACAGAGGCCGCGGCTGCACAACAAACGGAATTCGCTGTACCACCACCACCACCATCACAAACACAACAACCAACCTCAACCAAAGGAACCCAAGCAAGGCAACCAGAGGCTCTGCCATCTGAAGATGTACAAAATGTACATGTTCCCTTTGCTACAACCCAGAACCCATCGTGTTGAGTTCCTCAACCGATGAAGAGCCAACCACCCCACCAACAGAAATAAACCAACCTTTTACTTCATCACCCACACCAAACCTACCTTTAACCCCTTCACCAACCCCTCGCACCACAGAACCCTTCACCTTATTCATACAACCAGAACCAACAATAATCCAACCTTCATCACCCCAACAACCACAAACCCAAACAGAACCCCATGAACCAAAAACCACCCAAGCCGAACCCAATGAACCACAACCAACCTAAGCTGAACCAACCCAACAAGAAACCATACCTTCACCAACCCATACACAACCCGCAACCCAACCACACGTGGTGCAAGAGGATATTCCCTTTTCCTCAAGGCAACCTCCGCAGAGCTTGGTTGATAAAATTATACAGAACATGGAGTCGCTGCGGAGACGTCCAGAGGTGCCACCCAAGGAACCCATTATGATGGAAAACATCCATCAATACTTGTACTAAGACCGCGATGAAAGTTTGACCATCAATCCTCTGATCTTATCGCCCGAGTCCATGGACCTCTTCCACCATAGGTTCATTAGACAGACCACACAAGCACCACAGGCAGTCTTCTCGAACGATAGGATAAGGAGGGTCATGGATCTAAAAGTGAAGACCTTCGCCAATAGAGCCATTTGATACATCGAGTTCATAGTGGAAAGAGCACATGGGCAAATTAGCGTGTTCAACAAAAATGACCTCATCAATCTCAATCCCTATGACTTGATTGAACTATACGCATACACGGCTCAAAGGCAAGACCACGACATCAGGTTTGGAATGGCGAACAAAGTGGTAGTAAAAACAATGGAGACCCTGGTAAACCATCAAGCCAAGAGTGATTTCGAAATTGCTCTTCGGCTAGGCATCGAAAGAATTTCCTGCGCTCCACCAAACGAAGACTTCCAAGGCCTGCAAGAGAAAAGATCTGCCGCAGTCTTAACTCAACCCGAACTTGGACTTGTTTACAAGAATGAGTTTGGGGCAAAGAAATTCTTCAGACTAACTAAGGCATTAAAGTATTCATCGGATACACTTGAATGGTTTCAGAAAGTCATCAAAGAAAGACTAGGTAGAAATCACGTGTCAAGAGAAGAAGTGAGTCAACTCATCCATGAGATATCGACAGTCATCGGCTATCAAAGACTGCTTCTACGCTTCAGAGATATATTTCAAGGTAGATCATGATGAGTTGTAAACTTGTGTCTTAAAAATGATGTCTTTTGATTCCAGTATTGTAAGAATTTCATCATCCAATGAAAATTTGTAATTTGATGTTTTTCTATTAGATTAGTCTTTGTTCTTCACAATTGTTTCTAGATTAGTCTATGTTTGTTCTTTCATTACTTAAGGGGAGATTGTTAAGTCCCATAATTCATAAAGTGAAAAAGTAATGAAAAACAATAAGTGAAGAACAACCAGAAGACCGATGAAGACATCAAGGCAGAATTGGCTAAGTCTGGTGAACAACCAGAGGACCGACGGACGACCAGGGATGCGATGGAAAGAGCATCTTCATCGCCCCTCTAGTCAACAACACTTAGAGAATTCTTCAACAATTCATCCAGAGGCATACGATGAAGATTCAAAGATAAGGATGATTCATCATATCATGGAATACAGCTGGAGATGACAAGTCAACAACTAGACTTCAAGTTTATCTTAATATTAAAGCTTATCCATAGTTTAGATAAACATTATCTATTAATAGAAGATTAGCTAAAAAGTCTCATTAGATAGTTATCTTCTTATTAACTTTCTAGTATAAATAGGTGATTAGGCCTATTGTACTAAATGTCTCTTGTTACGTTTTTATTGTCAATAAAGTGAAACCTTTGACACTCAAGACTGTTCTTTATTGTTTATAATTCATTCTTGAGTGTTCATCACTTTTTCCATTAAAACACTATAATTTGGTTATTCTTAACTAGATTATTAGTGTTATTGAGAGATCTGGGATCAACACTCTTCAAGATAGTCTTCATCAGCAAACTATTGTAAAATGGATCTTCACATTCAACATCTCTCAGTCATTTTGGCATAGAAATAATCTTTTGTAATCATCTCCAGTCGCACTCCTTTTGAGTCTTTTGCCATTATTGAAGTTACTCCCCCTTGATCTTTACATCAGATTCCCCTTATAATGTTCGGAATTGGACATTTCATTCATTATTACATACTCCCCCTTATGGTGAAATGAGAATCATTCCATCATACACAAGAATGAATGAAATCCTCCGCGTAAGCCGTCAATTCATAAAATAGTAAGTAGATCTTTGCAAATCCACTTATTTAATCTTTTCAGATTAAGGGAATGGGAAGGTAACACCCAATTTCAACAAATGAAATTGTTTTCAATCTTATAAAAAGATTGGCCTGTGAGTATAACAGATATACTTAGTACAACGGATGTACTGTATATATGAGACTTTTTGATGCTTATCTCACCAGGTCTTCATTACAATCATCAATAGCTTAAAAATAGCATATCTATGAATGTTTTGGCAAAATAACATATAAAATGCTAAATCTGTGTAGTGTAGAAAGATAAAGCAACATATGCTTCTGCTTAGGCTCAAAAAGGTAAATCGTGTGGACTACACAAATTTATCAGACTCAAATAGTGATAAAAAAGACTTGAAGGGGGACATATATCCTTCTGATTCAATATCAACTTTCTTCGAATGAGAAATTGATAGATAATGAGTTGCGTGCCCCAAGTATTATTGAAACACTTATCTGTTGAGAGATAAATGAGTAGCTGGTGGGGTTGTGATAAGAATTGGCCTGGGCTTTGCCTTTTTCAATATTAGTCTCGAAAGAATTGAGAACTAATAGATTGTGTGGTATGCCCGGAATTTACAAGTTTGGAACAGGATTCTTATATTCTTTAAATCCTGACACAACTCTCGTCAATTCTTTTAGCTCACAACAACTACCCTTCTCATTTTCATTTTAGTCTCAGCACACAAACCCTTTTATATATAAAGCTCACTCAGATATGGTTGTACTCATGGGTAGGTTTGTCAGTTTTGACATTCCATTTAGGTATTTCTGATAAGCACTCAGTCCCTCCTAAAATTACATTTTATGCTCAGATGATCACAATGATTGATCAAAAATATTATTGCAGATAAACACAATGATCAGATAGAATTTGATCAAGAAATTTGGCTTTTAAGTACAATCAATGAAAGAAAGATGCGACAACGATCAGATTATTCGGTATATGAGAGAAATTAATGAAGATCTGTAAGAACAAGTTTATAGATTTTGATATTCAAAAAAATTATTGAATGTATATCAATCAAAGTAAAAAAAAAATCAGAAAACAAACTTTGAATACAAACGAGCGTATTATCACCGAAAATGATTTTCTTATAAGAGACATGATAATAACAGTTTGAAGAATAACTGAAACAGGTATTGGAGTTATGTACGACGAGAAATTACGCAAGTAAAATCTCAGGAAATACCTGTTCAGAGAATGTACTCATTTTAAAAAAAATAACTTCCCGAAAACATTTATTGAACTTCTAGAGACTCCCCCTAGAAAGTAGATTATAGAAATGTTTCGATTCAGCTTAAAAAATTAATAAAAAATAAGAAAACATTTTAAGCACGGGTCCTAAACTGAGTGTTTAGAAACCACACTCGGAAAAGCACGGGTTCTGAACTGAAGTATTCAGAAGCCTCTTTGGAATAAATTACAACTCCCCCTGCATTGGTGTATCACTGATATGATATTCTAATCAGCACAAAGTTGACACACATGCAAAACCAGATTAAGTAGATTTTGGTACCCAAACGAACTTGGGTCCTATTTTGTTAGTATCGTGTTGGGGTATGTTGTAACTACCAAACCATCTATCTCTATTAGATATTTTCTTTTTAGCACTTTTAACAGGTAAATCAGATAAGCAGTAAGAACCATACCAGTYATTATTGTACCTGTTAAATGAATTCCAGCTGTTTCCAAACCAGTTGTTTCCATATCCTCTGTTGATCTTCTTGTTAACAAAATCATTAGATCCACAAATTGAGCATTGAATTCTTCTCTTGCTAAGACTGGTCATTTTATTAGAAGAACTCACTGTGCAAGGAAGAATAGTGTTAGTAACAATATATTTATGAGACACAAATGACTCAGCTTTATTAACCCATACTTGTTTAACTTTTGAAATATTATTGGGTGATCCAATGACATACCCTTGATAATACTAATTAAAAGAACGAGAATAGTTCTTAGAAACAGTAGATTTAGGGCTGCTCGAATAACTGTTTGATTTAACACAGTTATAAAAGCTTGTTTTACACTGTGAAGGAGAACCAATTAAGCTTTGTGTACAAGAAAAGTCTTTGACTTTCTGTAAAAGCTGGTCTCTTTCAGCAGTAACTAAATCAAACTTAATTTTAATTTCAGTTCTCATCTTCAGCTCAATCTCAAGATCTGTCTTTAGATCAGACAATTTACTTGTAGTGTCCATGAGTTTACCTTCTAACTCCTTTTGAATCATTTCAAACTTTCTCTTCTGATTTATTAACTCTTGTTTCTCTTCATCTGAGCTGCTCTTATCATTCTCCGAAGCGATGTCAAGCCACTTTTTCTTATTTGCAAGCTCTTTAGCAATTGCTGTATACTTCTTTGAAGTATTTATTTTCTCAAGGGTAAATTGCTTCTTCTCTTCGTCTAAAGCCTTCTGCTTTAGAGTAATGCTTTCAGATAATTTCTGTAATTGGCTTTAACAGTCTTCTAAGATGTCTTTCTTTTCTTTATCATTCTTGGCCCGTTCCAAGATGATCAGCTGCTCAAAATCAGATATTTGCTTTAAAAGCATTTTTGCAATTAGCTCTAGAGAGTTAAACTTATTATCATAAGATATGCGTTCAGCTCCAAACCTTTTCTCTGAATCACACATTATCTTCTTTTGCTTTTCAAATTCCATTCTTTCAAAACTGAAGCTCTTCTCAGCTTTCAGAGCTTTTTCTTTCTCTAACTCTAGTAATTTATGTAACTCACTCAACTCACTCTCAGATTTATCAGTTAATTCCTCTGACTCTTTACTATTTCTCCCAAAAGAAATCCTTTCAGTTTGTAGCTCTTGAAGTTTATTGAACATGTCATTATTAGCTTTACTCCAADTTCTCAAATCATCATCATAGTTTTTCC
This sequence comes from Cynara cardunculus var. scolymus, assembly GCF_001531365.2. NCBI lineage: Eukaryota > Viridiplantae > Streptophyta > Magnoliopsida > Asterales > Asteraceae > Cynara > Cynara cardunculus. The sequence continues at coordinate 27,303,211 of NC_037529.1, forward strand.
TCACTGAACTCAGAGTTTTCTCAAGTTTATTAATCTTATTTATGAAATCATTCTCAAATTTTTCCAATGCTACTTTATGATCTTGTTGTAGATTTGCAATAAATTCCACATTATCATGATTTTCATAGAACATATTAAGATATTTCTCCTTATAACTCTATAAGCTCTTGTCCAACTCTATTATTCTCTCTTTCAACTCCTTATTCTCTTTCTGAAGAAAATCTGCCATTAAAAAAATTGAGATTGATCAATTTCATGATCTATGCAGTTCAAGAAAATTGATTAAAGAAAAATGAACTAAAAGAATTACACAATTTCTGAAAATTAAAACACTTAAAGAAAGAGCCTAAAACACTCAAGACAAAACTTAAAAGACTCAAGACTAAAACACTCAAATACAATGATGAAAATCCAGTTAAGACAAGCTATAAATCGCTTAATGCATGATCTTAGTCCGCTCAAGTGATATCCTAAATCGCTCAATTCAAAACTCCTTATCCGCTCATCAAACAGATAAAACCTCTCAAAACAATCTCTGAATATGGTCAAGTCCGCTCAAAACAGATTGTAAACATCACACTTCTCTCAAGATAAATCGCTCAACATAATTGTAAACCGCTCACTGCATGGATGTCTTAAATCACTTACTGCAAAAATTAAATCACTCAAAAAGTGATCTAAATCGCTCAATGCTAGCTGCTAATCCGGTCAACAAACAGAAGAAATCGCCTATTGCATCAAACTCCAAATCAGCTCACTTCATGAAGATAACCTGCTAAATATTTAACCTGTTCGATAACAGATTTAAACTGCTCAAAACTAACAACCTCTTAATCCTGGTCAAAGCAGCTTTGGAAGAATCTGTTCAAAAGACGAGCTAATCAAATAATATTCAACCACTTTTACTACCTAAACCGCTCACTTCTACTGCCTAAATCGCACACTGCATGATCAAGAAATTAGATCACCTAAATTGCTCAAACAGCTCACTACATGGTCCTGCATGGTCAACCAAATCGTTCATCAAACAGACTCTAATCCAGACAAGACTGCTTAGCATGAATCTGTTCAACACATGCATGAAATATATTGCTTAATGGCTATGAATGAAACTGTTCACTGCACGATAAAATCTGTTTACTGCATGAATAAGATCCAGTCAACACACAGTTTCTATATTGGACAACTCACAGCTATAAATCAAACAGCTGTAAATTTCAAGAAAGCTATAAACAGCTGATCAAGACACAACTATTCTTTATTGGATAGAGACAACTTATATCTGATGGTCACTGCAATGAAAACCCAAAAATCAGTCAAAACAGTTACTAAAATTAGTCAATCCAAAGCTGTCAAAACAGTTTCTATCAGCATGACAGTTTTAATCTGCTGGGCATAGCGCTTCACAATATGGAACAATGAATTGTTTAAGTCGCTCAACAAGATAAATCGCTCAAGAAGTGTGAAGAGTTATGCGATGTAATATAAACTGCTCAATGCCTTGCCATTATCAGGTCAAAGTTATGATCATAAATCGGTTACTGCAAGACATACAATGCTCACTGCATGAAGAAGCTTGCTTATCTCATGGTCTTAATCCAATCAAATCATGATGTTAAATCATTCACTGCTTGATATAAATCGCTCAAAGTCTCTAGATAAATCACTCAACACCCAGCTTCTATCCCTCATCAAACAGCTTCTATCCGCTCAAAATACTCGCTGCCTTCTGCACAGTCTTCTAAAAACAGCCAGCTATAATCCGGTTACTACAAGGTTGCTAAAAATGGTCAACTCTATTATCCGGTCAATACAAAACTGCTGTAAGTCATAGACTTCTAAACCAGTCAAACTTGTCAAGCTATCCAATCCGCTCAAATAAATCGCTTAATGTGAAAGATTGCTTAACAGATTCAAACTGCTCACACTTCATTAGTCCGTTCACTAAATCGCTCAAAGTCAGCCTAATATCCGGTCACAAATGAAGCTAATCCGATTACTACAAGGCTGTTAAACCAGTCAAGAATATTGCTTAAATCGCTCAAGATGATAAGCTTAAATCGCTCAGTACACAGACTCAATCCAGTCAAGATTTATCAGATTGTGTAGTCTTTGCTGTCACAAAGAAATAAATCGCTGGTTGATATGTATGCATGACTGGTCTTTTCGATACTGAACCATGTCTGCACAACAAATAATTCTTATCCGGTCACTGCTTGTATGTAAATCGTACAAAGCTTTTATCTGCTGGTCACTACTTACTTTATGGTCAAGAATATCATCTGTGAGAAATGAGAAAAGGAATGTTATAACAAGATTCAAACAAAATGTTAACCAAACAAAGATCAAAACAACACACAAACACAAAACTTAGGAAAAATTGGATCAAAATCAAACTTTGTGAAGAATTTAGCAAGAACACAAAGAACATCAAAAATTTAAAACTCTTCAGATCTTTAAAGATTGATGATCAAAAAGCAAAAACAAAAGAACAACAATGAATTACTACAAAAAAAATGAACACAACAGTCACAATTTTAACACCTAAACATCCACAAATGGGAAATTAAAAAAAATTGAAGATCTAGGATGAACAATCAAGAACACAAAGAATCTTAAAAAAAATCTCCAGAAAATTTGTGTAGATCATGATTATTTCTTCAATCATTTTTCCTGCAAACATGCTCTGATACCAATTGTGAGTCCATGTTATGATCAATTTTCAATACATCTTCAAATCATCAATGGCAAATATGTTTTCTATTAAGAACCCTAAAAAGAGTAGAGAGGAAAAGTCAAAGCTCCAAAACTTGGTCAATCTCTTCTATACGTATATGAATATTACAATGAGAATCCTACCAAAGATTACAAGACCAACACCCTATTTATAGGGTCAAACAATACACAAATGGTCAAAGTCAAACTATCTAAGAAAAGTCAAACACAATGACTTTTACACAAAAAAATATAATACGTTTTTATGATAAAATGTATAAAACATGAATAATAAAAAATGTTTCATATTTTTAGATATTTAAACAAAAAATATATTTTTTAATTATAAAAATTAATCAATTATCTTTTACTAAAATCACAATTAAAAAACTAAGAAAAACTATAAAAAGGGTTAGTGAAATTGTTCCACATTAGAAGAGAGATGGTAAAGGAAGAAAGAAAACATGTTATAAAAAGAGAGGGAGGTGAATGAAATTTCTAACTTGGTCTTTTCGATGATGAAGTTTGAAGTTGATTCCATTAGTTTTATAAAAACTAAGAGAACACTTTTAAGTTTAAAATTTATAAGAGAAAGACCCCAAAATTTTATAAATTTTAATGGGTGAGCTTGGTTCGAGTTCGAACTTGATTTGAGTTGCACTTCGAGCTTGTTTCAAGCTCGAGTTTGATCTTTATTCGAGCTTAGTTCGAGCTTGATTCGAGTTCGAGCTTGAGAAATAGTTATCGAGTTCAAGTGGAGTTTTATTTTTACTACTCTTGAGTTTTTGAATTGAGTTCGTGCTTGGAAATTGAGTTTTGAGTTTGAGGCGACTATATGATACTCAGGATCGACTAGCATCATTTACACCCCTAGTATTGACTATGTGTCGAATTACTTTGAGTTGAGATTTTTGGGTTTCCAGGTTGGGTTGACTGAATTGGTCAAGTTGGTCGGTATTTTGAGCACCCCTACTAAATGGATTGAGCAGGTGATCAAATACTCCTTAATTGTTGCTATCAAAACCTTATGAAAACAATGTGCCCCGTGAAATTTACCTCGTTAGATAAAACTCTCCTTCCCAAGAGTCTTTGTCCAAGATTGGTTTTCAGGTAAAATAATTCTAGACTGGTTGTATGATATCTTAACCGGTCTGGTTTTTTTTCTTCGAACTATTTTTAACTTGTATTAAGACTAAGTAGTCTTTAATATAACATAAATTAATAACTTTTCTTGTTACACTATTTTATTTTTATTTTATAGTATTACAATAACATATTTTTAAATTAGTTTTTATTAGGAACGTATTGGTGAATATAAACCAACTTATTTTTGAGCTTATCGTATAAGCTTCATTAATGAATAAAAAATAGCTTATAAGCTAGCTAGCATTTTAATAAGCTCTAGAGCTTTTTTGTTCTTTTCTTTCATTTATACTCTTAAGTAATATTAAATTTTGTTTATTATATTAATTATTAATTAATACTAATTACAAGTTAATAATTAGTTTTAAGTGTAAATTACTCATTAGTATTAATTATTTAGAATTATTGTTAATCTTATCAATTATTTTTATAGTAGTATTGTTGTTGCATTTGTTATTATTCAATAAATGTAGACGTCAAAAAACAAATATAATAATTTTTAAAATGTTTTTATTTAAATTATATAAAAATTAAATTTATATTTCATTTTGTTTCATAATTATTTTAATACAATATTTTTATTAATTATTATTAATATCTTTATATAAATTTATTATAAATATCCTCATTTGGTTATACTAATTCTAAATTTATGATATTAGATATATGTTGGTCTTTGAATAGTAATGACTAACACATAAAGTGTTTATAGAAGATAGTTGAATACGAACACAATAATTTTTCACTTTTTAGTTTTGTATGTTTACTAAAAACAAATAATTACATATTTGTTGTGGAAGATAAAGACGTAAGACCAAATCTTAAACAATCTGACTTTTTAGATTTGAAGAACCAAGATAGTCCTATAGATTGTTGATGTCGATTTTGCCTAAGAAACTATCACTTAGATTTCCTTTCAAAACGAGTGAGTTGCAACATTTGACAATGATGATATTTTATAACCACCATTGCATTAAATACTGCTGATAACTCTTATTTTTAAGAGTTATTACCTATTTATTTCCTCCCTTTTTGCTATTATTAAATACCCAATTTTCTTGTTTTTCCCCTTTTATTCCAAAAAGTTTTAAAAAGATGATGAAACACAAAGGAAGAAGTATTATTCCAAAAACCTATATTTTTTGACAGCATTCCCATTGTGGCACCACTGTGTGATGTCTATGAGCCTTTATGCTACTTCATGGGAAATGTGCAGCTTGAAGATTCATCCATATATTTTCTCCAGTTGTAGATGAGTTGTTTTCCTTCTTGTATTTTATTTTTATTTATATTTTTTAGCCTTTTACTAATTACCCTCGGGGTAATGATTGGATGTCCTTTTCTCCCTTTCTCTCCTCTATATAAAGAGGCATTGGGAGTCATTTTGAGACACCACCAACCACACCAAGCAAGACACAAAACACCTTTTGTGTCTCACTTCTCCCTTTTCTTTCTTATATTTTTATTATTATGCTTTTTAATTCTTTAATTTCTAGTCTAGTATTTTATTTCCTTGTACTTGTAATCTAGTTTTATATTAAATGCAATTTATATTTCAGTATTATTTTATGTCTTACATTATTTTTATTATGTCTAGCTAAATTACTCGTATGAGTGTGGGTGTGAGTTTAACTTAGGATGTTTATCTAATATTTGAGTGTTTTTATCTTTTATCAATTCGTAACTTGGTCACTTAAGACGGGACTTAAACTCGACGCGGATAAGCCGATCACTTTGAAGTGTTAATATTAGATCTTAGACCCAGAGATGGGCGGATCTGAAATACGGAGTGATGCACAAAGAACTTGAGAGAGTCTTTGAATAATTACGTGGAGACGCGAATTTTGTATGCATTTAGCTAGGGTTAAGCAATAGGTATTCTTATCACAAAGAGATTTGGGTAAGAATCGCATTCCTTTTACTTTTTAGCTAGATCGGCAAGTTTCGAAGTGGTAAATGTAAAAACCTTATGGAATTTTATGAGGCCCGTTTATAAAAGTTCACTTTCAAGAGATTGGAGTTTTTTATAAATAACTCATAAAAGTCTAACCATTTTATTGTTAATTTTATTTTAAGCAACACTTGCACCCATGCCCATTCTTTAAAATTAGAAGTTTATTTCGTTATTTCGCTAGTCGGTCATATTTTGGTCTTTTTATTAACAAAAATCCAATTTTAATTTACAACTCGAAACTCGTGCAAGAAGTTCATGGAAAGTCTCTGAATCTCAGTTGTACCTTCTCTGTGGAACGATTTTGGTACTTTGTACCACTTTATTACTTGCAAACGATCATAGTGTCGGCGTGCACTTGCACCGCCACTGTGGGGATATAGTGCCCACTGGGTGAAAACGAACGATCCTAGCCTGTCAAGTTTTTGGCGCCGCTGCTGGGGAAGGTAACGCGATTTTTATCCTGAGATATTGATTTTTCATTTGAGCCTTGTTCTTTTGTTTCACTCATACTTTCCGTGTTGTATGCCAATGCTACAATACGGTGAACTTTTACCTCTTGATCTCGAATTAGAAAGAATAATTAGAAGACATAGAAGAGGTAGAAATAATCGTAACCGTATCATGGGGGATAATCTACCTCCATGGGAGGCCACGGTTAATATTGCTGATGATAAAAATAGAGGCATACGGGACTACGCAACTCTCGAATTCGGTCAGTTGGCCACGGGAATAGGTAGGCCCGAAATGACAGTGACAACTTTGGAACCAAAACTGGTAATGTCCCAAATGATTTACGCAATGGGTCAGTTTGGGGGATTATCGTCAAAAGATCCGCACTCTCATTTAAAATCTTTTATAGAAATGACAGATTATTTTAAAATTACCGGAGTCACACAAGAAGCCTTACGCTTGACGCTTTTCCTTTACACATTGAAGGATAGAGTTAGAGCATTGATAAGCTTAAATTTATACATTTTTTTTACGTCAAAGTACCCTGAAATTAATGTCAATTAGATGCTTAAATAGGTCCAATTTAATTGTGAGTTGATATATAACTTCTTRGGGTTAATTAAGTTGAAAATTTTATTGTTTTTGTGGCCAAACAGCACAAAGCAGAAACTGCAGTCCAGCAGCCCAAAAGAACAAAAAAAGGGCAGTCCAAAAGCAAGCCCAAGCCCGTGTAAAAGAAAAGAAAAGAAGAGAAGAAGCAGCAGCAGCCTTGGGCTGCTGCCCAAGACCAACATCGATTGAGATTTAGAGGTCGTGCAGTAGCCAAACAGGGGGAAAGACGGGAGATCGTGTTGCAGAGATCGTGGGCAGCGAGAGCAGGAGATCATGGGCGAGTACGAGTGGTCGCAAGGGGCTGTCGGTACAGAAGCAACCGAGAGAGGGATAGCGCACAGCGGCTGTCGATTTAAAGCAGAATCTGTCGATCGAAGAGGAAGAAAGAGAGGAACGAGAGGCGAGGCAGCAGGTCATCGAGCGACAAAGCAGAATCGATCATAGGAGAGGCTGTTCGATTGGWGGAAGGAAGCAGAATCGATCGAAGGGGGCTKTTCGATTGGAGCCAAGAGGCTGTTCGATTGGAGGAAGGGGCTCGAGAAGAAGGCAGCAGGTCGAGAGAGACAGCAGAACCGGTCGATAGAGGCTGTCGATAGAAAGAGGACAGCAGCAGGTTGGTTAATAAGGACAGCAAAAGGGGCTGTCATCGAGCAGCCGAGGAGAAGAAGAAGCTGTCGAGGACAGCAGGTTATCCAAGCGAAGGAAGCAGTAGACGGGAGAAAGAGGACAGCAGCAAGCAGTTGATCGATTGAGGGAAAAAGAGAAAGGAGAGGCTGTAAATCGAAATGCTGTAAATTGTGGAATCGGGAGGAGACAACAGGCAGTCGAT
>NC_037529.1:27311578-27317990 GCF_001531365.2 Cynara cardunculus var. scolymus
ACCCCCCCCTTTTATATATTGTTTTATTGTTAATGAATTTGCACGAGATTACGTCTTGGGTTTTCGGTTAATACCGAGTCCCTGAGGAGACGACCCTACTTATCGCTATTACAAGTGTGTTTTAGAGATAATAGGCTATTATTTATAAATTATATTATTTGCCGGACTCGACACCCGTCAAGCATAGCTAAATTCTCAACCACCAAACTCGATCCTAACTTGGAATGATTTGCCGGAAAAATTTCTAAAAAGAATACTTTCCTCCGACGAGGAATGTAAAAATTAGAAACGAAATTATGACGTTTCGCCAAGAAGAAGATGAAGCGATTTTGGATGCATGGGAGAGATTTAAGGACCTTCTACGGAAATGTCCTCAACACGGAATCCCTCATTGCATTCAATTGTAGACATTTTATAATGGTCTCTCTAGTTCCGCTAAAATTATTAATGGTCGGTGGAAGATTCACAGCTAAGACTTACAACGAGGGACATGACATTTTGGAATGAATTTCTAATAATAATACTGAATGGTCAAATTCTCGTGTTGTTGTTTCTAAATCTGCTTCAGGCATCCATGAAATTGATGCCATCTCTGCTTTAAATGCTCAAATTGTAGCTTTAACTAATTTGGTTAAAAACAATTTACGTTTGAATGGAGAGAATAATCAAGTTCAATCCATAATGTCCAATCCACCTATGACTGAATCTTGTGTCTTTTGCGGTGAGGGCCATTTTTTTGAATATTGCCCCGGAAATCCTGTCTCCGTGAATTATGTTGGGAGTCATGCTAGAAATAGCCCATTTTCTCCCAAATACAATTCAAATTGGAGGAACCACCACAATTTTTCTTGGACCGAAAATCCTGGATTTCAACACCCCAGGGTCATTCAAGTCCAAAATCGGCCACAAAATCCCCTGGGATATAGGCAAGGTGTTTCGCACAACTTCCAAAATAGACAATCCTCACACTCACACATTCCTAGGCAAAATGCATCGGACGGTAATGGTTCACTCGAATCATTACTTAAAAGTTTTATAAACCAAACCAATGCAATGTTAAGAAGTTTCGAAACCCAACTCGGCCAATTTGCCGTCGATCTCAAGGGTAGACCTTTAGGAACTTTGCCTAGTGATACGGAGACCCCGAAAGGTAAAGAACATATCAAAGTTGTGACCGTGTTGAGTGAGGAGAGTTCAAAAGTCAATGATGATACAAGTGAAACCGTCAAAAAACCGACACATCAAAACGAGGTTTCACATGCTTTTGATATGTCAAATTTTCCAATTTTGAGTCCTTCCAAGGAAGAAACTCAAAAATCTGTTTCTGTTTAGAAAACAGTCCCTGCTTCAACTTCCGGTAATGCGCAGCTCTCTACTGAAAAATTCCGACAGTGGGAAGATTGTGCCTACTGTCCAACCAAACAGACCCGTTCAACCAGCTCTAGATTTGCAAAACTTACCTTTTCCAGAAAGAATGAAAAGCAAAAATGTGGACGAGCAGTTTCAAAAGTTTTTGGACATCTTTAAGCAACTCCACATTAACATACATTTGGTAGAAGCTCTCGAGCAAATGCCAAGCTATGTTAAATTTTTGAAAGACATTTTGCATAAAAGGAGAAGGTTGAATGAATTTGAAACGGTTGCTTTGACCAAAGAATGTAGTGCGCTCCTTACTTGTAAAATACCTCCCATGTTGTATAGGAGGAAAAGAAGTAGGCCATGCCCTATGTAATTTAGGGGAAAACATTAATCTTATGCCATTGTCAGTTTTTAACAAGCTAGGAATAGGTGAAGTCCGTCCGACGACCATGACTTTACAATTGGCGGATAGGTCCATTGAATATCCTAAGGGTAAAATAGAAGATATTTTGGTCCAAGTCGATAAATTTATTTTTCCGGCCGATTTTTTAGTTTTGGACTATGAAGCTGACAAGAATGTCCCAATCATCTTAGGATGACCTTTTCTTACAACCGGGAGAACCTTAATTGATGTGTAAAAAGGGGAGTCGACAATGAGAGTTAGTGATCAAGAAGTGAAATTTAATGTGTTTAATTCCCTTAAATTTCATGGAGAGGTAGGCGATTGTTCAGTCATATCTGCTTTAGGTGAAGATCTAGAAATAAGTTTGATTGATGTTCCCTACAAAAATAACATTGGGGAAAACCTTGAGGACATATTGGAAGAAAATGATGAGTTGGGAGATTTGGAAGATTTAGCGGCATTTGAGCAACTTGACTTTAAGGATAGAATTGTTCAACAACCATCCATAGAGAAAGCCCCGAATTTGGAGTTAAAGCCATTACCTAGTCACCTTAAGTATGTTTATCTTATGGAGGAGGAAAGTTACCCGTAATTATTTCTTCGAAATTAAGTAATGAACAAGAATTGAGGTTGATAGAGGTATTAAAAGCTCACAAAAGAGCCATAGGTTGGACCATYGCAGATATTAGAGGAATTAGTCCCTCCCTTTGCCAACATAAGATAATCTTGGAAGAAAATAGAGTTGGAAAGGTGCAACCACATAGGAGACTAAATCCCATTATGAAAGAAGTTGTGAAGAAAGAAATTTTGAAGTGGTTAGATGCGGGTATTATATACCCCATTTCTAGTAGCGGTTGGGTGAGTCCGGTGCAATGTGTACCGAAGAAAAGTGGAACCACGGTTATCACCAATGAAAAAACGAGCTCATCCCTACTAGGACCGTCACCGGATGGAGGATTTGTATGGACTATAGGCAATTGAATCTAGCAACCAAAAAGGACCATTTCCCTTTGCCCTTTATTGACGAAATGCTAGATAGATTGGCCGAAAAAGAATATTATTGTTTTTTGGACGGATACTCGGGCTACAACCAAATTCACATCGCACCCGAGGATCAAGAGAAAACAACTTTCACTTGTTCTTTCGGAACTTTTGCTTTTCGGCGTATGCCATTTGGTCTTTTTAACGCACCGGCTACCTTTCAACGGTGCATGATGTCAATGTTTTCGGACATGATTGAGGATACCATGGAAGTGTTTATGGATGACTTTTCTGTCATCAGTACATCTTTTGAAAATTGTCTTGACAATTTAAAGAAAAGTTTGGAAAGATGTGAAACTCAAGATTTAATTTTAAATTGGGAGAAATGTCATTTTATGGTACAAGAAGGAATCGTTTTTGGTCACATGGTTTCTAAAAATGGTTTGAAAGTTGATAAAGCAAAAATTGAGGTAATATTGCAATTGCCTGAACCATCTTCGGTCAAAGGCATTCGAAGTTTTTTGGGACATGCGGGTTTTTACCGTAGATTTATTAAGGATTTTTCTAAAATTGCAAAACCCTTATGTAACTTGTTACATGTCGATCAAACTTTTGAATTTACCTCCGATTGTAAAAAAGCTTTTGAAACTATTAAAAAAACTCTTGTCTCGGCACCTATTGTCATTGCCCCAGATTGGACCATGCCTTTTGAGGTTATGTGTGACGCAAGTGACTGGGCCGTAGGTTCCATTTTGGGACAAAAGTGAAACAAGATTTTTCACCCCATCTACTACGCAAGTAAAACCTTGGTGGAGGCCCAGTTAAATTATATCACCACAGAAAAAGAATTACTTGCGGTAGTATTTGCATTCGATCGTTTTCGATCCTACTTGATTGGCACCAAAATCACCGTTCATACGGACCACTCTGCCATCAAATATCTTTTTAATAAGACCGACGCTAAACTGAGGTTTATTAGAAGGGTTCTTCTCTTGTAATTATTCGATCTAGAGATAGTTGATCGCAAGGGATGTGACAATCAAGTAGCCGATCATTTATCAAGGATTGAAGGCAAAGTTTCAAGCGGGGGAAACCATGTGATAAGAGAAACTTTTCCCGACGAGTACATTTTGGCAATAAAAGAAAATTCTCCAAATGAAATTCCATGGTATGCCGATATTGCCTACTACCTTGCTTGTGGGCTTAGGCCACATCATCTTCACGGTCAACGTTTTAAGAAATTTGTTCATGACTGTAAGCACTACTTATGGGACGATCCATCTCTTTACAAAATAGAAGCAGATCAAGTCTTTCAGAAATGTGTTCCGAATTTTGAAATACCATATTTGTTGAAGGATTGTCATGCTTCGTCGTACGGTGGCCATTTTGGTGGACAACGTACAACAGCAAAAATCTTACAAAGTAGTTTTTTTGGCCTACATTGTTTAAAGACGCATTTAATTTTGTGAAGAGATGTGATCAGTGCCAAAGAATGGGAAACTTATCCCAACGAAACGAAATGCCTTTAAATAACATTCTTGAAGTTGAACTTTTTGATGTTTGGGGCATTGATTTCATAGGACCGTTTCCTATGTCTTTCAATAATTAGTATATTTTGGTAGCGGTTGATTATGTTTCGAAGTGGGTGGAAACTAAGGCATGCCCAAAGAACAATGCGAAGACGGTAATCGATTTTTTACATAAAATAATTTTGTCCGTTTTGGAACTCCCTGAGCTTTGATAAGCTATGAAATCGAATGCTGTCTACTGTTCTCACGAAATACAACATCCAACACCGAGTAGCTACGACATACCATCCACAAACGAATGGTCTTGCCGAACTTTCGAACCGAGAAATTAAAAATAGTTTAGAGAAAGTTGTAAGACCAGATCGTAAGGATTGGTCGCTCAAGTTGGATGATGCATTATAGGCATACCGAACCGCATTGAAAACCCCTTTGGGAATGTCGCTGTACCAGTTAGTTTTTGGAAAAACATGTCACCTCCCGCTCGAATTGGAATATAAGGCTTCTTGGGCAATAAAGGAATTTAATTTAGATGCAAATTCCGTGGGAGCAAAAAGAAAAGTCCAACTTAATCAGTTGGAAGAATGGAGATTTCAGGCCTACGAAAATGCCAAACTCTACAAGAAAAAAACAAAATTTTGGCATGATCGTAGGATAAATCGTTGAATTTTCAAAAATGGTCAAAAAGTTCTCCTCTTTAATTCTCGACTAAAGCTTTTTCCCGAAAAACTTAAGTCGAGATGGTCTGGACCATTCACCATTGTAAATGTGGGAAAATTCGGAACTGTGAATCTTTTAAACCCTCAGGACAACAACACTTTTAAGGTTAACGAGCATATGATAAAGCATTTCCTCCAAGAGGGAATAATCGATCCAACTCAATGATTTGTGGAAAGGATTTTCAAAGCATGTAAATATTTTGAAAGCAAGAATGGAGAAAAAGAAAAAAATAATAATAAAGAAATATCTGGTGTTTTTGAGTAGACACTGGGAAGTTTGTGCCCACTGTCTGGGTCATCCGAATTTTTGAAGAAGAATCAGCAGCATTTTATTTCTTGTGTCAACCAATACATTCTTTTTCTTGGTAAACAGAAATTGGCTGGAAAATGAGATTTTAAGGAAATGACATGTAATATCACCTTAGGTAAACATGAGAGGATGTGAAATGAGGGTTTATGGGTCAAATCATTGGCTAAGGACAATTCTTGGATGATTAGCATTTGATAAATGGGTTTTTGGACAAAAAAAATTTAGAAAAAAATAAATGGGAAGAGGATGAAAGAAATTTCTACATTTTTATAAAAAGTGATGAAAAGAGCATGATTTTCTTTTAAAAATGACCATTTTAAAAAAAAATCATGATAATAAATTTTAAGTGATTATTTTCAAACATATATCTTTTTGAATATTGGGTAGAATACTTGTATTTTATCCAAGTACTTGCACCCATAAAGGAGACATCATGACAATGAGGTCACTATTTGGTCATCCTTATTTTTAAATAAAAAGAAAAAATAGAATTGTAATCTTTCAAATCAAGTTTCACATTTCCCTTCCCAAGATTTTAAAAATTTTAAATCGAAAAACCACTAAACCCACTTTTCTAACCTTTCTTCTTCACTCCTTTGTCTCCCTTCTCTTCTTTAGGAAAACTGTCAGCCAAAAGGGATTCCTCCATGGCACGACCGAAGCAACCAGTCCGCAACCATCCTTCCCGGCGTTCCCTTCGACGTCGACAGACGGCCGCCGCCTCAACCGACGGTAACACGCAGACAGCCGAGCCCGCATCCTCTTCGCCCGAACCCTCTTCATCGGCGACGGGAGGTTCTTCCTCTGCTAGTGTCTTCGCCGCCAGCACCATTGCCGCCTTCCGCGACTGTCACACCCCACTAAAGCGGAAACACGAGGTATGGCAGGTAGAGTCTCATAGCAATAGTGTATAAACAACACAACGATACAATTTAAAACATAATTACATCATAATTAAAGTTTACAATCCCAAATACAAATTTACAAAATAAACATAAAAGAAGTTTTGAAATCGATAAATGTGACACGTCTTCTAACAAGTGTCACCATGAGTCTTTCTTACCCTGTAAAAGTATGTCAAACAAGTGTCAACTACAAGAGTTGGTGAGTTCAC
>NC_037529.1:27318488-27320851 GCF_001531365.2 Cynara cardunculus var. scolymus
GTTCAAAAATGAATTAATAGTAGTGGAAATAAACGGGGACTTTCARTCTCAACATATCAATAGTGTATACATTTAAATGCTCATAACAAGATTCATATATCGATATAAATCCATCAAATATTCATTAATCATGCTTTTCACCCCAAAAYGAGAAATTGGTAAAAWGGKGYCGTGAAACTCACTTTTGATATAGAGCTTCGCAAGAAAAAACAATACGATCCGAATACCGCGCTAGATCAACGATTCCCTATCAATAGGAATATSCAAAACCATCACTTATTGATTTATCTAGACCTATGGGGTTTAATAAATCYTAAGTCCTTATTTGTCTACTTATGTTCCATAACATTATCGATAGTCCAAATATACATAATGTCCATATGCTCATTAAAGAATTAATTTATACCGGAAATGATGCTATAATCCAATAAAAGATCAAAYTTTACAAWTTCAACCAAATCCAGAATTCTTGATTCTGGACAGAAACTTATGATACATAAMATGATCAAATAAAGAGACTTAAAAAATGAGATAAATTCCCATCTTTTTATATGATTTATAGCACTGAGTTATAGTCATCGTGACCATATTTCATGTATTTTGGGCATGAGATGATGATTCAAATAATTTATGCAATACAACTTATCACAACTGAAATGGCAGATTGCACCATGTTAGTAAAACAGTCATTAAAAGAGTTATACTAGGTGTTCTTCAGAAATTCAAGTTGGATTGGAAACCTAACACTTATACGAAACTTTTAAACTAAGAATCACTCATTTTGGATGAGTTGAGAAGAAGATATGATACCTTAAAATCACATGCACACATCTGTCATTAGTTGACAGATTGCACACTTGACTTAAATAAATTGGTTCATGCCTCAAAACATCATATTTTTGAGTGAAACGGGATTCAAATGAATCCTAACTCATAAACGAACGTTTTAGAAGAAGAATAATACATTGAGAACAAGGAAGTAAAAAGATATTAGCATTCAAAGTAAGAGTTACCTACTGGTGGTTTCACAGTTTGCACACCTATAGATTTTTAGGTGCTTGGAGATAAAAACTCCATAATTTTATGTGATTCCACTTGAATGTAGGAGAAAACCCATAAAGTTAACTCTCAAAAAAAGAATCATCCTTTTTCATTGAGTTATGAGAGAGATATGGTCGATAGAACATACATATACAAATCTGTCAAAATTGGACAGATTGCATGTTCATCATATTTTGAGTAATTAAAACCTCAAATCACCACAATACTGAATGAAATCTATGGCATTTGAAAGGTAACTCATTAAACTAACAACCAGAAGAAAATCAACAATTTTCGATGATTATCTAGAGAGTTATGACTATTCAAAGTAGGGTTTACCTACTGAAAATTCTCATATGCATATATACAATGTTTTGAGCATTTGGGGGGTCAAAACTCAATGTTTTTGAGTGAAACCAAATGCATTGAAACCCCAACTCAGTAAATAAACTTTTAAAATAAACCTCATGACATTTTAACAAGCTATTTACAAGATATGGACGATTATGTGCACATGCACATAATCTGTCAGCACCAAAATATAAAGTTTTTAAGAAATAAACCACATAAAATCATGAATTCT
Source organism: Cynara cardunculus var. scolymus (assembly GCF_001531365.2). Taxonomy (NCBI): domain Eukaryota; kingdom Viridiplantae; phylum Streptophyta; class Magnoliopsida; order Asterales; family Asteraceae; genus Cynara; species Cynara cardunculus. Next base: position 27,320,113 of record NC_037529.1, read on the forward strand.
TCCTACCTTTTTGAGTTCTAATGTTTGGGTCATGGATTACCACCCTCAAATAAACATTTTTACATGTTTTTGGTGTATAATCTCACCTTGAGACAACATTTTCGAAACATAGAGAATAGAGGATGAAGAATGCAATAAAGTGGGTTTTTCTCCCCAAAACATACAAGAAAAGATGAAAGGATGAATGCATTACCTTGTTTGATGATGGAATGAATGTTGTATCTTCAAAATCTTGGCAAAATGATGAGGAGAAGAGAAGAAATCGGCTGAATATGGATGAAGGAGGATGAAGATGACTCTTGAGTGAATAATGAGGTTTAATGAAAAATGAAGTTATTTATATGTGGGAGGAGGAAATAGGGGAGGGAGGGGCCAGCCATGGAGGGCCCAACCCAATCCTCAAATATATATATATATATATATATATATATATATTTAAAAAAAAAACTAAGCGCAAAATGCACAAAAGCCAATTTCTCAATTTTGACATTTTTCTTCATTCTAAAAGCCCACGATGACTAAATTTATTTAAATAGAAAGGTTTTATATTTAAAACACTAAAACTTAGTGTTTTATATATATTGGGTATAAATTAGAGCATTTGGTACWGTATAGGACGTTTCAGATAATTTCGGGCCGGAACCGGACTTTCTAAGCAACTGCCGGAAATTCTTAAAATATTTTAACTAAACTAACGTGACTAACTCCTATTCTTATAAATTAACTTCAATAACACTAA
>NC_037529.1:27325026-27326899 GCF_001531365.2 Cynara cardunculus var. scolymus
TTATTACTTTTTGATTTTTGCCTAAATCATTTTTGGTCCTTTTCCACGATTGCCCCTCTAATTTCCTCTTTCCACCAAATTTGTCTTGCTTTAAAATTCTTGATCTAACTGCATCATTTGTCAGACGATTTGCCAACACCACTGCATTTTGTATAGTGGTTGGGTTTGCCGAAGTGACCATCCTTCGGATTTCAGGTGCCAATCCCCAAATATACCGATCAATTCGTTTCTCCTCTGGAGTGACCATATGAGGTACTAACTTGGCAAGCTCATGAAAACGAGCTGTGTATTTGTCTATCTCCATTTCAATCATGGTGTGATTCCAGAATTCGACTTCCAATTTCTGAATTTTGCTCTTAGAACAATACTCTTCGATGAGTAATTTTTTGAGTTCTTCCCATGATAATTCATAGGCAGCTTGGCGACCACGGGTTTGAGTACCGACTCTGGAGTTGGCATGTTGCATACTCCACCTTACAGTCTTCGGAACACTTGCTAATATGGAGTACCGACTCCATGCTCTCAATCCATGATAATAATCCAATTGCACCTTCTTTACCATGAAACTCCTTGGGCTTGCAAGACATGAATGTCTTGTAACTGCATCCTCTATCATTGGTGTTWCGRTTCTCCTCTYTGACGGGATTCTCGGTACTAGGGCCTCCTTCACTCCTTTGATTTGCATTAATGTCTGCTGTGACCTGAGCGACAATAGTTGGTACTACCTCTCGAATTTGCTGAGCTATCAACTRTGCTATATCAGGTGTTTGGCTTTCAGGATTTTCTCTCGTGCTGCGAGTATTCCTTCTTGGAGGCATACTTCTAATACACAGATTGTAAGTTGAAGTTCGGTTATTCTCATTATTTACCACTGTGTCGCCCAACATGATACAATCATCTAATCATGTATTCAAGATAATAATATAACAACTTATAATATCAAGGCATTAAATTTATAATCAATAAAACTTAACTATCTATAGGCAAAAATCTCATAGGATCCATAAATAAAATATAAACATGCAATATAAAAGAAGATTGTTCACAAACYACGACTATAAGCCTCAAAAGAAAGTCTTAAAGTTCATCCATTAATAACTTAACAAATAAAATCCTCTAACGCATAAGACTCCAAATAAGCAACCCCATCACTATCATCAAAGCTCCTGCTAACACCACCAAGTAAATGTGCAACCTCCTGATTGCCCTCCTAGCTATGAAGATCAACTCTAGTGAACGATCCATCATACTATCTTGAGTGCCTAGGGCTGTGATCACTCCATTTGCAAAGTGTCGATAGTGCTCCAGCCTAAGTTGACACATCTCCAGATCTTGAGATATACCCAAAACCCACAATTTCTCCAGGGTGGTCATACCCGGAGTACGCTCCGATGTGGTCCTGATAGCGGGTGGAGGTGTTACACTACGAGTGCGTGATCGTGATGGCTCCCTCACAGCTCCAGTTGGGACGGAGAAAGTCATCCTCACAGGTGGAGGAATGCTAATTCGGGCGGTAGCCCGAAATCTGACTCCTTGTGGCGCTATAGGCTGTGCGGGCACAGAGCTAGGTGGCTGTGTGGTGGATAACCGCGCTGAAGATTCAGTGGCATCATTGCCACTATCATAGCTGTGCTCTGAGGGATCGTATCTTCGGAGTTCACATGCTAATTTTCCGACATAATGCTGTGATATTTAAAAAAAATTAAAATCATTAAACGAATCATAATAAAAAGGATGCAAATATTTATGCAAACTCACACAAGCGAACCGTGCTTTTCTTAATGAGTAAGAAGTCTTTAACTTTTAGACAAACACCTAACTTAACCAATCCGCGTCTCTCCTTATACATACTTAATTAGACACAGGTGATCAG
>NC_037529.1:27327189-27328525 GCF_001531365.2 Cynara cardunculus var. scolymus
AAGTGTCACCATGAGTCTTTCTTACCCTGTAAAAATATGTCAAACAAGTGTCAACTACAAGAGTTGGTGAGTTCACAGATTTTATATGCACAAAATGATTTTAAATGCAACAATCTCAGTTATAAATTTATGAGCAATATCATAAAATAAAACAACGTCATACACATGATTTATATTGTTGAGCCACTACTAAACCTAAAAACGCCCCACGAACTACCTCAGAGGTGGTAGCAAACCACATGTGTAGAACATACTTACGAAATACCTCAGTGGTGGGACTAAACCCCACATGTGTAGAACTCGTGCCGAACTACCTCAGTGGTGGGACTAAACCCTACATGAGTAGAAGTCCTTCCGGACTACCTCAGCGGTGACCACTTCGTGCCACATGTGTAGAGCAAATTATAATGACCATGTGCACCCCTACTCGTCAGTAACAAGGTGGGTATGACAACCAAATATCGCTATCCACAAGAATCATGGGTTCAAAAATGAATTAATAGTAGTGGAAAGAAACGGGGACTTTCAATCTGAACATATCAATAGTGTATACATTTAAATGCTCATAACAAGATTCATATATCGATATAAATCCATCAAATATTCATTAATCATGCTTTTCACCCCAAAACGAGAAATTGGTAAAAAGGGCCGTGAAACTCACTTTTGATATAGAGCTTCGCAAGAAAAAACAATACGATCCGAATACCGTGCTAGATCAACGATTCCTTATCAATAGGAATATCCAAAACCATCACTTATTGATTTATCTAGACCTATGGGGTTTAATAAATCCTAAGTCCTTATTTGTCTACTTATGTTCCATAATATTATCAATAGTCCAAATATACATAATGTCCATATGCTCATTAAAGAAATAATTTATACCGGAAATGATGCTATAATCCAATAAAAGATCAAATTTTACAAATTCAACMAAATCCAGAWTTCTTGATTCTRGACAGAAACTTATGATACATAAAATGATCAAATAAAGARAMTTVAAAAATGAGATAAATTCCCATCTTTTTATATGATTTATAGCACTGAGTTATAGTCATCGTGACCAAATTTCATGTATTTTGGGCATGAGATGATGATTCAAATAATTTATCCAATACAACTTATCACAACTGAAATGGCAGATTACACCATGTTAGTAAAACACTCATTAAAAGAGTTCTACTAGGTGTTCTACATAAATTCAAGTTATATTGGGAACCTAACACTTATAAGAAACTTTTAAACTAAGAATCACTCATTTTGGATGAGTTGAGAGGAAGATATGATACCTTAAAGTCACATGCACACATCTGTCATTAGTTGACAGATTGCA
>NC_037529.1:27330050-27331257 GCF_001531365.2 Cynara cardunculus var. scolymus
CAAAACATCATATTTTTGAGTGAAACTGGATTCAAATGAATCCTAACTCATAAAAGAACGTTTTAGAAGAAGAATCATACATCGAGAACAAGTAAGAAAAAAGATATTAGCATTCAAAGTAAGAATTACCTACTGGTGGTTTCACAGTTTGCACACCTATAGAGTTTTAGGTGTTTGGAGATCAAAACTCCATAATTTTATGTGATTCCACTTTCATGTAGGAGACAACCCATAAAATTAAATCTCAAAATAAGAATCATCCTTTTTCATTAAGTTATGAGAGAGATATGGTCGATAGAACATACATATACAAATCTGTCAAAATCGGACAGATTGCATGTTCATCTTATTTTGAGTAATTAAAACCTCAAATCACCAGAAGAAAATCAACAATTTTGGATGATTATCTAGAGAGTTATGACTATTCAAAGTAGGGTTTACCTACTGAAAATTCTCATATGCATATATACAATGTTTTGAGCATTTGGGGGGTCAAAACTCAATGYTTTTGAGTGAAACCAAATGCATTGAAACCCCAACTCAGTAAATAAACTTTTAAAAGAAACCTCATGACATTTGAACAAGCTATTTACAAGATATGGATGATTATGTGCACATGCACATAATCTGTCAGCAGCAAAATATAAAGTTTTTAAGAAATAAACCACATAAAATCATGAATTCTTCCTACCTTTTTGAGTTCTAATGTTTGGGTCATGGATTACCACCATCAAATAAACATTTTACATGTTTTTGGTGTATAATCTCACCTTGAGACAACATTTTCGAAACATAGAGAATAGAGGATGAAGAATGCAATAAAGTGGGTTTTTCTCCCCAAAGCATACAAGAAAAGATGAAAGTATGAATGCATTACTTTGTTTGATGATGGAATGAATGTTGTATCTTCAAAATCTTGGCAAAATGATGAGGAGAAGAGAAGAAATCGGCTGAATATGGATGAAGGAGGATGAAGATGACTCTTGAGTTTTCTAGGGTGAGTAATGAGAGAATTTTTGAAATTTGAATGAGTGAATAATGAGGTTTAATGAAAAATGAAGTTATTTATATATGGGAGGAGGAAATAGGGGAGGGAGGGGCCGGCCATGAAGGGCCCACCCCAATCCTCAAATATATATATAATTTTTTTTTTTTTAAAAACTAAGCCCAAAATGCACAAAAGCCCAATTTCTCAATTTTGACATTT
>NC_037529.1:27331597-27354090 GCF_001531365.2 Cynara cardunculus var. scolymus
ACTCCTAATCTATAAATTAACTTCAATAACACTAATATAATCTTAATAAAAGCTAACCTGGGATTTCGAATTTGACTGCTGTCACAGTGACCTCCCTCCGGCCTCTGTAAGGACCCTTCTACATTCTTCCTCGACAAAAAACTCATCCCCCCCAACCACCACTGTGCTCTCTTATGATGATGATGGTACAACTGTCCTCACAAGGGTGGCATTATCATCTCATTTGGCCGAATCCTCTTCAACCCTAAAACCATTTTCCATCTCTTTGAGCATATCTTATGCCCCACCCACCATTGCACCATCACAACCCACCCCTACACCCCTCCCCAATGTTGATGAATCAACCCTAGCCCCTTCGCCACCAGTTTCCCCAACACACTCACGGTTCGATTTGAACCAAATGGGGGAAGGTGAGGATGAAGGTTTGGATGATATAATGTTTGATTTTGAAGGAATACCAGAAGGAGGACAAACCGAAACTTTTCCGTTCGAGACACCGTCGACCATGGGTACCGGTAAACACCCCGATAAACCCCGGTAACAGCCCCTACTGTTGAGAGGAGGCAAACCTTCTATTTGAGTCAAGCATCGAGTGGGCAGAAAACTAGGTCCCAATAATGGCGAGAAAAAGGAAAGACAAAGGTGACGAAGGCTCTCGATGATGATTATGAACATGAAGAGGAAGAAACTCCAGTTCCGACACCACGATGAAGACGGGCAGTTTCGCGTAATAGAGGTACATCTTCATCCTTTGATGATCGGTTAGATCTTATTCACAATAATCAATTTCTTTGCGAACGGGCTTTTGACCCGAAACTTAGCAAAAAATTGATGTGCGTTAAGCACCATTTGCTTGCCCATCATTAGGAAAACATGATAGCCATTCCATGAAAAGTGAATGAGACATTGGTAAAAGAATTTTTCACAACCATCGGGAGTTCCAAAAATGACACAATTGCCATTAGAGGAACGTGGGTAAATTGGACGGCATCGAAGCTAAACTCGGTGCTTGGTCTCACCGGCCCGTTTGTATGTTCATACCGAAAGTTCATAGATGGCAGATTTGATGTACCGGAGGAAGAGATCGACAGGCGCTTCTTTTGCCCGGATTCGGTTGGTCTCAAGACAACCGTAGGAAGATTTTGATGTCCGGGCATTTAACATTAGAGGCTGCCCTTTGATTTCAATTCATGCGTCACAATATCATGCCTTCCATGCATGATCGTACATTTTCACGGGAAAAATGTATTTTGGTCTATTGCATCTAAAGGAACTTCCAGTCGACGTGGGCGCTCTCGCTTATTCAACAATACTAACATCGACTGTGCGAGCTAGTTCGCATTTAATTTTTCCAGGTTTGATCACGAAGTTGTTGACAGCCGCAAGGGTACCTGTATCGAAGCATGATATCATCACATTTAACCATTCCTTGCTTGACCAAGGAACGGTTAACCGCATGCACAAGCCAGACCAAGAGAATACCGACTTAGCCGATGACGCTATCGGACCCCGAGTACCATCAGAACCTGCTGCCAATAGCCCTCGAAGGCCGGAAGATCTTGCTGTTCCTGCCTCCAAACCAGCCGCAACTACCCCTCCGACCAATACTGATATACCGCCGATACCACCTACAGCCATGGGTTATGGTTCGGAGGTGTGGTTATCTCTTATGGCTAGCCAGTGGGAGGAATGTAACCAAAATATGGGAACCATGGTTGATGCTTTAGCCAAGATTACCGAGAGAATCACTCAAGTCGATGATCCAGTTGCCGGACTCACAGCATGTTCAAAAAAGTTTTGGATGTACACAAGAGATAGGAATCGGGTCGTGAATAGGTTTCTATCGCACAAGAATGTGATGCTAGCTTTGAAGATACCATGCTTTCCCAAAGGCCTTTGCCCTTCCCAAGTCAGACTTCCAAAGATTCGATGGACCACCACACAGGATGCCACGGGTGAGCCATCCGCTAGTCGGGATGACACGGGTAAATTGGATTGATCGTCTTCCTCAGTGTTTCGTTAATACTTTTGAAACTCAAAAACAATAATTTCTTTGGATTGGGTGTTTAATATTTTATCCGACCGCCTCTTTTTGTGTTCATATACGGCGGTCGTTGATTGTTGGTTAGGTCTTTTGATTAACTGCTTATCTAACTTACTTTTGGCTAATTATTGGGCGTTGATAATTTTTGGTATATCGTTTGCTTATTCTTTTATTTTAGGTGCGATTTCCTTGATGAAATCTTTGGGTTGCAAAAATTAAAAAGACGTGGGCCATATTTCATTTTTTTGGCCAAAACACTTTCCATTGTTACCAAAACACATACTTTAAACCCGTTTCTCCAATGCGGACATTGTTCGGTTTAAGTTTGGGGGAGGTTGTATGCCAAAGTGTTGACAAAAATTCTTGAAGTACCAAATGTCTTCGGAAAATTGGAAGACACAAAAAAATAGAAAAAAATAAAACAAAATCCTTTAACCCTAAGACAAAAAGTGAATATCACTTCTTGGGTTTCTTGAAAATGTCAAAGACACAACAAAAAGAGGCGAAAAGTTGAAATCATTCAAAGCAATTGTTGTCATTCTAAGACAAGTTTGGGGGAATTTTTTTTTAGCCAAATACACCAACCTGATAAAAGTCCCACCGATTAATTTTTGCACCTCGAAGATCAAAGAAGGGAAGTTGCACAACATTAAAGCCTGACGAGACTTCAACACCCCTCCGTAAGTTATGATTTCTTGTTCCTCTTTGTTCATATTCCTTTCATTGTTGTTACTTGAGGACAAGTAATATCTCAAGTTTGGGGGTGTGATAACTCTTACTTTTAAGAGTTATTTCCTCCCTTTTTGTTATTATTAAATACTCAATTTTCTTGTTTTTCCCCTTTTATTCCAAAAAGTTTTAAAAACATGATGAAACACAAAGAAAGAAGTCTTATTCCAAAAACCTGTATTTTTTGACAACATTGCCTACTGTGGCACCACCGTGGGATGTCTACGAGCCTTGTTGCTACTTCTTGGGAAATGTGCAGCTTGAAGATTCATCCAGATATTTTCTCCAGCTGTATATGAGCTATTTTCCTTCTTGTATTTTATTTTTATTTGTATTTTTTTAGCCTTGTACTAATTACCCTTAGAGTAATGATTGGATGTCCTTTTCTCCCTTTCTCTCCGCTATATAAAGAGGCATTGGGAGTCATTTTGAGACACCACCTACCACACCAAGCAAGACACAAAACACCTTTTGTGTCTCACTTCTCCCTTTTCTTTCTTTTATTTTTAATTATTATGCTTTTTAATTTATATCTTTAATTTCTACTCTAGTATTTTATTTCTTTGTACTTGTAATCTAGTTTTATATTAAATGCAATTTATATTTCAATATTATTTTATGTCTTACATTATTTTTATTATGTATAGCTAAATTACTCGTATGGGTATGGGTGTGAGTTTAACTTAGGTTGTTTATCTAATATTTGAGTATTTTTATCTTTTATCAATTCATAATTTGGTCACTTAAGACGGGACTTAAACTCGACGCGGATAAGCCGATCACTTTGAAGTGTTAATATAAGATCTTAGACCCAGAGATGGGTGGATCTGAAATACGGAGTGATGCACAAAGAACTCGAGAGAGTCTTTCAATAATTACATGGAGACACGAATTTTGTATGTATTTAGCTAGGGGTTAAGCAATAGGTATTCTTATCACAAAGAGATTTGGGTAAGAATCACATTCCTTTTACTTTTTAGCTAGATCGGCAAGTTTCGAAGTGATAAATGTAAAAACCTTATGGAATTTTATGAGGCCCGGTTATAAAAGTTCACTTTCGAGATATTGGAGTTTTTATAAACAACTCATAAAAGTGTAACCATTTTATTGTTACATTTATCTTAAGAAACACTTGCACCCATGCCCATTCTTTAATATTAGAATTATTTCATTATTTCGCTAGTCGGTCCTATTTCGGTCTTTTTATAAACAAAAATCTAATTTTAATTTACAACTCGAAACTCGTGCAAGAAGTTCATGAAAAGTCTCTGAATCTCAGTAGTATATTCTCTGTGGAATGATCTCGGTACTTTGTACCACTTTATTACTTGCAAGCAATCATAGTGTCGGCGTGCACTTGCACCGCCACTGTGGGGACATAGTGCCCACTGGGTGAGCACGAACGATCCTAGCCTATCAGCTGCTATCTAATTTTGATGCATGTCTTCATCTAATTTGTTGAGTGCATTCTTGTACCTTTCATTTCAGCCATTGTGCATCTTGACGATATATCGTAGGTGTTAACACAACCCATCCTTATGTATGCATAGGGAACAATAAAGAAAGTATGGTACTAATAAAATAATACTTTGGAACTTACTTTGTTTGACATGCTAAGAACATTTGTTGTTCCTTTTAACCATCGACAGTGATTTGGTGATGATAATTTATACTTAGTATATTCTTGTATCAAGTTCTAGCTGATAGCAATCAACCACTGAGTATACTTAGTGATTGCCGAAGGTTTACTTTTTATTTAGAACTTATAAGTATCGCCTTTGATTGTTCTCTCTCAGTGATTGTAATAGCTTAGTGATTTCATTCTATATAAACAAACTCAGTGACCTAAAAGAAAAAAGCCTCACATACCAAAGAAAAAGTTCATAACCTATGAATATTGTTTATGTGGAAGAGTGTTTGTGTGCGTCCTAAAGCTTGATTTTCTAGAGATTCTTAGTGCTCTCTGTAATCAAAGCTAGATTGTTTTAGACTATCCTTATCTTATTCCGCAAACAATCTATATTCATGTATTGCTTCATCCCATAATCGATAAAAGAATTTGAAAATTAAAAAGTTGTCTTTGTATTCAAACTCCCATCTATAGACCCTAATAGCCTTGTTGTAACTCTTGGGACCAACAAGTGTATCAAAGCAATATTCTCATTCTTCTTATTTCTCTTTCTAATTCAACTATGGTTACCAAACCTCCAATATTTAGTAGGGATAACTTCTCTCTATTGATGAATCGTATGTCTCTCGTCCTTAGGGGTGTAGATCCTCAAATCCCTCACTATATAAAAAATGAACCCTTCGGTCATATGTCACCGTCGATATCGTTCTTGCAATTCGCTCACACCTTGGAGCTCTTGAGTGTTTGGTTGCTAAGCAACTTTATCAATGGTCCGATGAACATGTAAAGAAAGTTGCCATTGACACCAAAGCAAGAACTGTCATCGTCATGGCACTTCTTGATGAAGTCTTCTACTCTGCCATGAACTTAAATAATTCAAAATAAAATGTCGGACACTCTCCATGTGTTGTACGAAGGCATGACAAAAGTCCAATAGTCAAGGAAGATAAATATGGTAAAAGATATGAAATGTTCATTTTTGGTAAGAATGAATCTATTTCTAAAGTTCATCAATGCTTTTTGTTTGCTCAAATATTATTGTATCCGAGTGAGCTTAAAGATTGAGAGGTCAAAACTTAAAGTCAACATAGTCAACAAAAGTCAACATTGTGATTAACTATAGTTTGACTTGTATATTTAGCCAATCATATAAATAGCTTGTTAATGGTAGAATATATGCATACAGGAAGAACTCATATTGTAATATTCTAGAGAGGGAGTATATGGAGAGAGAAACATGTATAGAGAGAGTTTATCAATATACATGATGATTTGATCTCTAGATTTTTGTTCTCATTGTTTAATTCATTGTTATCTGATTGATTTTGGGTTTAACAATTGGTATCAGAGCAAATTCAATTTGATTTGAAGAAGATTTGAGCAAAATCTTGAAGTTTTTTCTCTTCTTGAAAATGTGTGCTCTGTTTTGAATATGATTTTGATAATCTTGATGCATTTTGTTTAATATTTTGATACAGATCTGTTTGAAACACATTATAGATCATTCTTGTGAATTTTCATTATCAAATTTGAAGATTTGGTCGATCAATTTGAAGATTTTGTGAATTTTTGAACTGTTCAAATTTGAGTCCATGTTCTTAAAGAATTGATCACATTCTTTTTATTTGATTTAAATTTGTGATTAGAACCTTCATTAATAGTGTTTCTACATCATTTTCGAGTTTCATAATCATACACTAATCATGATTTGTTGAGTTTTTATGATTTCAGGTCTGATTTGATCAATATTCAAGTATAGCGCAAGTTGTAAAGATTTGAAGATCTATCTGTTGGGTTCAAAGTTGTGCTTTAAATGTTGTATTCAAGAAAGTTTCTCCTAATTTTTGTAATAGTTTAGCTTTATTGCTTTCTCGTATTAATAGTGTACTTTGCCTTGTAATTAGTGTAGATTTTGTCATTTGTGCTAATCATTGAAGATTTGAATACAAATCATTTGGGTTAATCTCTCTCTAATTGTTCATCTTTTTCTATCAAGATTTATCTGATTTGGTGATTGATTAGGACAAACAATTGGTATCAGAGCAGATTTGCAGCGATTTGATTGAGGGATTTACACATTTTTCGAGAATTTTGCACTGATTTCTGGAATTTTTGCGGACTGTTTCTTAAGAATCATAATTTGTTCTTGAGTTCATCAGACAGTTTCATCACATTTTTGCTCAAATCTCATTCATTTTTGTGATTTAGATGTTAAAATTTGGATTACTATATGCGAATTGTTGATCTGAATCTTTCTTGTTCATATAATTTTTCGATTTGATCAATATTTTAGGAGGTTTGAAGGATTTTTGGATATTTCGAAAACATTCTGTTCATGTTAAAATTCATAAAATTTCGAGTTTTTGATCTATTTTTGCTTGAAAGTTTGATAAAATTGTGTTTGTAGTTGAAGATAATCCAAAAGTAATTTTATCCGTATTTGATCATATCCATATACTGTATTGTCGGATTTGAGAATCTTGAATGTGACTAAGTGTAAATTCGGTTGATTCTTTGTGTGATTTGTTCATAATTCGTTCATTACTTTGTGCGATTTGATTGTAATCCGTGTGATTCATTGTCCGGATTATTTGTTATCTGGGTGAACCTTTGTCCGTACTTGTGATAAATCGGTTGCTTCAACATCCAAATTTAGTTTTGAAAATTGATCAAGTGTTGTGTTGACTTTATTTGATTGACTTTGTTATCCGTATTGACTTGTTGACCGGATTTGTCATTGACCGGATTGTGATTTTGTTGACTATTATTGTTGACCGGATCGAAGTTTGACCGTATTTGAGTTGATCGGATTTGATTTTTGTTGACTAGATTGCTCTTTGATCGTATTTGAATTTTGGTTGAATTTGTTAAGTTTCTCAAGTGTCCGGAGATTAAATCCGGATAGACTCGTCCGTATTTCATTCTTAGCTTTGACAATCTTAGTTGTCCGAACTACCAATCCGAATAGACTTGTCGGATTCCTAATTCGAATAAGCTTGAATTTTTGAAGTTTTGCTAAGTGTGGAATCTTTTTGAATGTTAAAGAATTTTGTGTGTGAAATTTGAGATATTATTGCATATTAATTTTCTTAAATCAAAATTTGAACTGCAGATATCCTATTTTGCTAAAATCAGATAATATGAGTTTCAAGGAAACAATGGCAATTGGTACTGACACCAAGCCATCAGTTCTCTTCAGAGGTGACTAGAACCAATGGAGGGACAAATTCCTGAACTTCATTGAATGATAGAAGAAAGGAGACTTAATCATGGAATCCTTAATTGAAGGGCCAGCTGTATTATTGTGATAACCTGATCTTGGTTATCACCCGAGATAACTAATACGTGATTATTTGTTATGTGATTACGTGAAAGCATGATAAATTGTTATATTTGATCATGCGAGTATGTGAATTTTTATGCATAAATGTGTTTTATGCATAGGAAATGTATGCATAATGTATTAATATGTTAATATGCATAATTGTTATATGCATACATGGTTAATATGGGAAAAGATATGTATGAATATATATATATATATATATATGCATAAATATGTATGCGTAACTATATGTGTATGCATATATGAATAGTTATGTGGGAAGGAATGTATCAGTGAATATGTATGCATATAATTGAATGTATGCATGGGTATGTGTTAGACCCCAATTTGTGAAAGTGTAAGTAAAAAGTATCTTGCTCTAGTCAAATAGGACTTAGTCTATAGAAGCTGTCTGGCTAAAAGCTCTCATGCAGAGGATCAAGGACCAGAGCTCTTACTCAGAGTGAAGGTTCCTTTCATTCAGAGCTCGTGCTCCATCTCCGTGAACGTTCAAGCCTTGTGCGCCAAAAAGCATAAGCACTTGACTCAAAGCAATAACTCCAAGACCCAGAGCCTCTGCACAGTACATGCAGAGCTTCTGCACATGCAGAGCCTCTGCATAGTACATGCAGAGCTTCTGTATGTTCATGCAGAGCATCTGACTACCTTCTTCACGGAAAGCACGCGTTAGCCAAGATATTCTCGCAAGCGTCTAACAGCTTAAAGGCGGCTTGACCAATTCTGCTCCTCTAATCAAGGAAAATCAAAGATAAGGATGTAGACCAGTCAGCTCAGAGTTCCACGCCTAATTTATAGCATAGTTTGTTAGACCTAGGTGTATAAAAGGAGGCCTCCGCCTCAGGTTCAAAAAAATCTGAAGGAGCCGACTTATACTATACGCAAATTATTGTTAGATTACTTTTGTTCTTCAACTATTCATCGTTTTCAATAAAAGCATTCGGTTATTCAAAGCTTTATTTACTGCTTTGCTTTTTTCTTTGAATATCCTGTTTAATCAATAAAAATACATTGTTGTTCTTGATTCTTATTTTAAGCAAACAATATTTCTGCGAATTAAGAGTATCTGGGTTCCAACAATTGGTATCAAAGCCTGCTAATCAAAACAATTGATTAGTCGATCGATATCCGACTGGATAATACTCTTAATTTTCTTTTGATTATTCCTTTTTTTTAAGATTAAAAACGTTTGCTTTTGAGTAATCTGGAAATCGTTTTTCAGTCGATCTTCCTTCTTGTCAAATTTCTTTTCTCAAAAATTTCAATTCAAAATGTCGTCTTCTCAATCATGGAACTCTATGTATAGTGCCAGTTCCTTAACAAAACCCCCGACTCTCATTAGGGAAGAATATCTTCAATGGAAGATCCGGATGATCAACTTCTACGAGGGTCTTGACCTAGAATTGTATGAATCAATCTTGAATGGCCCATACGTCCCTACTACCGTCATTCCTAGGATTCCTGCTGCTGGTGATACAGTTGAGGTACCTGCCAGGCGAGTTCCCAAACTTCGTCGTGACTAGAACGATGAAGATAAACGAAGAGTCGAGGTGGATCAAAAGGCCAAATGACTTTTGATCATGGCGCTTCCCAACGAAATCTTTCAGTCACTAGATGCGTGTGACTTGACGAAGGATTTGTGGGATCAACTGGCCAACCAGTTGGAAGGGGGCATCAAGATGAAGAAGAATCGTCGTGCCCAGTGCCTCAATGAATACAACAGCTTCCAGGCACTCCCTGATGAGTCTTTAGAATAGACTTATCATCCCTTCAACACATTGATCAATAAATGTGGCAAGTGTGACGTGATCAGAACTCAAGAGGAGAACAACATGCTCTTCTTGAAGAGATTGGACGCTGAATGGGGTAATCTGACGATGTCCCTGCAGGCAAACCAGAATCTGGAGGAATGGACTCTGCATGATGTATATGGGACATTGGAAGCATAAGAACAAGAGGTACAGAAGGCGAAGGTCGCTCTGGGTGGACCTTTGGCTCTTGTCTCTAATTCAAAAGAGACAGGAACATGCCAGCCACATAGAGAATGGAGACCCAAAGAAGAAAGGAGGAAAGGAAAGAAGGCTCTCATCTTGGAGAGTGATGATGATACAAACAGAGCATCTAGCTCTGAAGACGATGACATTAACGCCTTTGCGAAATCCTTGGCCCTGATCACCAAGGAATTCCAAAGGAAATTTGGAAATAAAGTCTTCGACAGAAGAGGAAGACAAAACGACCGAAGTAGAGGGAAGTCTTTCGATGGAAGGAACCCTCCTTCTATTCCCAACAAGAAGGAGGAAGAACAGTCAGAACAGAAGAAGCAAGGCGTCGATGCTTCAGATGTGGAAAGATGGGGCACTACTCCAAAGAGTGTAGAGGCCCTCTTGTGAAAGATGAACTGTACTACAAAATAAGTACAAGTATAATCGATTACAAAGGAATCTCATGGCAGAACAGGAGAATTGGGTCTCTGACTTCTTGTCTGATGAAGAAGATCAGACCAATTTCTGTGGAATGGCTGTCGAGAATGAGTCTGGATCTGACTCCGACTCCCAGGTATGTTCTATCTCTAGTTACTCTCACTCTGACCTGGAAGAGAGCATCTCTGCTTTGACAAACGATTTCGTTAATCTACAGCAAAAGCTCTCTCTCGAAAAATCTAAACGAAAATCCATGGAGAAGGAAAAACTATTTTTTGAACGAAAAGAGTGCTTAGAATTAAAAGCGGCTATAAAGAAAAAGGATACAGAGCTTATAGAAAAAGAGAGAGACAAACTAAACTCTGAGGCCCTAAAAGACTATTTTCAAAAGGAAAGGGAGTTCCTACAAAGAAAAGAGCTATTGATTAAGAAATGTCAAGATGCTCAGCAGGTGTATGAAAAAGTTAACTCTCAACAAGATAAAACAAAGATAGGTTACATAGACCTAGACCTCACGTGGAAGAGGAAAAACACTCTTGAATCCGTGTTTAGGTTGGGCGAAAAACAGAAAACAAATTTTCCTATTTTGCATACAACCTCACCGTTTAAAAGATGTAGGCTTGAGAGCGGAGCCAGAACCCCTAAGTTAAAATTCAAAAACATCTCTTACTCTTCAAAATGTGTGCCACAAGTTGATTTAAAATGCATACAGAAGACAAATGAGATTTTTTGTTTTGACTCTACAAATCTTGAACATCTTAAGACTGAAAGTGAGGTTGTCAAACCTGAACCAGATGAAATCAAGAGTTCATCCACAGGTAATTTTCTTACAACTCAAGATTCGAAATTGCTGGATGGCTTCACAGAAACGATAAGACAGGTCTTCGAGCAAGACTTGCTTGAGGCCTTGAACTATTCTCCTAAAGGTCATGCAGATTTTTCTGAGTGTAACACCTCGGATAATTTTGAAAGTCCATTAAAACAAAAGACGGACGAACCTTGTAGTTCATGCATACGAGAACCTCAAGTTCTTAATGATACCTCTGTATCTCGACATTCACACAAGGATTTTCTTGACTCTGACTCTGAGTTAGAGGTGAACTCGTTTGAAGAGCAAGTTAAGATAGAGGTCTTTGCCAAAGAACCAGAGGTTGCAAAACCCCCTATTGAGAAAAAGATTCTCCTAAGTTCTGGTCGTGCAAGCATGTCGACAATGCTAAATTCGCTCCCAAGTTTGAGTACAGGGTAAAGAGTGCAAAGTCAGTTTCTTCTGCTTCAAAGGGCTCAAATTCCAAATCTAAGCCAATTAAATTCACTCCGGAACAGAAGGGAAAATCCGCTGCTTGCTCTAACATTAGTTCATCTGTTTCAGAGAGGCCACTGAAAGCCAAAGAAGTAGGAAAAAAGAAATCAGAGAAGACTCATTTTGTGTTAAAACAATCAGATCTAGATAGGAAGTTTGCTAGAACTACCAATGCTAGGAATGATTGTAATAATTTATTCTTTAAAGCTAATAAATCATTTTGTCATTCAAAATGTTTTCATAATTGTGAATGTGTTTCTCTGTTGCTGAAATTAAAACAACACCTCTCTGACCTTAACTGTCTACTCTCTGGGTCACCAAAGTCTAGATCTAAGAGGACCTAGAAGAGAAAGAAGGCTCCTAAAGCCAAGTCTATTAATTCAGGACAAGAGACAAAGCCTCTTTCCAAGCTTAAAAAGCAACTCTCTGTCCCTAATCATCGAGGACCCATTATAAAATGGGTACCTAAATCCCTATAATTTGTTTTGCAGAAGCCGCATGTGGACATTTGGTATCTTGACTCCGGATGCTCAAGACTCATGACCAGCAATAAGAGGTTGCTCAACTCATACAGAGAGAAGATTGGAAAAAAGTAACCTTTGGGGATAATAAACAAGGAGAAATAAGGGGATACGGGGATCTACTACAAGGTAAGGTTTCTGTCTCCAAGGTTGCTTATGTCTTTGGGCTTAAACATAATCTTTTGAGCGTAATTCAACTGTGTGATTCTGGCTATAATGTCAAGTTCCAAAAAGAAGCTTGCTCTATTATGTCAGAATCAGGTAAAGAGTTGTTAAGAGCTAAGAGAAAAGGTAATCTATATCTCATGAACTTCTCACCAAGAGATAACTCAGAGACTCTCTGTCTCGTGTCTCACAAGAGTGAAGAAGCTTGGCTCTGGCACCACAAGCTGTCGCATCTCAATTTTCTCAATTTTCAAAATTTAGAGAAGCTTGTGAAGCATAATTTGGTTGACGGACTTCCTGCCGTAAAGTTCGAAAAGCACCATCTCTGCTCTGCGTGTGAAATGGGAAAGCTTGAAAGAGCATCCCATAAAACTAAGACAGATGTGTCCTGCATCAGACCTCTGCACATGCTTCATGTGGATCTTTGTGGTCCAATCTCTGTGCAGAGCTTTTCTGGTAAGAAGTATATCTTAGTCTTAATTGATGAATACTCACGATATACTTGGATTGAGTTTGTAAGGCGAAAATCAGATGTACCTGAGCTGCTAATCAAATTAATGACCAAGATTCAAGTTCTTCTACAAAGAAAAATTCAGAAGCTGAGAAGTGATAATGGAACAGAGTTCAAGAACGCCAAGATCGATGCGTACTTGGATACAGAGGGAATAACTCAAAACTTCTCTGCAGCAAGGACACCACAACAAAATGGTGTTGTAGAAAGAAAGAATAGAACCTTGGTCGAAGCTGCACGCACCATGCTAGCCAGCTATGGTCTTCCAACCCATTTTTGGGCAAAAGCAATCTCTACTGCCTGCTTTATTCAAAATAGAGCAACGGTGGTTAAGAGGCACATGAAGACGCCTTACGAACTAATAAACCAAAGAAAGCCTAACGTCAAATTTTTACATGTCTTTGGTTGCAGATGCTTCATCCTAAATGATCGATATCAACTTGGCAAGTTCGATAAGAAGGCTGATGAAGGCAAGTTCCTTGGTTATTCAACAAAAGCCAAGGCATACAGAGTCTTCAATCAACGAACCAAGACGGTCATGAAAAGCATCAACCTCTCATTCGACGATAAAGAACAAATGACTTCAGAGTACCTCTGCTCTGGACTCGATCTTAACCACAAGATTTCCAGTTCTTAAATGAAGTCAAGGGAATTGGAACTCAGAATCTTATTTGAAGACTTCTATGGTGACGAAGACATCTTTGTATGTGCACCAAGAGATACATCTGCGAGTGTAAGTGAATGATCACAAACAACAAGCACATCTGACTCTGGTCCTTCACACACCTCTGCTTCCTCTGAATATCACATCAATGCACAACCAGAGCAAACAAGCTCTACATCAGAGCCCAGTCATGTAGAACCAGAGCATGATACCTCTGGCTCTGAACCTGGTTCCTCTGTACCATCATCCGAGGGGGAGTAAGCAGAGCCTTTTTCACCATCAACGAGCTTAATGCCAAATATACCAATGGAACGTGATCAAACGTCCCCCACTTCTCTATCTGTCCCAAGAATAAAATGGATAAAGGATCATCCTCTTCACCAGATCATTGGTGAACCTTTAAGTGGCGTAAAGACACGGGCTGCCACAACTAATGAATGTTTATTCGTAAACTTCCTTAGCATGGTAGAGCCTAAGAAAGTACATGAAGCCCTACAAGATCCAAGTTGGGTCGATGCCATGCAAGAAGAACTCCAACAATTCGAAAGAAATAAGGTATGGACTCTTGTTCCTTTACCAAAAGATAAAATTGCAATTGGCTGTAAATGGGTTTTCAGGAACAAGAAGGATGAGGATGGGATCGTGGTAAGAAATAAAGCTAGGCTCGTAGCAAAAGGCTATTGCCAGGAAGAAGGCATAGACTATGACGAGACCTTGGCGCCAGTAGCAAGGCTAGAAGTTATACACTTCTTCTTAGCCTTCTCTGCACATAAGGGATTTTGAGTCTATCAAATGGATGTAAAGTCAGCCTTCTTCAATGGTAAGCTGAAGGAGGAAGTCTATGTTCAACAACCTCCGGGGTTTGAAAGCCCCACACATCTAGAGTATGTCTATTTCTTAGATAAAGCTCTGTATGGACTCAAACAAGCACCTCGAGCCTAGTATGAACGTCTCTCGTCTTTCCTCTTATCTAATGGTTTTGAAAAAGGTAAAATCAATACAACTTTGTTTATTAAGAGGTATAAAGCTGAGATGCTCTTAGTACATATATATGTGGACGATATCATCTTTGGTTCAATGAACCAGAGGCATTGTGATAAGTTCTCTGCGTTAATGAATAACGAGTTTGAAATGAGCATGATGGGAGAATTGACCTTCTTCCTCGGTTTGCAGGTAAGACAGAGGGTGGATGGTATCTTCATTAGCCAAGCTAAGTATGTCTCCGACATATTAAAGAAGTACCAACTCCACAACTCTTCCACCATGAGAACACCAATCGCTACGGGTACTGAGTTTGACACAGATCCATTTGGAAAACCGATGGATGTTAAGACGTACCGTGGAATGATTGGATCATTACTATACCTCACAGCTAGTAGACCGGACATCATGTTTGCCACATGTCTCTGTGCCCGTTTTCAAGCAAATCCAAAGGAATCTCACCTTTCAGCTGTAAAAAGAATCTTTAGATACCTTAAAGGGACTCAATTTTTGGGTCTTTGGTATCCAAAGCATTCTGGTTTCGATCATATTGCGTACATAGATTCTGATCATGCAGGTTGTAAACTCAATCGAAAGAGTACATCAGGGAGCTACCAATTACTTGGGGATAAGCTCATAAGTTGGACCTCGAAGAAGCAGAACTGCGTCTCTACTTCCACAGCTGAAGTAGAGTATGTAGCTGCAGCCAGCTGCTGTTCCCAAATGATATGGATGAAGACTCAACTGAAAGACTATGGCGTAGAGTTTGAGAAGATTCCAATTCTGTGTGACTCAGAAAGTGCTATCGCAATCACAGCCAACCCTGTGCAACACTAAAAAACAAAGCACATCGATGTTCGATACCACTTCATCAAGGACCATGTAGAGAAAGGTACGATTGAAATATTCTTTGTAAGTACAGATTTACAACTTACTGACATCTTTATAAAAGCTCTTGATGAAAAGATATTTAATTTTCTTGTTAGCAAGTTGGGTATGCTAAATCTTTCAAACTAAATCAGAACCTCTGTATGCTCTATACAGAGCCTCTGCATTCTTTTATGCATATCTCTGCTTCTATCTGTATTGATCCATAAGACAGAGCTTCTGCATAGTTCATGCAGAGCCTCTTACTCAAGTCCTAGCTCTTTTGTGATATAGAGCCTCTGTATTGTATATACAGAGCCTCTGTACCGCGATTTTTATGCATATGCTCTACTTATCACAAATGATCCAAGCATAGTTCAAGGGGAACATATAAGAAAATCTCAACTCAAGGGGGAGCACGAAATCATATCAAACAGAGCCTCTGTATGTACTATACAGAGCCTCTGCGTTAAAACTCTCATGATTATAGAACATAGCCTTTATATGTACTATACAGAGCCTCTGCCTCTAAACATAGCAAAGTTTTCTCCAAAGGACATGTATAGTCCAATCATGAATCTTTGTCTGAGATCCCAAGGTATGCCTTCTTCTACATATAGTACTCTGGTTCTCATCAAAACCTCTACTTTTCTTGAACCAAAACATTTACACTTGGAAATTGTTTAATAAAAGTTGTCACCCACAATAAGCATCACCGCCTGTGAGCTTATCTTTTCAAACGTTGGAGGCGCCATTTACAACTGGCACTCCATGTGGCGCCCCCCACAACTGACACTCAAGTGTTTTACTTTATCCTATTTAAACAAATCTTTACCCCCAAATTAATCTTTTACGCTTACAAAAAATTCTCAAGAACTCCCATCGTCTTCAACCTTTAACCGCCATTGCCACAACTTGAAGCTCTCCAACCACTGCTTAAAGATCGATTCAATCTTCAACCGATCATCCTGTTTAACAAGTAAGTACCACAAATCCGTTCCCACATCCCATTTCCTGATTCAAGAACTATTTCTTGAAACCCTAAAATTTTGTTATCTCCTTCCAAATCCAAAACCTGTAACCATGTCCTCCTCAGAATATGGAAATTCCCAAACTCACACCACAACCCACAAAACCATGGAAGATACCAGTCAAAACCTAGTTCCTCTTCCCATCAAACGAAACAACCATGCCCAAAACCTCCAACTTGAAAACTTCGACACCAAATATCATCCAATCATCAATATCCTCCAAAACCACTTCTTAAACCCAGCCTTGACCAACACGGATGGCTTGGTTTCTGAAAGATACATACAAGAATACTGGCAATCCTACGATGTTACTGAATCTCAAAGAAAATCATAGGTGATTTCTTCGTCTCTTCAACATAGGAATTCGTCACTATTCGAATTTCAAGGTCCTTGTTTTCGCGGGTTCTTGAAATCCCAACGAAAATTGACCTAGGGCTTTCTAAGTATGCCCCTCTCCCATCCGGGGACGAAATTGTAGCATTCTTGAAGTTCTTAGGGTACAACAAGGTCATTCAATACCCGTCCCAGTATTGCCGTCAATACCTACCACCGATATGGAATACACTTTTCACATTGGTCAACCGCTCGCTGATAGGGAAGATAGGGAGCCTCGACATGTGCTCCACAAGCGTACTTCAAATCGTCTACTGTATTTTCTTCGACCTCTCTCTTGACTACTCCTTGATACTCTACACAGAGTTCAAGGCAGCCGTGGCCAAGAAGTGTCAAGAAGTGGCCAAAGGAAGACAATTACCGTCTTTGTTATTTCCCCGATTCTTGGGTCTTCTCTTAAGACCAGCGCTCGACGACAACAACATTGATGTGGGTCGTCTACCTCCCCACAAGGTAAACGTGCTCACTCAATACAGACCAACAGTGAACAAGGAGGGTTATGAAGCAGAAAGGCCTATTCCAAAGAGGCTCATGAGCTATATGAAGTCCAAGGTCTCGAACCCCGTTACGCATAGGAACAGCCAAGGAAGAAGAGAGGACTGAGGACACATCATTGCGCCAGGCAGAGGGAGAAACGGTAAGAGCAGGAGAAGAGAGAATGAGAGCTGAGGAAGAAAGGGTGAGAGTACAACAAGAGAGAGAAAAAGAAAGAAAACGAGAGGAAGCAAAAAAAAAAAAGCTGAGAATGAGAAGAAGAAAAAGGAGGCGGTAGAATGAGCTAAGCAAGAAAGATTAGCTGAGATTGCTCGTGCTAGAGCAGAGGAGGAACAAGCAGAAAAGGCTCGCCAAGCAGAAATAGCTCACCTTAGGGAAGAGGCCAGACTCAAAGAAGAAGAGGCTTGTCAAACCTTGGCTCACCCCTCTAGTCCAAACCAAGAGCACTATGACAATGCTGCAAGGTCTTACACAAGCGAGGAAAGTGAAGAAGAGGAGGAAGAAAGTGAAGACGAAGAGTGTGAAAAAGCAGAGAGTGAGAAAGAAAAAGAAAGTGATGGAGAAGAAGAGAGCGAGGAAGAAGAAGAGGAAGAAGAGGGAGGAGGTGCAGCAGTTGCTCTGCCTTAGGACGGGACAGAGCAGCCTAGGCTAAATAAGCGCATTAGATTTACCTACCCAACTCCCAGTGCAACCACATTATCTGACTCCGGTGGTCAAGACACGGAGATCATTGAAATAGAGGCGCACACCTCGAACCCTAACCAACCTATCCAACCAGAGGTCGCATCTGCCTCTGGTTATATTAGCCAAAGCGAAGCCTCGCCACAGGGAACACCCTCTCAAAAGGGTGCAACCTTTGAAAACATAAGTGATATGTCTCCCCATATCACGCCACTTTCCCATACAAAGGAATTTGTTTCCTCTGCACGAGTAGACCCCCAACCTTGTTCAGAGCAAGAAATAGGTGCACCAGGCTCTGAGACTCTCAACCAGTCTTTTAGTCCACTCATGGGGAGCCCTCTGGCCGGCTCTGAACTAGCCTTAGGTACTCTCCCTGATAGAACAGAGGTAGTGAATTCTCCTCAAGGAGAACCACGAAGATCCTCTGGAAGTCCTTCCCTGACTAACGTCAATCAAGTCGTGAATGAAGGCGTCCCTGGAACGGGGACTCAATTTGGCCCATGTGTTGAGCCAGAGGTTACACCATCTGCATATGTCACTAAGGAAGAGTTCCATTCCCTTTTCACCTCTATGCGATGCTCTTTGGAAGATCTAAAACTCATCATGGCTCGTGTAGATCCGTCACCTTCTACACCTGCTCTGGATGAGATACGAGCATCTTTGGCAGTACTAAGAGCTGAGTCCACGACAAATGCTTCTCGTATCAATACTCTAATGGAATTGATGGCAACCAATATAGCAACATTACAACAGGTCATTGCATCTCTACAGAGGGTTGAGGCATCTACATCTCTCAACAACCAGACCCTCATACCTCTGAATGTACCTGTGGACTATGTTACACAGAGCGCCATGAATGCTCTGGGTGACAGGCTCCTACAGAAGGTGGCGGACTTCACTGCAGATTTTAATAGCAAGGCCACAACAGCAGCAATGAACATCAACGACACTCTTGCACGATTCAACTACCGTTCAGACAACGAAGTGAGAAGGGTTGCCGTTGCAGTCGACAAACTCCTCAAGACCATCGAGGAGGTGATCAAATCTCTATCTCCAGCAGAGGATGAGAGACCAAAGAGATAGAGAGATCCATCTCCATGTCAAGAATTGTCAAAGAGGAGGCGACTTGACGATGATGAGGACCCAGACGAATCTCGTCCTCAAAATCGCCAAGAAGGGGAGAACTTGCCTACAACCATACCAAGTACAACACCTATGGCTGCTCCGTCAGCACCATCGCCCTCTGCCCCACGCCAACAAGGTCAATCAAGGCAGAGCAGACAAAGTCAGCAAGTGCCAGACAACGCAGAGGCACTACGGAAAAGGGAAAATGCCCATGGCGTCAGAGGCAGAGCCAGCTGGGCCACAAAAGACTACAGAAGTGATTGAACATCTATCTGCCTATGGATCAGACGACTCAGACCTGGCTCTGTCCTCTTCAACAGAGTATTCTATGGACAAGGCTGTTTCCTCAACAACAGCTCAACAAGAAGAAGAGGTGGTCACCGTGAATGTGGCTGATCCATCACTACTACACATTCCGGTTGCCATTCCTCTAGAAGAAGTAACCGTAGCTGCTCCTCCGCCACATCCAAAAACCCACAGAGCTAGGGTCCCTGCTAAAGGGACCAGGGTACCGGTCAATCCAAACAGAGCAGGCTCAGAAGGCACAACGAGCGGGTAAAAACGAAAGCATCTTTCTGATCGTGTCCAAAGGATCAAAGCAAGTATGGATGCCATGTTCAACCCAACACCCCTCTACAAACCCATCAAGGACAAGGCAGACAGCGAGGAGATCTACCAGTTCCTCTACAACCTAAGGGAAGAAACACCAAAACAGAAGATCAGTCTCCATCCTATGACTCAAGAGCACATCAGGCAGAGATTCCTCGATCGCTATACTCAACCAATCACTGCAGTCCACTTCGCTGATGGAATAAAAAAAGTCCTAGACATAAAGAAGCGCACCTTTGCGCATAATCAGATAGTGTTACGAGTACATAATGGAGAGGACTCATGGACGGATATGTAGGTTCACAGATTGTGACCTCATTAATCTAAATCTATGGGATGTTCTACTTTACAGACCACAAGAAGGACAAGGGAGTGAAGTTCGCTGTTGCCAACTCTGCCATTCGCCAAACAATGACAGATCTGCTTGACTTCAGAAGCAAGTTCGACTTCCAACTAGCTCTGGATCTAGGAGTGGATCAAATGACAGTGGCTGCTCCAAATGAAGAATTACACGACATCAACAACATCCCCTCCTGGACGGTTTTGGTGGAACCAAAAGTGGGAGTGGTGTTTTGAAACGAGCATATAAGTACTCCAACTCTACTCTGCACTACATATGAGACAATCTAGTCAGGAGCAGAGACAACTCCCCTGGAGCCAAGGATCGAGCCAAGATTAACCTAAGGTCGATAAGAAATATGCTTGAGTTTCGTGAACTTCTTAGGAAGTTCATTAAACTTCAATGAGTTTAGACCTTCTATCTTTTGTAAGTAATTTTTTGTCTTTAAATCAATGTAATTTCCATTTCCATTCGTACTGCACTTCATTAAATAGTCAATGTAAACCAGATGTTCCTTTTAACATCTGTCTTCGATTAGACTTCTGATTTGTAAATTAGTAAGATTCGTTCTTATTTATACTTAGGGGAGATTGTTAGACCCCAATTTGTGAAAGTGTAAGTAAGAAGTATCTTGCTCTAGTCAAATAGGACTTAGTCTATAGAAGTTATCTGGCTAAAAGTTCTCATGCAGAGGATCGAGCACCAGAGCTCTTACTCAGAGTGAAGGTTCCTTTCATTCAGAGCCCATGCTTCATCTCCGTGAATGTTCAAGCCTTGTGCGCCAAAAAGCATAAGTGTTTTACTCAAAGCAATAACTCCAAGATCCAGAGCCTCTGCACAGTACATGCAGAGCTTCTGCACATGCAGAGCCTCTGCATAGTACATGCAGAGCTTCTGTATGTTCATGCAGAGCATCTGACTACCTTCCTCATGGAAAGCGCGCGTTAGCCCAGACATTCTTGCATGCGTCTAACAGCTTAAAGGCGGCTTGACCAAGTCTGCTCCGCTAATCATGGAAAGTCAAAGATAAGGATGCAGACCAGTTAGCTCAGAGTTCCACGCCTAATTTATAGCGTAGTTTGTTAGACCTATGTATATAAAAGGAGGCCTCTGCCTGAGGTTCAAAAAAACCTGAAGGAGCCGACTTATACTATACGCAAATTATTGTGAGATTACTTTTGTTCTTCAACTATTCATCATTTTCAATAAAAGCATTTGGTTATTCAAAGCTTTATTTATTGCTTTGCATTTTTCTTTGAATATCCTGTTTAATCAATAGAAATACATTGTTGTTCTTGATTCTTATTTTAAGCAAACAATATTTCTTCGAATTAAGAGTATCTGGGTTCCAACAGTATGTATCAATGCATGCATATGGAGGCTGTGTAGCCATCTTTCCAAAGGAGGAAAGGAGTATATATATGAGAGTAAAGTCATCTCTCAAACCTCTTGCCATTTTAAAATCTTGAGAGTGATTTAAGAAGAAGTCTGTCCGGATTACATATAAGCTGGGAATCAAAGTTGGATACATTTGCTAAAGTTCAAAGGTGAGTCGTTTATTATATTTGAAAAGTAATTATTTTGATATGAAAATTGATTTACTTTACAAACTTGTGTATCCAAAGTTAGTGTTAAATCGGACACGTGTTGTCCGGATTAGTTATAAATCGAACATGTATTGTCCGAATTAGAAGAAAACCAGTCATAGTGTTGACCGGATTAGAGTGTTGGTGAGATTTTGACATATAAAAATCAGATAAGTGTTTTGAACGGAGAAGTAGGAAAACAGACAAAGGCTGTCCGGATTAGATGATCCGATTGATATGTGGTCCGGTTTAATCATAAATCGGCTAAGGCTTGAGCGGTGTTGTGTAAATCTGTTTGGATGATGACCGGATTTAGAAGTGTTGGAAAAATGTTATGTATATGTATCCAGACAAAGCTTAACCAGATTCTTTTGATGTTGTCCGGATTTGTAATCTAGCCAAGAATGTTATCCGGACTTATGGTTTGACCAAGGCTTGACCGGAGATGAAATCCGACCAAATCTATATGTTGACCAGATTTTGATGATTGACTGGATTAGAGTTTTAAAAGCATTTTGATGAACAGTTGAGTTATAATCATGACATTATTTTAATATAATAAAAGAATGAGAATTTTTATAAAATGGTTTTGGAACTATTTTTGGATGAAACATGGATAATATTTCATTAGAACATTTGTGACTTCGGTCTGTCTTAATTGAATATATCTGTAAAATTTTGATGAGAAAATAAGGTGGCATATCAAGGAGAGGTGTATCATAGGATAAGGGTGGCATATCAAGGAGAGGTGTACCATGAGATAAGGGTGGCATATCAAGGAGAAATGTACCTTTGGATATAAGGGTGACATTTGTATGTGTGTTATCTATACTATATTATAAAGCATTTGACAAAAACTCTTAAAAATAATTTTTTATGCACGAAGTACTGTTTATTGATGCATATTACTTAAAATTTAAAATTACAAGTAAATTGTGCATAAGTACAACTTATTAAAGCTCCATACTTGAATTCGTCTAACTAACTGCAGATAAACATAATCAAATATTGGATAAACATCTCATTTTAAATATAAAAAATCTAAAATATAATTA
>NC_037529.1:27355032-27367932 GCF_001531365.2 Cynara cardunculus var. scolymus
AAACGTATATTTTATTAAAAAATAAAAACAGCATCGCTTTCTCAAAATCACATACGACCATATTATAACATCGACTGAGATAAAGAATAAAATGAATCATTAAAATTCAGATGTATCTCGCTGCATTACGCGAATACCCTTATAGTATCATATAACTCTTATTATTATATCCCTTAAGATTACGATGACCTTAAATCCTTATTTCTTTGTGATTTAAAGATTTAGGAGCATGGTTCTTATTGGAAATCGTAGTCTGGATGTTATTGAGGAAAATGATAAATGACTTATGGCCTGAAGTTTTGATTAAACCTTGTTTCTGATTAAAAAGGTTTAAAGTCGTACTATATGGAATTTGGAAGATTCTAACCTTTTTGTTTGAATACGTTATTTATAAAGCCAAGTGATTGGCTTTGGAAATTGATAAGGTATTGGTATTATGAATTATATGTTCATATATTTGATATATATGAAAAGTTAATTTTAAATAAAGTTTTGGTGATCTTCACCCTGCAATGACATAGAAAAAGGGATCTCACTAGACCTTCCGGTCTAATCCTCATTTTGTGGTTTTAAATATGTATTGCAGGAGGTGCTGAAGGTAAGGGGAAGGGGACAATGTGATATTTTCTTGTATGCATATCTGTGTAAAGATTTGATCATGATACATCTGGTTTTGATAGATGAATGTTGATTAGTACAAGAAATGTATTTTGAATTTTTGGACCATGTAAACAGTACGGTAGATTCTTTTACTTTGGGACCTGAATGGTGTATAAATATGTATTTCTTATAAATGAAATATATGTTACGTGCAATGTATGATATGGGGTGTTACAGAAAGTGGTATTAGAGCCTGAGCTTAAGGGATTTAGGTATTTAAAGCATGATACCTAGACTTAAACTATTTCATTGCATGTTAGGGGTCCCAGAACAGTGTTTAAGGTAAATTTTAATTACATCTGGTCATTGTAATTATGAATTTACAAGTACATATATGGACTTAGATACTTCATTATATTTGGGAATGTGAATACATGATTATTAACATTGAAAACTGCAGATGTCTAGCCAAACACCAAGATCTGAGAGAATTGCTCGTCCTGAATCTGAGGAAAGAGAGGAATCACCTGTTAATATTCCAACGAGTACTTCTAGAAATAGAGGTCGGTGAAGAACTAGGGGAAGAGGCAGAGGAAGAAGTCAGGCACAGGGAAGGAGTCGAACTGAGATTCATTCCGAGCATGAGGAATCTCACTTTGGGAATGCCAATGAAGAGCAGGTGCCACAACCAGAATATATAACCAGAGATATGATGGCAAAAAAGATGGGAAATCTAAGGGAAACCTTAACATCTATCATGGGATTACCTTTTAGGGTTGAAACGGAAAGAATGGAAGTACATCCCTCTATTCCAGTTGTTCACAACAAAGAGGGAGATATCAAGATGTTTTTGACTTTTAAACCGCCAACTTTCTCTGGAGAAAGAGATCCAGTTAAGGCTATGTGCTTGATCAAGGAGATCGAATATGTGTTTAACACTATTAAGTGTCCAGAAGCAGATAAAGTTTGATTTGTCGTATCCGTATTGAAGTCTAATGCTTTGTTTTGGTGGGAAGTTGAGTCGTTGGCCAAGACAAATGTCGTACAAACATTATCTTGGACAGGATTTGTGAACCGATTTAAAGATCAATTCTATCCCAAGACAGCTGTAAGACAAATGGAGGAAGATTTTCAGAAGTTGGAACAAGGCAACGAAATTGTTTGGGAATATACTGAGAAATTCATCGAGTACTCTCGGTTTGCTGAACATTACATCTTGTCAGAATCTAGAAAGGTGGAGAGGTATATCTGGGGGCTAAAACCTTCGATTCGTGAATTTGTGATCACCATGAACCCTACTACCTTTTCACTAACCGTGGACGCGGCAGAAGTTACTGAACGAAACAAGAACAGGCAGGTAGAGGGCGAGATTGTTGAGAAGAGGAAATGGGATGGACCTTTGTCTAACTTTTGAGGGTCAAAATCAACGAAATATGATAACAGAACTGAACAGAAGGTCGGTGAGAAAGTTTCTTCTCGGTGTCGACAAGTTATCAAGGTGACTGTAAAGCGGACCCGAGAAAATACTATAAGTGTGGAGAAGCGGGTCATTTGTCAAGAAGCTGCCCAACTAATAGAAGATGTTTTAATTGCAATTCCCTAGATTATATTCGACCCAACTGTCCGTTGTTGAGGACTCCACAGTTGACTATGGGTAGTAATGTATCAGGTGCTCGGGGAAGACCTAATGTATCCAGGGGAGGACAAGGAAGGGCGCTACGTTAGTCATTCCAAATGACAAAGAACGAGGCAAAGGCCACACTAGATATAGTAACTGGTACTTTCCTTCTGAATTCTATACATGCTAAGGTGTTGCTTGATTCGGGTGCAAACTTTTCGTTTGTATCACCATCATTTGATCAAATTGCATGTTTGAATTCTGTGCCACTTGACGAAGAATTAGTAGTTGACACTGCTAATAGTCAAAAAAATGTTACTTGTGTATTCAATAATTGCGTTGTTATTGAGGGGTGTGAATTACCAATTCGATTGTTCCCAAAGCCAATGAAAGAGTTTAATGTAGTGGTAGGCATGGATTGGTTGTCATAACATCAGGCCTGTATTGTTTGCAACAGAAAAATGATCAGAATTACCTTGCCAGACAAAGGGTCAGTTGTTATTTAAGGTGATCGTCAGAATCATCATACTAATATTTTATATGTATTAAAAGCCCGAAAGTTTATCTGGAAGAAGTGTCAGGGGTATTTGGCTTATGTTATAGATGCAAAGAAAGAAAAGGGGAAGCATGAATTTATTCCAATCGTTAGTGAATATCCAGAAGTCTTTCCAGAAGTTTACAGCCAGACAAAGTTATTGAATTCGGAATTGATCTTATACCTGGGGCAACACCAGTAGCTAAAGAGCCGTATCTACTAGGTCCATCAGAACTGAAAGAACTGGTTAGTTACTTAAAGAATCAGCATGATAAAGAATTCATTTGACCCAGCGCTTCACCCTGAGGTGCTCCATTTTTTTTGTTAAAAAGAAAGATGGGTCTATGCAGATGTGTATAGACTATCGAGAATTGAATAAGTTGACAATCAAGAATAAATATCCTTTGCCATGGATTGATAACTTGTTTGATCAACTGATGGGGGCAAGTTATTTCTCAAAGATTGATTTAAGATTCGGGTATCATCAGCTTAAAGTCAAGAACGAAGACATTGCCACAACAGCTTTATGAACTATGTACGGGGACCATGAGTTTTTAGTTATTTCATTCGGTTTAAATAATGCGCCTGCATCCTTTATGGATCTAATGAATAGGGTATGTAAGGAATATCATGATAAATTATTTACTGTATTTATCGATGATATTCTTATATACTCTAAAACTGAAGAAGAGCACGCAGAACACCTCCGCCTGATACTTGAACTTTAAGAAAGAGAAAAGCTGTATGCAAAGTTGTCAAAGTGTGAATTCTGTGTTGGTCCCGTGAGGGACTACAAGAAGAGAAACAGTTTGTAGATGGGGGGGGGGGATACAAACACAATATTTTTTAAATTTAAAATATATATTAATAAAGAAGATTAATACATATTTTACAAGATTGTTTGCGGAAAGATAAGTTAGTAAAAACCTATCTAAACAATCTTTAGTTACACACAAAGTCTTAGCAAATACAAGAAAAGAAATTGCTGTAAAGAAGATCCTTTACTTAAGCTAGAAAATACTTGAAGTAAAAATTAGGGTTAGATAGTGAGTTGCGCGCACTCTGGACGGAGAAGAAACACTTCTATTTATACCCAGTGCATTAAATGTTCATTTAATGCAATATGGTAGGGTTAGAGTGCGTGTCAAGCCTTAAGAGGAAGACTTGTCCTTTGCTACAGTAAATAGTACAAAAAGCACTATTCATGAGCAGACATCCTTACCTAAAGTTGGTGGATAATATAGTCGGCTCCGTATCGTACCAACTTTCATAAGGGTATGGGTTTTGTCCTTTGTGTGCATAAGGACAAGACAACAACAATCATGCTAAGCAAGCTTCCTTTGATCGCTGAATGCTGGGATAACCTAAAGGTCTCATCATCATTCGCTGAAGCTTGAGCAGTCTTCACACATATGTAGACAGACTTGTAATCACTAAATACCGCTTCAGATCACATACTTGTCAGTCTCTAATCTTTCAGTTTCAGTTTTCGATGTTTGTTGAAGGTTCTTTGGTGTGAGTGTTGTCTTCTTGAAGTATTGATGTGTCTGATAGAATTACAGTGCAGGTTCTTCAGCGATCACTGAACATACTCAGTGAAGATCGCTGGAACTGAATATACAGAAACATAAATACAACTTATAAGTGAAAAGGGATTATCATCAAATCACTGAGAGAGATGATCAACAATATCCCCCTATTTGATGATAACAAGATAACATGAAGAAGGTTATCTTATCAAATAATAGTAAGGAAAAGTTACATATAAAGTACATGTCCCTTTTTACTATTTTGGGATCTTTTTCAGTTAGCTAGTCTTAGCTTGAAAATTTTCATAAGTTATACCTAAGAAAATTGCAAGTATGGAAACTAAAGCTGAAAGCTTATTCACTGGCTCATAGATTGTCAGCGAATGTGAAAAGTAACATCGGAACTCATCGACTTGTATCCCTATTACTTTTTTCAGGGATCTTTTTCATTGAAGTACATGGAATACTCATTTTATTAATCATAGGAAATATTACAAGTACTACAGTACATGTCCAGAACTTACAGAATATAAGTACAATCCCTGAAAGTACACATAGTACATGAAGTTACAAGGAAAAGTTGATTGTTGTTACAAAGAGAAACTATTCTAGAGATCTTAGATCTATGTACCCAGGTACATTTTCACCAAGTTTTCTTCGATGTAGGAATTCCCTTCGTATCTTTAGATCTACGACTTTTCCAGGCATGCTATAATCTATCCAGAGCAAAAGATAAACCAAATGATCCATTGGACATAGATGTAGCTCTGACATTCTCTGAAATCTGACTTCACCTTCATAGTCAAGGAATATAACTCCTAACTCAGGTTTAAAATGCACAGAGTTGGGTGTATAGGGACCCTTATCTGGCAAGTCAAGATTCAGCATAGAAATGTCTGTACTCTTATGACCCTTCAGGACTTCATCTAAGGAAAACCTTGTTTCATGTTTGTTCCTTAGGAATGGTCCATCATTAGGATCAGAGAGCTTGAGTTTCTTCTTCCCACCCTTCTTCAGAGTTGGCCTGTTAGGGGACCTTGACATACCTGGACATCCTTTTGATAAGCTCGTTGATGGTGTCCTCGATAAGTGTCTTGTGTTTCGACTTGGATTGCTGAATGGCTTGTCTGATCTCCATCCATTCGCTGAATCCATAACGGCTTAGGTAGGAAGGATACTCGGTAACGACATCAAGATTGTCCCCAGGGATGAGCACTGAGACCAGCGTTCCACCGTCTTTAGAACGTCCGCTGATGCTGACGCTGATAATCGGGCGGGGACTGATTATCTTTTTCAGCTTGGCTTCGCTCCAAAGCTTGTCTTTTTCCACCAGCTTCAGATTCTTTTCATGCTCAGCTTCTGCAATCGAAAGAAGTTTAGCTTGGGCTTGGACAACGTTCACCGTTTTCTTGAACTTTTTCTTTGGAAGGACTTTTTCAGCTAGTGACTTGGCCAGCTTCAAGCTGTCTTTAGTCTGCTTCTTTTGAAGCTCTAGCTCTTCTTTAGCTCTTAATGCCTCGAGTCTTTCAACTTCAGACAAGAAGTCGAACTCACCACCACTAGAGGTACGAAGAGGGATTTTTACTCTAGTCTGGTCAAGTGACTCCTTCAGCTGAGACATCTGCTGGTCGGTAGGAGTACAAGAAATGGGTTAATCAGGTACCTGCTCTAGTCGACCACAGGTTGTTGATGGAATATGAAGTTGATAAGTTGAAGTAATCACTACCTGAGAGGTAGAGTCTTCAAACAAAGGTTGTTGAGAGATATTGAACAATACCTTCAAGTTTCCTTCTTCAACGACCGCCTTGCCTTTCGAATTGAGGTCCTCGTTCCTTGATGGAGTCGATTCACCTTGCCTTTGCTCCCCCTGGGATGCAGAATCCCCTAGAGTAACACCTTTGGTGACGGTTGATGGCTTTTGGAACTTGATGGTAAGGTCATCTTTATCATCATTGTCGTTGTCGCCATCTAGATCATTTTCGGTGTCTGGCATGGTAGGTTCATCATCGTCTTCTTCATCATCATCTTCATTTTCATCATCATCATCACCAGCAGCAGTGATGGTATGGGCATCATCCCTAAGGATGGCATCGACAACCTCAGCTGAAACAGCTTTGGTAGACGGGATTACAGGAGCAACAACTGCTTCAGCTCTAGGAGCCTCAGCTTCAGCTGCAGCTATAGCTGATACTAGACCAACAGCCTGAGAAGGAGTAAGCACCGCATCGGATGATTCACCAGCGTTGGACCTTATCTCCCTCTCTCTGGCTAAGACTTGAGAGAATTGGCCAGAGAGTTCGTCCAAGCGCTGACGCTGGAGAACAATTATATCCTCTAGCCTTTGCAAAGCACTGGCTAGAGTTGTCGTTGCCTCATGTGTCTCATGGAGCTGAGGGCGATCACTGGCAGAGAAATAAGGAGGGATCACTGGAGCTGGTTGACGAACAGCATCCAGGATCTATTGAAGAAGGCCAGTATGCTGATCAGCGATAGCCTGAGCAGCGTCAGCCCTGCTGTGAAGAATAGCAATGGCATCGGTGTTGGCTTGAATAACTTCTTGGAGAATCTGGAGATGACTCTGTACTTCGTGAACATCTGCATGGATTACAAGGAAGTTCGCATCAAGATCACCTTGGCGGGACATCTCTTGGTGGACTTCGTTGATCTTGCAGAGGACGGTATCAACGGCTGGAAGGAGAAGTTTGATGTCTGACGCCATATCATAGTCATCATCGACATCTTCATCTCCTCCATCATCTTTCTCTTTTTCTTCCTCTTCCACTTCCTGAGCATCAGACTGTTGCATCGAAGAAGGACCTGCAAAGGAAGAAGTGTGTGTTGAAGGCTCAAGGTTAGAAGAAAAGAAAGGGTAGGAAGATGGAATATCTGAGGGGCCATCAGTGACATCTAAGGGGTTGTCACTGGCGTGAGCAAAGATGTCCTCGAGAGGATGGACATCCGCATGCAGAGGAGCATCAAGAGGAGCAACCTCAGGTCCAGTGGTGCGCGTCTCAGTATCAAGAAGGACAGTCGCTAATACATCATCGACATGTGTAAAGACCAAGGAAAGAGGATAAGAGA
Source organism: Cynara cardunculus var. scolymus (assembly GCF_001531365.2). Taxonomy (NCBI): domain Eukaryota; kingdom Viridiplantae; phylum Streptophyta; class Magnoliopsida; order Asterales; family Asteraceae; genus Cynara; species Cynara cardunculus. The sequence goes on from NC_037529.1 coordinate 27,362,396, forward strand.
AAATGGTTGAGAAGAGACGTTGGTGTTCAGCAGTGGCGGCGCTGATATTCACACTTTTAGTGATTTGGGTCACTGAAGTGATTGGTGATGGTACCACTGATACGACAGTGATGGGAGAAATCACTAAAGAGCTGGGAGGGTGAACAGAAGACGCCACGGGGATAAGGCTATTTTCAATAACTGAAGCCTTTTGAGAGGCCCCAGCTAGTGACGTGGTTGTCCCATTTTTAGACTTCTTGGCTCTCTGAGGAGAACCAAGAATTGATTGAGAGGGTCGTTTTGAAGGGGTTTTGGTGGCTTGGCTAGACGCGGGGGTAAAGAGCTTTAAAGATCTTTGAGAACACCATTGAAAGAAACCTGGTGTAAGGCACCACCTTTTCTCGCTGGCGCTTGTTAAGCTTGAGCACCAGGTCATCGAAAATGACCGCAGCATAATTTATATTACGACGCTGAATCGCAGATACGCCTATGATCAAGGCGATCCTAGAGGTCTGGGTCCTGACCTCCATTTTTTCCACCCTATGATACGCCTATGATCAACATGTATTTCCAGACAGCGGACATCCTGTTCTTCTCAATCTTCGTCAAGGGCTTTAGAGGGGCGTTGGAGTCCTTCTTCATTGGCCACTCGTAGCCAATGGCATCAAGAAATTTGATGATCTCTGTGGTGGAGGGTTCGTTGTCGAAGGGACCCTTGGGAAGACGAAGAGCTGAGCGGAGTGTAGACACACCAAAGTTCACTTCCATGCGGTTGAAAGTGAAATGGATCTGCTCCATCTTGCGTCCAGCATCGTCTTGGACTTCGACAACCTCAGCAGTGAGCCAGAACTACTGAAGAAGTTCCTTGACCATGAGGGGCTCATGGTTGAGAGCGTAGCCCAAGGATGACTGCTTGAGGAAGTCAGCCGCATCTTGGTAAAACGCCTTAGAGGAAGGTATCTCCAACAAGGCAATGTGGTTGTTGGCCTTGATCGAGATCTCGTCAATGGAGAAGTTGACGTTCTTGGCAGCCATCTGTTTGTATTAATAAGTAGTAGAGCAAACAGGTTGTTAGAAATAAGCCAAGAGTTTATGGTTAAGAGTATAGAAAAAGTTTTTAAACAAGTAAAAACTTCTTTTGCAAAACCTTAAAAGATTAGGGTTTATCAAGTGAAATGTTTATAAAGAAACAAGATTATAACCATGAAAGAAATGATTAAAAACCTTTATTGTTTAATGTATTTAGGAGAACAAAATTCTTAAAACAGATTAAACATTTCTTATAACAGAAGATAAAGAAAAGAAGATATCGACGTTAGATGTTAAGAGAGAAAATGTCGAAAGAGCTTAGAAGTTTTTGAGAGTTCTTACTTTTGGGACAATTCTTGCAGAGTTTCGTCTAAGAATTTTGTAAGCGTAAAGAGAAAAGTGGAGAAGAAGTCTCATATTTATAGGTAGGAGGAGAGAGAAATAATATGAGAGAGAGAAAAGACGATGGTTCGGGAAAGTGGTCATGATGAAAAAGATACCACGTTCTCATCCATGAAGAGTCATTCAGTGTCAAAAGGAAACTGAAGACCCCATTTAAAACATTTTATCACTGAAAATGAGAAATAATCAGTGATGGTTTTAAGACATCAGGTTTAGTGATAAGAGAGTCACTGAAACTGGCATTTAAAAAACCTTTTGATCACTGATAAGAAAGAATTTAGTGATCGTTTAGATTTTTAAGAGAAGTATAAAGATATACTTGAAGATGTGGTGAGTGTAGAGAATCACTGAAACCACCTTTTAAAACATTTTCACACTGAAAATGAGAAAGCTTCAGTGAAGGTTTTAAGTTGAAAAAAGAGAAGAGTAATCATACCTGAGAGAGAATAGATATATTTACTCAAAAKTTYAGTGTTAGAGATAGAGCACTGAATCATTTCACTTACTGAGTTAGTATAAAACTTGAAGATTAATCTTCAGTGTTCAACATACCCAATTCGCTGATCAAGATATTAAATCTTGTCTCATCAAGAGGCTTGGTGAAAAGGTCAGCGAGTTGATACTAGTTGGAACGAAGTAAAGTTCAATATCATCATTCATAACATGATCTCTGATAAAATGATATTAGATCTCAATATGTTTGGTCTTGGAGTGAAGAACAGGGTTGTTAGCAATAGCGCTAGCACTGTGCTATCACAATAAATAGGAATCCTTGAAAACTGAATATCGTAGTCCAGTAGTTGATTTTTCATCCAAAGAATTTGGGCACAACAGCTACCAGCGGCTACATACTTAGCTTCAGCTATTGATGTGGATACTGAATTTTGCTTTTTCCTTGTCCAGCTCACCAACTTTCCACCTAGAAGCTGACAGCCTCTAGTGGTGCTTTTCCAATCAATTTTGCAACATGCAAAATCACTATCCGAATAACCAATAAGGTGAAAACCTGAACCTTTAGGGTTCCAAAGACCCATATTAGGAGTTCCCTAAAGATATCTGAATAAGTGTTTGACAATGATCAGATGGGATTCCTTAGGTTCAGCTTGATATCTTGCACATAAGCAAGTGGAGTACATGATATCGGGTCGGCTAGCTGTGAGATATAGCAAAGAACTGATCATTCCTCTGTAAAGAGTCACATTTACAGGCTTTTCATTTGGATCTTTGTTAAGAGTGAGTGGAGGAGCCATAGGAGTCTTCATAGATGAACTGTTGGATAAATCAAACTTTTTCAACATGTCTCGAACATACTTACTTTGGTTGATAAAGATACCCTTATCAGTTTGTTTGATCTAGAGACCTAAAAAGAATGTTAGTTCTCCCATCATGCTCATCTGATATTCTTTCTTCATGAGTTCAGCGAAACGAAAACATAAAGAGGGATTAGTGGAACCAAAAATAATATCATCGACATAAATTTGGAGGAAAATGATATGACCTTTAATTTTCCTAAGAAATAAGATCTGGTCAATCTTTCCCCGACAGAATTTCTCAGAGATGAGAAGAAAGGAAAGGGTATCATACCAGGGACGAGAAGCATGTTTTAACCCATATAGAGCTTTATTCAACCTATAGATGTGGTTTGGATACTTAGGGTCAAGAAACACTGGAGGTTGTTTAACATAAACGTCCTCATGAAGTTTTCCATTAAGAAAAACGCTCTTTACATCCATCTAAAAGACCTTTGAACGTGAGAAGGCTATCGCTGAGCGTGAGCGAGCTATCGCTGAACTCAAGGCTGAGAAAGCTACTATTGAAGGGTGGTGCAAAGCTTCCATCAAGGCCTCTGAGATCATTAACGCTCAGATCCCGGCCAAGACAAAGACTGGTCTAGAATTCTTCTATGATCAGGAAGAATGTGTTAAAGACAGAACCATGCTCAAATTTGGTACCTTCGTCTTTTCTATTCCCAACACTTCTTCCTCTTAGTCCTCTTCTTTTACTGAGGGTCATCTTGAAGGAACTCCTTCGAGTTCTAGGTGCAAAGACAAAGGTAAATCCATTGTCATGGCATCCCTTCCCATGAAGTCTAACAAGTCTAATAGATCTAGGTCTATTCCTTCAACTTGTAAAGCCTCTTCTTCTTCAGGGACTAGGAAATCTGAATCACATCAGAAATCCAAGTCACAGCTCAAGGTGAACTTTTCACCTAAGGAATCCAATTCCTCAAAGGTTCCTCCTAGAACCAATGAGAAGGGAATTCTTGGAGCTGGTCCCACTTCTGATCTGATACTTTCTGGCCCTAAAGTTACTCCTAGCTTTAGGAAGTGTAAACACTGTAGTGAGAAAACACATATTGCCAGCAAGTGTACTTCTGTCGTCAAAGCTGGTTCACCAGCTAAGTGCAAGAAAGTAACCAAGGCTGAGAAATCAACTAAGGTGAAATCATCCACAAAGGCTGCTCTAGCAACCTAGGTGAAGAAAACCGTTGAAGCCTCATCTTCAGGCTCAGCGAAGACAACTCCTGCTGAAAAATCTTCATCATTAGACGTTGTAGTTCCTTCCACTGAATCCTCTTTATCGGGCTCAGTGAAGACTTCCACTGAAACTACGTTAGTAATATCAAATGTTGTTCCTCTTTCCACTCAAATCTCTTTAGGTTCAGTGATGCCATCCACTGATGCTGGTTCTTCAGCATCAGACAATGAATCCCCTAACAAAGCTGGACCCCAATAACTGGGTACCAATAGCATTCTTATTTTGTTTTCTTACTCAGGATGTCAAAGGCATATGGTATTTGGACAGTGGTTGTTCAACACATATGACTGGAGATAAATCTCTTCTTACTCGCTTCAAGGAAGAAAGAGGACCTTCCGTAACCTTCGGTGGAAATGGAAAAGGATATACCAAAGGATTTGGTATATTAACCAACGGTACAACAACTTTCAAACGCGTTGCATACGTTGAAGGACTGAAGCACAATCTTCTTAGCATCAGCCAACTGTGTGATAAAGATTATACAGTTAAATTCTCAAAGAATTATTGTCATGTTCTTGACAAAGATGATAAGGTTGCTCTAACCGGTTCTCGTCTAGAGAATATTTATATCATCAACATGATTTCTTTTCTCACCGAGAATAGCTGCTTCTTCTCCAAAGCCTCATCAGATATTAACTGGTTATGGCACAAACGGCTATCTAATCTCAACTTCAAGACACTCAGTGAGCTGTCAAGAAATGACCTTGTCACTGGTCTTCCTGAACACTCGTTTGCAAAGGAATCTCTTTGCTCAGCTTGTGAAATAGGAAAATACACAAGAGCTAGCTTCAAGTCAAAAAAAATCTCTTCAGTGACAGTGCCTCTTCAACTATTGCATATGGATCTCTTTAGTCCAGTCAATATGCAATCCCTAGCTGGAAAGAAGTTCACATTTGTCATTGTTAATGAGTATGCCAGGTACACTTGGGTATTCTTTCTCAGATCCAAGGATGAATCACCTGAAGAAATCATTTCATTAATCACAAAGTAGAAGTACTAAACAATGTTAAAGTACGATCTATCAGAAGTGACCATGGTACTGAATTCAAAAACAATACTATGGATAACTTTCTTGAGGACAAGGGAATCTCTCACAACTTCTCTTCTGTGAGAACTCCTCAGCAGAATGGGGTCGCTGAAAGAATAAATCGAACAATCATTGAGGCTGCTCAATCAATGCTCAGCGAATCCCATCTCCCTACTCAATTCTGGGCTAAAGTTGTCAACACCGCTTGTTTCACTCAAAACCGATCGCTGATTCTGAAAAGATTCAAGAACACAGCCTATGAACTATTCCGTGGACGAAAGCCTTCCATAATCTTTCTTCATATATTTGGTTGTACTTGTTATATTGTCAACAACCGCGACCAACTTGGAAAGTTCAATCCAAAAGCTGATGAAGGAATCTTTCTTGGATATTCTTCTGTATCCAAAGCCTTCAGGGTATTCAACAAACGAAGACAAACAATAGAGGAATCTATTCATGTCACTTTTGACGAATCTCAGTCAGCTAATTCAAAACCCATCTCAAATGATGAGGATGAGTTAGAGAACTGGATGATATCTCACTATGGACAACCTGAAGCTTC
>NC_037529.1:27368855-27370942 GCF_001531365.2 Cynara cardunculus var. scolymus
GATACCCTTTCCTCTTTTCTCATATCTGAGAAATTTTCTCGTGGAAAGATTGACCAGACCTTATTTCTTAGGAAAATTAAAGGTCAYATCATTCTCGTCCAAATTTATGTCGATGATATTATTTTTGGTTCCCCTAATCCCTCTTTATGTTTTTGTTTCGCTGAACTCATGAAGAAAGAATATCAGATGAGAATGATGCGAGAACTAACATTCTTTTTAGGTCTCCAGATCAAACAAACTGATAAAGATATCTTTATCAACCAAAGTAAGTATGTTCGAGACATGCTAAAAAAGTTTGATTTATCCAACAGTTCATCTATGAAGACTCCTATGGCTCTTCCACTCACTCTTAACAAGGATCCAAATGGAAAGCCTGTAAATGTGACTGTTTACAGAGGAATGATCGGTTCTTTGCTATATCTCATAGCTAGCCGACCCGATATCATATACTCCACTTGCTTATGTGCAAGATATCAAGCTGAACCTAAGGAATCCAATCTGATCACTGTCAAACGCATATTCAGATATCTTAAGGGAACTCCTAATATGGGTCTTTGGTACCATAAACATTTAGGTTTTGACCTTATTGGTTATTGGGATAGTGATTTTGCAGGTTGCAAAATTGATAGGAAAAGCATCAATGGAGGTTGTCAGCTTCTAAGTGGAAAGTTGGTGAGCTGGACAAGCAAAAAGAAAAATTCAGTGTCCACATCAACAGCTGAAGCTGAGTATGTAACTGCTGGTAGTTGTTGTGCCCAAATTCTTTGGATGAAAAATCAGCTACTGAACGACGATATTCAGTTTTCAAGGATTCCTATTTATTATGATAGCACTAGTGCTATTGTTATTGCTAACAACCCTATACTTCACTCTAAGACCAAACATATTGAGATCCGATATCATTTTATTAGAGATCATGTTATGAATGGTGATATTGAACTTCATTTCGTTCCAACTGAGTATCAACTCACTGACCTTTTTACCAAGCCTCTTGATGAGACAATATTTAATATCTTGATCAGCGAATTGGGTATGTTGAACACTGAAGATTAATCTTCAAGTTTTATACTAACTCAGTAAGTGAAATGATTCAGTGCTCTATCTCTAACACTGAACTTTTGAGTAAATATATCTATTCTCTCTCAGGTATGATTACTCTTCCCTTTTCTCAACTAAAAACCTTCACTGAAGCTTTCTCATTTTCAGTGATAAAATGTTTTAAAAGGTGGTTTCAATGATTTTCTACACTCACCACATCTTCAAGTATATCTTTATACTTCTCTTAAAAATCTAAACGATCACTGAATCATTTTTTATCAGTGATCAAAACGTTTTTTAAATGCCAGTTTCAGTGACTCTCTTATCACTAAACCTGATGTCTTAAAACCATCACTGATTATTTCTCATTTTCAGTGATAAAATGTTTTAAATGGGGTCTTCAGTTTCCTTTTGACACTGAATGACTCTTCATGGATGAGAACGTGGTATCTTTTTCATCATGACCACTTTCCCGAACCGTCGTCTTTTCTCTCTCTCATATTATTTCTCTCTCCTCCTACCTATAAATATGAGACTTCTTCTCCACTTTTCGCTTTACGCTTACAAAATTCTTAGATGACACTCTGCAAGAATTCTCCCAAAAGCAAGAACTCTCAAAAACTTCTAAGCTCTTTCGACCTTTTCTCTCTTAACATCTAAGGTTGATATCTTCTTTTCTTTATCTTCTGTTATAAGAAATGTTTAATCTATTTTAAGAATTTTGTTCTCTTAAATATATTAAACAATAAAGGTTTTTAATCATTTCTTTCATGGTTATAATCTTGTTTCTTTATACACATTTCACTTGATAAACCCTAATCTTTTAAGGTTTTTTCAAAAGAAGTTTTTACTTGTTCAAAAACTTTTTCTATACTCTTAACCATAAACACTTGGCTTATTTCCAACAACCTGTTTGCTTTACTTCTTATTAATACAAACAGATGGCTGCCAAGAACGTCAACTTCTCCATTGACGAGATCTCCATCAAGGCCAAAAACCACATTGCCTTGTTGGAGATACCTTCCTCTAAGGCGTTTTACCAAGATGCG
>NC_037529.1:27372917-27374258 GCF_001531365.2 Cynara cardunculus var. scolymus
CGTTTCGAAATGGGGGTGGCATAAGAAAGAAAGTCCAAAAATTGGAGTAATTCACTGTCGGTGGGTGTAGGGGCAAAAGCATTTAGGTTAAGAGATTGAAGAGAAGGCAAGCAAAGGGCGATTCGAAGAGTGTCCACATTTAATTCCAATAGGACAAGAGATTTGTTCACAGGGTGTGAGGCGTAACCAACAATGGTTAGCCCAGTGTTATCAAGGATAGTTGTATATGCACTCAACAAAAATTGAGTAATATAGGTTTCTAGAGTTGGACGAGTGGTAGTTAAGGCATAAAAGATAGGATGATTTTTAAGAATTGAAATAATAGTGTAGGTAGATTCGGGAAAACCAGAGAGAGATGGGACGAAAAAAKAGTTGTTGGGCTTCTTCACCAACACGACCTTTTCGTACTTGTTTTGGATGAATGAAATCGCGTGAGAGGTTAGGGCTTGTGCTTGAGTGACCTCGTTGTCACTTGAGGCGTTCATAGATTGGGCGGAAGCAGTTGAAGAAGACATATTTGCAGGTGATCTTTGAGAGAGAGAGAGAGTTGCAGGTTTTGTTGAGAGAGAGGGAGTTGCAGGTAGTCTGTGTTCGACTGGGAGTTATGAGAGCGTAAGGTTTAAAATCGGGGGAAAGAGAGTATTTATAGGTAGGGTATTTAAAAAAAATGAACCGTTAAAGGTAATGAGTGACTTTAGGATAAACAGTTCAAATTAATCTGACACGTCGTATGGGGAAGACGCGCGATTGATGACGTGCACTCCCTTTTTCTGACACGCGCGTGTGAATTGTTATCCTTATCCACAGAACCACGCGCAACATATCAATAGACGAGAACTATCAAGTGAGTTCTGTCAGAGACCTAAGGGTTATAGAGCCTCTGTGATATGTGTCGGGCCTTCTGCCAAGTGTTACACTTTTATACCTAAATGATTTTATCAAAATCCACAAAGAGATGAGTATATTGCTCAGCACAACTCACAGAGCCTCTGTTAGAAGCGCCAGAGGTTCTGATGAGATGACTTCTAAAAACAAAATACTTCAAAACATTTTTAGCACTTTCTGTGGTTTTAAGTTTTAGATAACTCCCCCCCTGAGCCAGCTTCCTTGGCTCCCCCTCGAATAAAAAAAAATTTAAAAGCCTTGTGAAGAAGTGCCATAGAAGATCCGTTCAAAGAGCCTCTGTAAACAGTCACAGAGGTTCTGTGAAAAGTCTTCTGTGAGCTAAAACAATTTATTCTTCTAAAGGTGTTATCTTTTGAAAAACAACTCCCCTTAACCATGCAAGCTTCTGCATGATTAACCTGTCAACTAAAGAATCAAGTGAAAAGATTATTCAAG
>NC_037529.1:27374358-27376697 GCF_001531365.2 Cynara cardunculus var. scolymus
GCATATGTGAAAAATCCTCTTAGTGTTTTACATTTTATTATCAATAAAGTAAAACCTTTGAAGCTCAAATTGTTCTTTAATATTCATATATTAATTTTGAGTCTTCTTAACTTTCTTCATAAAATCATTATAATTTGGTTATTCGTAACTGAATTATAAGTGTTATTGAGAGATCTGGGATCAACAGAAAGGAATAAATTTGAGAAAGAGAAAAGGAGATTTATTGAATTTGAAAGAAAATTCAGTGCTGAACGCATATCTTTTGAAGATAAGATAAACTCTCTTGAACTGAATGCTAAAATGCTGTTAAAGCAAATCTCGGATTTTGAGCAGCTGATCATCTTGGAACGAGCCAAGAATGATAAAAAAAAGAAAGACATCTCAGAAGACTGTCAATGTCAATTACAGAAATTATCTGCAAGCATTGATCTAAAGCAAAAGGCTTTAGACGAAGACAAGAAGCAATTTGCCCTTGAAAAACAAAATACTTCGAAGAAGTATACATCAATTGCTAAAGAGCTTGCAAATAAGAAAAAGTGGCTTGACATCGCTCCAGATGATAAGAGCAGCTTAGATGAAGAGAAACGAGAGTTAATATATCAGAAGAGAAAGTTTGAAATGCTTCAGGAGGAGTTAGAAGGTAAACTCCTGGACACTACAAGCAAATTGTCTGATCTAAAGACAGACCTTAAAACTGAGAACTGAACTTAAAATTAAATTTGATTTAGTTACTGCTGAAAGAGACCAGCTTTTACAAAAAGTCAAAGACTTTTCGTGTGCACAAAGCTTAATTGGTTCTCCATCATAGTGTAAAATGAGCTTTTATGACTGTCTCAAATCGAACAGTTATTCTAGCAGCCCTAAATCTACTGTTTCTAAGAACTATTCTCATTCTTCTAATCAATATTATCAAGGGTACGTCATTAGATCACCCAATTATTCTTCTAAAGTTAAAAGCATTTGGGTTAGTAAATCTGAATCTGTTCAACTCGTACTCCTGTTGATACTAATAATCTTCCTTATTTTGTGAGATCCAATTCTGACTTGATAAATCTTAGCAAGAAAAGAATCATGTGCTCCACATGTAAATCAATAGATTTTGTGAACAAGAAGATATATAACAGATGGAGTACAGACAACAGATATCAGAACAGTTGGAAAGGTAAGACCAAGTTTGATCACAATAACTGGTATGGGTCATATTCTCTTTCTGATCATCCTGTTCACAGTGTTAAAAAGAATATATCTAATAAGAATAGATGGTTTGGAAGTTACAATGTACCCCAACCCGATACTAACAAAATAGGACCCAAATTTATTTGGGTACCAAAATCTACTTAATCTGGTTTTGCAAGTGTGTCAAACTTTGTGCTGATCAGAATATCATATCAGTGATATAGCAATGCAGGGGAGTTGTAGTCTATTCCAAATAAGGATTCTGAATACTTCAGTTCAGAACCCGTGCGTTACCGAGTGTGGTTTCTAAACACATAGTTTAGGACCCCTGCTAAACCTGTTCTTATTTTTTTTATTTTTGAGCTTAACTGAAACATTTCTGAAATCAACTTTCTAGTGGGAGTCTGTAGAAGTTTTAAATAAATGTTTTCTGGAAGTGAATAAATTTTTGGAAACGAGTACATTCTCTGAACAGGTATTTCCAGAGATTTTACTTGTGTAATTTCTCATCGTACATAACTCCAATACATGTTTCAGCTATTCTTCAAACTGTTATTATCACGTCTCTTATAAGAAAATCATTTTCGTTGATAATACGCTCGTTTGTACTCAAAGTTTATTTTCGGATATTTTTTTTACTTTGATTGATATACATTCAATAATTTTTTTTAATATCAGAATCTGTAAACTCGTTCTTAAAGATCTTCATTCATTTCTCTCGCATACCGAATAATCTGATCTTTGTCGCATCATTCTTTCATTGATTGTGCTTAAAAGCCAAATTTCTTGATCAAATTTTTATCTGATCATTGTGCTTATCTGAAATAATATTTTTGATCAATCATTGTGATCATCTGAGTATAACATGTAATTTTAGGAGGGACTAAGTGTAACACCCCAAATCCACACATTGCATATAACACATATTTCATATATAGAATACATGTTTTCCCCATATAGGTCCTCGATACAGGAGTCTATAATATAAAATACACAGCTCAAAAAATTCCAAAAGTACAAGCTCTTGCATCCTATCATCTATGCTTCCAAAAACAGCTAAGCATATAGGGAAGTAATTCACACAATACTCTTTCCATTATCATTACCTGCACACATAATTTTGGAAACACGAAAATGAGGGTTAGACATGAATGTCTAGTGAG
>NC_037529.1:27378107-27380882 GCF_001531365.2 Cynara cardunculus var. scolymus
TAACACCTTAAAACTATCAAAATAGTTTTAACATCCTTTCTTCAAAACCAACATCAAAACTCATAGCATATAATCAACAATAGTTATAAAACTCAAAGTTTATAACCAACGGTAGTTTAAAACTCACAGTTTATACTCAACAGTAGTTTAAAAACTCACCTTATCAAACAGCTTTCTTGATGAAAATCACACAGCAAAAGCTTTATTCTTAACACAGAATCTTCAAGAACACCTTACTCACACACATGTTCTTTTTCTAAAAGAGTGACAGTGATAAGGATAACCTTATCAAACTCTTCTTTAAATACTCTCACCTAGGCGGTGGAGGATTTTAATGATAAAACTTCAAAGGCGGTGAAAGCTTTTGTCCAATAGAAATAACTTTGGGCGGTGGATTTTGCATTATAAAATTCATGGTTTCTTAACCATGAAGATATAAGCTTTTAAATAATAAAATAATATTCACCCAAATAATTTATCACAATTATACACCACATTATGCATGTTTCACACCACATGCATACATGTATAAATCATATGCGTCATGTCATCTTTGCACATATACACATACACAATATCATGTATTTCAACTTAGACAAATAACCATGGATATTTAATCTTAACTGTCATTTTGTTAAGCTCCCGATAATCTATACACATTCTCATTGACCCGTCCCTCTTTTTAATAAATAAAACCGGAGCTCCCCAAGATGAAGTACTTGGTCTAACAAAACCCTTGTCAGGTAGATCCTTTAGTTTAGTCACCAATTTTTTCAATTCTGATGGGGCTTATCTATATGGTGTTTTGGCTAYAGGTGTTGCTTCGAGTATCAAATTAATCCTAAATTCAATAACTCTATATGGAGGTAGCCTTAACAAGTCTTCTGGAAAGACTTCAAGATATTCACTAACAATCGGAATTAATTCTTGCTTATTCTTTTCTTTCTTAGCATCAATTATATAGGCTAAAAATCCTTGGCATTTCTTTTGGATACATTTTCTGGCTTCCATAACAGATAGTAAACTGGTACGATGATCCTGATAATCACCATAAATTACGACTGTACCTCTGTTAGGTAACATAATTCTAATCATCTTTTCACTGCAAACGATGCTAGCCTTATTTTCTGCCAACCAATCCATTCCTACTACCACATCAAATTCTTTCATAGGCATGGGAAACAATCGGATAGATATCTCACAATCCTCAATCATGATAGTACAGTTTTTAAACATATAATTAACAAATACTTGACCGTTAGAAGTATCAACTACTAATTTATCGTCAAGTAGCAAAAAATTCATATGAGCATATGAGGCAAATGACGGGAATACAAACGAGAAGTTTGCACCCGAGTCACATAACACTTTAGCATGTAAGGAGTTCATAAAAAAATGTACCTGTTACTACATCTGGTGTAGTTTCAACTTCATGTGTGGTCATTTGAAAAGATCGACCCCGCGCCCCACCCGTTGCTCCTCTTCTCATATTTGGTCTTCCTCGACCCAGCGATGTATTGCTCTCCATAGCTAACTGTGGAGCTTTCATTTGTGGACAATTTGGTCTGAGGTGATCCGGAGAATTACAATTAAAACACCTTTTAATTGTTGGGCAAACATTCGATAAATGACCTGTTTCACCACATCTATAACATTTCCTTATCCCACTTCTGCATTCTCCCTGATGAACTTGATGACATTGGGGACAAATCCTTTCATTGAATCTTTGTATGGGCCTATTTACTTGCTTTACAACTTTTGGTCCTTTGTATCCGGTTGATGGACCTTCCCATTTCCTCTTTTCTATCTCTTTCCTTTCTTCTTCTCTGTTCTTATTTCTTTCTGTCACTTCTGCTACGTCAACGGTCAATGAAAATGTAGCCGGATTCATGGCTATGACAAATTCTCGGATTGATGGTTTCAATCCCCGAATATATCTTTCCATCTTTCTGGATCTGAGGAAATATAATGTTCTGCAAATATTGAATATTCGATGAATTTCTCTGTATATTCCCTTACCATTCTATTTCCTTGTTCTAATTTTAGAAAGTCTTCTTCCATTTGTCTAACTGCAGCTTTTAGGCAAAACTGCTCCTTGAATCTGTTGACAAACTCTAGCCATGTCATAGTCTGCAAAATATCTGTTCTGGCTAAGGATTCTACTTGCCACCAAAATAGCGCATTCGATTTTAACACCGAGACTGCAAATCTAACTTTGTCTGTTTTAGCACATCGGATGGTATTGAATACAGACTCCATCTCCTTGATCCAACACATAGCCTTGATTGGATCTCTTTCTCCCGAGAAGGTTGGTGGTTTACACGTTAGAAACATCTTTATATCTCCTTCCTTCTTATTGATAATTGGGATTGATGGAGTAACTTCAATTCTGCCTATCTCTATTCTGGCAGGATTCCTTAAGATAGAAGTCAAGGTTTCCCTTAGCTTTCCCATTTCTTCAGCTAATATGTCTCTTGTTATATATTCTGGGTGAGACATCTGTTCTTCATTCATATTTTCAGAGTTTGATTCTGCTTGATTCATATTGATTTCTGGCTGACTTATTCTGCCTCTGACCTGCCCTCTACCTCTGCCTCTACCTCTGCCCTCAGAGGTGCCAACAGGAGCAACAGGGGATTCTTCTTGATTGGGGTGGGTGATCCTTTCTGACCTTCTCGATCTACTAGCCATCTGTAAATAACAAAGTTAAAACACACATTTTTCACATTCCCAAATATAATAAAGTGTCCAAGTTCAGTTATGTACCTGTAGATT
>NC_037529.1:27381674-27422931 GCF_001531365.2 Cynara cardunculus var. scolymus
AGGACCAGAGCCCCTCTGGTCTCTCTTCCAGAGCTTCTGGTCTTCACGACCAGAGCCGTTGGTTGAACCAACCAAACTTAAAAAATATTTCGAAACAGGACCAGAGCCCCTCTAGTCTCTCTTCCAGAGCTTCTGCTCTTCATGACCAGAGCCTCTAGTTGAACTAACCAGAACTTCACTAATATAAATGATGTTTAGATAAACTTTCAATCAATAAGATAACCTTTTTCATAAAACAAACAAATATAAAATGTTCATGTTCGACCAGAGCCTCTGGTTGAACTAACCAGAGCTTCTTGTTCAAAAGACATGCCCAACCAGAGCCCCTCTGGTTCAAAGCTTAACAAGAGCTTCTCTGGTCTGTTTTTCATAAAAGATTCTAAGTATAAAATTCTTTTCTTAAACATCTAAAATATGATTTTGACGTGAAAACACTTAACAAAAGATACAACACCTCTAATCCAGTTAATACATTTTAGTAAAAACTTGCTCGTCCTTCAAATCAATAACCAAAATCCTCTGGTCCAATGATGAGGACCAACCAGAGCCCCTCTGGTTCCTTACAAGGAACAACCAGAGCCTCTCTAATTCCTCACGAAAATAACTATTCTGTTTTAAAACACTTTTAACCAATTCCAATGGCCATAAGCCAAGTTTTCCCTTTCTCAATAACATCAATACTATTATTTCAAATAAGAACAATATCTTTGAGTTCTCAAATCACAAAGAAGTAGGGACTCAAATCTATTGTAGTCTTAAAAGACATAATAGTAAGAGCTATAATATTCACACACAATTGCCACCCTTATTCCAAAAGACACCTCTTCTTGATATACACCCTTATTCCTCCATCAAAACAGGGCTACTTATCAGAACAGACATAAGTCACCACGTCTGAAAGTACCCATTCCCAGTTCCAAACCAGGATAGACAAAAGTCACCACGTCTGAGGGAACTAAAAATAAGTTTCATACCAAAACAGACTTACGTCACCATGCTTGGTAGAAACAATTCACAAAAACCACTTTCATACTAAAACAGACTTACGTCACCACGCTTGGTAGGAACAATTCACAAAAGCCACTTCCATACCAAATTAGACTTACGTAACCACGCTTGGTAAGAAGGTTTCCCAAAACTTCATATCCCTTTTAAAATCCTCAGAATAGGATATCATTTCCAAAACTTTTTTAAAGAAGTGAACTCTTCTTTATCTTTCCAACAATAACAGTAACACCTTAAAACTATGAAAATAGTTTTAACATCCTTTCTTCAAAACCAACATCAAAACTCATAGCATATAATCAACAATAGTTATAAAACTTACAGTTTATAACCAACGGTAGTTTAAAACTCACAGTTTATACTCAACGATAGTTTAAAAACTCACCTTATCAAACAACTTTCTTGATGAAAATCGCACAGCAAAAGCTTTTTTCTTAACACAGAATCTTCAAGAACACCTTACTCACACATAGGTTCTTTTTCTAAAAGAGTGACAGTGATAAGGATAACTTTATCAAACTCTTCTTTAAATATCCTCACCTAGGCGGTGGAGGATTTTAATAATAAAACTTCAAAGGCGGTGAAAGCTTTTGTCCAATAGAAATAACTTTGGGCGGTGGATTTTGCMTTATAAAAKTCATGGTTTCTTAACCATGAAGATATAAGCTTTTAAATAATAAAATAATRTYCACCCAAAWAATTTATCACAATTATACACCACCTTATGCATGTTTCACACCACATGCATACATGTATAAATCATATGCGTCATGTCATCTTTGCACATATACACATACACAATATCATGTATTTCAACTTAGACATGCATATTTCACGTAATCCACATAATAAGCATGTATAAATTACCTCAACCCAAGTTGTCTCAAACCTGGTTATAACACTAAGTGCTTATCAGAAATACCTCTATGGAATGTCAAAACCGACAGATCTACCCAAGAGGACAACCATATCTGAGTGAGCTTTAAATACAAAAGGGTTTGTGTGCTGAGACTAAAATGAAAATGAGAGGGGTAGTTGTTGTGAGCTAAAAGAATTGATGAGAGTTGTGTCAGGATTAAAAGAATACGAAAATCCTGTTCCAAACTTATAAAATCTGGGCATACCACACAATCTGTTAGTTCTCTCAACAGATAAGTGTTTCAATAACACTTCGGACACGCAACTCATCTTCTATCAATTTCTCTTTTGGAGAAAGTTGATATTGAATCAGAAGGATATATGTCTCTCCTTCAAGTCTTTTTGATCACATATTGAGTCTGATAAATTTGTGTAGTCCACACGGTTTATCTTTTTGAGCCTAAACAAAAGCATACATTGCTTTATCTTTCTATATTACACAGATTTAGCATTTTATATGTTATTTTTCCAAAACATTCATAGATATGTTTTTCTTAAGCTATTGATGATTGAATGGAAGACCTGGTGAGATGAGCCTCAAAAAGTCTCATATATACAGTACATCCATTGTACTGAGTATATCTGTTATACTCACAGACCAATCTTTTTATAAGATTGAAAACAATTTCATTCGTTGAAATTGGATGTTACCTTCCCATTCCCTTAATCTGAAAAGATTAAACAAGTAGATTTGAAAATATCTACTTACTATTTCTTGAATTGACGGCTTACGCGGAGGATTTCATTCATTCTTGTGTATGATGGAATGATTCTCATTTCATCATAAGGGGGAGTATGTAATAATGAATGAAATATCCATTTTCAAACATTAAAAAGGGGAATCTGGTGTAGAGATTAAGAGGGAGTAACTTCAAATTTGGCAAAAGACTAAAAAGAAGTGCGACTGGAGATGATTACAAAAGATTATTCTGATGTCACAACGTCTGAGAGTTATTGAATGAGAAGATTATTGTTTCAAAAGTTTCTCATCAGAGTTCTCTTTTCAAAGAGAAAATTTGTTAGAGTTTGTTGTCTGAAGATTCTTTGAAGATCACATCTTGTACATTGTTTCTGAAGAATTTTGTTGGTATTGTTCTACATTGTCAAAAGAGAAGATCATCGCTGTTGTACATTCGAGGGGGAGAATGTTAGAAGATCTTTCTCAACAAATAATTGTCTGAAGATTTCAAGTTGAAGAATTCTTTTGAATAAGACTTAGAGTGCTTAAAGCTTCAAAGTTCAAACGAGACTCAGAGCGCGAAACTTCTTTCAAGTCTGAATACAAAGGGGGAGAATGTTAGTAATGAAATTCTGTGTAAAATTGTATTCGTCTTGAAAGATAAAATTGTCTATAACTGTAGAAAAGTCATCGTGTTTGACTTTTCTTAGATAGTTTGACTTTGACCATTTGTGTAATGTTTGACCCTATAAATAGGGTGAAGTCTTGTAATCTTTGATAGGATGCTTATTGTAAATCAGTATAAGTAATAGAGAGTTTGACTAGACTTTGAATGTTGATTGTTTCTCTCTTCTCCATCTCTATGATATACACATAGATATTACCAGATCTGCCATTGTTATGAAGTTTACATGAAGATTGATCATAAAAAGGACTCACAAAACTACTTTTGGAATGCTTTAGTTAGCATCGCCATGGCATGTTTTATTTCAGAAATTTCAGAGTCCGAATCCGAGCTGTTACTTTCTTCATCTGCTGATTAGCTTGATTGTCTTATTTCCTTCACTTGCTTCCCAGATCTGCTCTTTCCTTTCTTCTCAGACACGAAAGCTAAAGGATCAGCAACTTTCTTCTCTTTCTTCTTCTTAGAATCTCAGATCTCCAAAACTTCTTCCTCGTTCTTCTTTAGAGTTTCATAAACTTCATGTATGTCAATATCAGATAATGATTTGTTAAATATGATATGATTAGCATAAGGTTTCCACTCTGGTTGAAGATTGCTGAGGAATTTAACATTTATCTCTATAACAGTTTTAGAGATTTTGTTCTTGGTCAGCTCATTTAGCAGTCTGGTAAGCCTATCATAGATATCATCAAGGCTCTCTCCATCTTTAGCCTTGAATTCTTCGTATGTAGATATACAATTAGCAATCTTCAACTGAGTTCCCACTTTAGAACCCGTCATCATATTTTCAATCTGAACCCACATGCTGTGACCAGATGATTTATGACTGTCAATGCTTGTGTAGGTATCGTTGGTCAGTGCTTGCATCATGTAGGACTTGCAAATCACATCAGCATGGGCTCTCTCCTTTTCTTGAGCAGTATATCTGAACATTTCCTTGATGGCTCTTTGAGCAGGTCTGCCTTCTTCTGAAACAGCAGGTGTCTCTCTGTAGAACACAACAGGACCTTCCATCAAGGATTCCATAATCAAATCACCTTCTTTTATTCTCTCTATGAAGTTGAGGAATCTATCCCTCCATTGGTTATAATCCCCTCTAAATAGCACAGATGGCTTGGTGTCAGTACCAATAGCCATTACTTCTCTTGAACTCATTTTATTAGTTATGTGTGATATAGGATCAACTGCAGTTCAAATTTTATATTAAAGGATTAGGATTCAAAAAATATTGCAATTAAATCTCAAACAAGAATTTGCACACATTCAAGACTTAGAAAATATAAACACACAAACTTATCCGGATTAGAAGTCCGGACAAAGAAGATAGACTTGAATTTCCAACTAAAACAAGTTATCCGAATTAGATATCCGGACAACAAATAATTTTAAATCGCACAAGGAACAACAAATCCGGATGAGAAATCCGGTGAATTCTAACACTTAGTCAAATTTCACACAAATAAGAAATCTCAAATCGGATGTTTTCAACACTTAGTCAAATTTGCAAAATGAAATACGGACGTAAAAAGTCAACAAGTCAACAAGTCAAGTCAACTAAGTCAACCAAGTCAAATAAGATCAAGTTCGCTTAAATTCAAATCGCTCAAATAGTCAGAGATTAAACCGCTCACAAATGAAAGTCAATATCCGTTCAATAATTCATTCAATAATTCGTCAGAGATTGAACCGCTCACAAATACGGTCAATAAACTGTAAGTCAAAGTACGATCACTTAAATCGCATACAACAGTTCAATTAAATCGCACAAACTAAATTGCACAATACTAATATCGCACAAGTAAAACGATAAGGAAATAACCGGATTACAACTAAATCGCCCACCAAAGAGACTAAATCGCTCACTAAACCGCTTAAGAAGCAACCAGATTATCTATAAATCATGCAACACATCAACGATTTATCATACGGATTAAACTAAATCGGTCACTAAATAGAACAAGTATCAAGCGATTTACCTCTAAATCGTGCAAACCTTACCCGGTTTAACCTAAATCGCAAAACCAATTCACCAAAAAAATCATAAGTCTTAAATCGAACAAACTATAAGCGATTTGCACTTAAACCGATTAAGAGTTATACGAACTAGTATTCAAGCAAAAACACAATTTTAACACTTTTTCACTAAAAAAATGGATCAAAACCTGCAAAAATATGAGTTTTTGAAGAACACAAACATATTTCATAAACTCAAAATTCGATCAAAAATTGTTCAAAACTTGTTTAAAATCAAGATTGATGTGAATCAAAGTTGTTCAAAATGTAATTGCGAATTCAGTAGTGTAAATTTTATCAATTAACAATCAAAATCCAAGCAATTTAAGCCAAAAAAATGTGATTCTGGACCGAAGAACATCAAGAACAGATGAAGAACACGATGAACAGTTCGATAAATCCCCTAAATTCTGTGCAGAATCCTTGATAAAATTGTTTAATCCTCTAAACAAATTGCTACAGTTTGCTTTGATACCAATTGAAATGCCCAAAATCATACAAATTCAGAAGTAATCTTCAAGATGAAGATTAAGAATACGAGTAGAGAGAATTTTCACCAATCTTTCTTTGTATTTCTTGAGAGAGAAAATTACAACACTAATCAGAATAATTGCTGAAGTTAATGACAATTACAAGGCTAATGACTATTTATACTAAGGAAAGCATTAAACCTAACTATTACAAAGCTTAATAAAATGGAGAACTTGAATACAATCTTTAACGCACATACTTGAAACCAACAAGATCACGTACTCGCCAGTCTCTAATCTTCAGTTTCAGTCTTCGACTTTAGCTGAAGGTTTTTTGGGGTGAGTGTTGTCTTCTTGAAGTATCGCTGTGTCTGATTGAATTACAATACAAGTTCTTCAGCGATCACTGAACACAGGCTCAGTGATGATCGCTGGAACTGAAAAGACAAAAACATAAATACAACTGTTAGTCCCGAAGGGGATGACAATAAACATAAAGTAATTGTAGAAGGGGGGTTGAATACAATTACACAAACTTTTTTCAACTTTTAAATTTTTACTGATTTATATCAAGAATTAATACACAAAAAATACAAAAGATTGTTGCAGAAGATAGGAAAGGAAAACCTAACCTAAACAATCTTACAAGGAGAAGAACTTTGAGGAACAACACAAAGAGTTCTTGAAAGGAATTGAAAAACACTAAGATTGTCTTTGCACACAAGAGAGCAAGGGGTAGAAGAGAATAGCCGATTGCCTTAAGAGTTCACTAAGTAATCTTTCAAAAGCCAGTTTTGTGCATGGGAGATGCACACTGCCTTTTTATACTACCTTCAGCATTTAATGCATGGGGACACTTGTCACCTGAGGATAAGAAGGTAGGGGTTGACTTGACTATTGTTGATATCTCATTTTCATTGTACACAGCGTGCATACGATACTGTTCATGCAGAGACAAACTTTTGCAGATATATGGTCAGTTTGTAGGAAGATCTTGTTTGGATGGATATGTAGCTTCAAGCAGCTACTCACAAATCTTCGGTCCATGAATATTTTCAATCTTTGGTCCATGAAGATCTTTAATCTCGGGTTCATGAAGATCTTCAATCTTGGGTCCTTGAAGATTTTTCAATCTTCGGTCCATGATCTTCAATCTTGAGTTCATGAATATTTTCAATCTTCGTTCTATGAAGATCATCCTTCAATCAGCTTGTAGCTTCAAAATATTTTCTATATGCATTTCAGCTACTTTGGAGTCTTGGTGTGTATATTAGACAGTTGATCCACAACACCCCATCGGTGACCTTATGTCTTCACATCGGCTAGTCTTCGATTTTGCGAATGGCTTAAGTATGTAACAATACACCAATATACAAAGAACCAATAACTACTAAGTGTTGTTAAGGTAGAGGAAAAGATCAGTGGGTCATCACCAAATCAATAGGTGACCCAACAATCTCCCCCTATTTGATGATGGCACAAACACTTAGAAAGAAATAAATATAAGAAATAAAGAATGAAAAATTTGAAGTAAATACTGAAAAATCAAATTGCATCGATACTAGACAATAAATTAAATACTTACAGTGAAGAAGATAGTTCAAGAAGAAGAAGTCATATAGAATAGCTAGCAGTCATCATCTACTTCCATAACATCTATTTCAGCCACTGCAAGAATATCTCTTTTCTTCAGTTCATCAGATATCAACGTATAAAAGACTCTTCCCGCTTCACCAATTTTGATTATACTTAGTATCACGCGCAATAGCTGAGAATCATCTATAGGTATCTCAGAAGCTCGGAAAAATCGAAGGCAACTACTTGCATCCCAGAAAAATATTCCATGCTCAGGAGTGGACAAGATAGTTCCTTCCGGATGACAATCATTTGAAGGAAGGGTAAGATCAAGATGTGAGACATCAGGGGCCTTACCTTCCTTTGATAATTTCTGAATAAGCGAGTCTTGATTCTTGATGGACTTCGAGGCAGAAGCAGATTTAGAAGAGCCAGCTTTGCTTAATATTTGCTTTAGAAAGGAGAGTTGTGGAGGGGAAGGTAGCTTGTAATGTATCTTGATCATTTGTATCTTTTTCAGAAGGTAATTGTCACACCCCGTTAAAGCGGAAACACGAGGTGTAACAGGTAAGCGAGTCACAGGAGCAGATAATAAATAACACCATTCAAGTTTTACAAAAATAAATCAAGTTTAACTTCCATAACAAAATTGGGATAGAATACTTCTTTACAAAAACTTCAAATGTGAACTTAATCGGTATCACCACAAGTATGCTCCCAAAAACTTCATTTCTTACCTATTTCCTGAAAAGCATTAAACATAAAACAAGGTCAACTACAAAGAGTTGGTGAGTTCACGGGTTTTCATATGCACAAAACATTTCAATGCATAAATCATTTCTTGCAAACTTATACATAACTTTTGCACTTAATAAATGTAAATCTACCACAATGTTTAAAAACTTGAGACGCTACTGAGCCTTTCCTAACCAATGTGCCCCATTATTTTACGACCGACCATAAGTAGCCCGTACACTCACTTAGGTCCCACAGTTCGTAATAGTACTAATTCAGCGGTGGTCCAAATTCCACATGATTAGACCAATAAAACATAGGTAATGTGCACCCCTTTCTGGGTGGGACTGTCAACACAATAGCGGCTATCCACAATTACCACGGCCCGGGGACATGCCCGAGTTAACAAGTAGCGTTTATGGACGGGGACTTTATTTGGAAACATACTCCCAAACACACCAATTTAGCATTTATATCATAGTGCAAAACAGTCAATATTTCATGACATAAATAAAACTTGACTAAACAGTTCTTTAGTCCAAAGGTTTTGAGCAAAGCATCGACTAAACAGTTCTTTAGTCCGATGGTTTCATAAATAAACAGTATAGTTTGCATAACTTCATGCTTTTCCCCCAGTTTAAATAAACAAAAAGCATTAAAAGTGGGGCGTGAAAACTCACAAGTTTGCCGATGAATATCTAAGGAGATGACGTCTGAAGCTCTACACGTCCTCCCCTAACCTTCCTAAACAGTCCAATGACCGAAAATTAGATCACCTATGGGTTCTTGACAAAGATAAAGTCAAATCATATCTTATGTAATGCCAATGGGTTTTATGAATTAAAGTTGATACTTATTTTCTTTGCTCTACAAATCATTTCCAAAAAGGAACCTTCTACAACTCTTTTTATGTCCAAATTTTATATCTACCATAAAACGGAGTTAAACAGACTTTTCCCAAATTTCAAGAGTTTTGGATGGGTTTAAGGTAATCATCATTACCCTACCCCTTTTGAGTGACACAGCCCCCAAAACAGATTTCACACTCCTCGAACGACGACCATTTGGGGGGGGGTCTAAACTCAATATTTTCCAAGGATTTTAAATTATTTTAAAGCTAACCCATTAAGCTAGCTTCTAAAAGAAGTTTCACTCATTTTTAACAAGTTTTAAAGAGGATTTAACCGATTTAAGATGCATGCAGAGCTCTGTCAGCAAAGCTCTTTTTGCATCAAAACCTTGTGTCAAGAACTTGAAAGTTCAAAACGTAATATTTTTGAGTGAGATTAGTTGCATCAAAATACGGTTTAGAAGAGAAGTCAGAACATTAGGTCCTTTATTCCGAAAGAAACAGTTGGCGAGAGTGCTAACATAATCAGTCAGTTTTCAAACTGTCTTCTTTCGTGATTAAATACCACATGCAATGTGGTTTTCTCCTTCTTTCATAGAGTTCAAAGTTCGTGGCTCATATATTATAATCATTTTGGAGACATTTAAATGTCTGTGATGTATAATCTCCCCTTTTTGAATTTCTCTAGAAATTTTTAGTTACTAGAACGAGAAGTAGATGTAGAAATGCAAGAATCTTTATTATTACATGAGGATAAGATAACTAGACTAATACCTTTTTCTTGAAATCTTGAATATTCTTCAAGATTGACAAATTTCTAAAGATTTCTTGAAGACGAACTCAACTGGAGGGGTTTGATTTAGAAATAGAGAGATTACGGAGAAGAAAGGTTTCTTTTGCTAAAATGAGGATACAAATGAGAATTTTCAAAGGAGGTGGGGTATTTATATGCGGGTTTTAAAGGAAAAAAATAGGCTGGCCTTTTAAGGCCCAAGTCCATAAAGATTTTATTTTCCCTTTTAAACAAAATAAAGCCCATTTTAAATTTATGACAAAATACAATTTGTCAAAAATTTATAAAGGTATCATTATTAGATCCAAGTTCCATATTTCTGGTAAATTATTTGGATATTCAAATGAGACTTTAATATTTTAATTTGGACTTTATTATATCAACTTTATTATCTTTGGAGCATTTGTTAATATATTTTGGCATTACATAAGTTAACGTTATCCGCTACTCGTCGAAACAAAGTTCATTGAACTATACTTTGGGAACTAAGCCAGATGAATTCCAATCAATCATGACTAGATCCTAAATAAATATAGCTCGAAATATAGGTATCCTACAAAGGTGCTAACCTGATGCTCCAAAATGACGGATGTCACAGTCTCCCCAAGTCAGAAAATTTTCGTCCCGAAATTTATTCGTCAGTCCTTAACTTTGGACTCGATTGAGAACAAGTGGGGGTACATGCTTTTCATAAAATCCTCTCTTTCCCACGTGTACTCTGGTCCATGCCTTGAAGTCCAATGAACTTTTACAATTGAAATTTTGCTATGCCTCAACTGCTTGACTTTTTTTATCCATGATTTCTATTGGTTTTTCAATGAAGCGTAGATGTTTGCTAATTTGCACATCTCCCAATGGCATGACCAGAGTTTCATCGGTTAAGCACTTCCTGATATTTGACACATTAAATGTATCATGAATAGCGCTCAGCTCTTGTGGCAGTTTCAACTTATATGCCACTGGTCCAATTCTCTCGGCCATTTCAAATAGACCAATATATCGGGGACCCAATTTTCCCCTTTTCCCAAAGGGCATTATTCCCTTCCATGGTGAGACCTTTAAGAGTACTTTATCTCCTTTTTGAAATTCTAATGGTCTCCTCCTACTACCAGCATAAGTTTTCTTGCGATCTCTTGCAGCCTTGAGTCGATCCTTGGTAATTACTATCTTGTCAGTAGTCTCCTGGATGACATCAGGTCTAGTTAATTGCCGATCGCCAATCTCTAGCCAACTAAGTGGTGATCTGTACTTGCGTCCATATAATGCTTCATAAGGCGCACATTGAATACTGGCATGGTAGCTGTTGTTGTATGTAAATTTGACTAACGGAAGGTGCATATCCTAGCTTCCACCAAAATCTATGGCGCATGCATGCAACATGTCTTCCAGTGTCTGGATTTGTTCTTTCCGTTTGCCCATCCGTTTGAGGATGGTACGAAGTACTTAAATCTAAACGTGTACCCAACCCTTCTTGAAGTGATTGCCAGAATCTTGACGTAAATCGGCTGTCCTGATCCGAGATAATGGAGATAGGTACCCCATACTGAGTTACGATTTCATTTATGTAAATCTGAGCCAGCTTTTCCATCTTATAATCTTCTCGGATCGGTAGAAAATGAGCCGATTTCGTCAGTCGATCTATAATTACCCAAATTGTATCATGCCCTTTCCCAGTTTTGGGCAACTTGGTAATGAAATCCATTGATATTTGTTCCCACTTCCATTGGGGAATYTYGGGTTGTTGAAGTAGACCAGATGGTTTTTGGTGTTCAGCCTTGACCATTGCACAAGTTAAACACTTGTTTACATATAGTGCAATGTCTTTCTTCATCCCAGGCCACCAATAATGTTCCTTATGATCCTTATACATCTTATCCTCTCCCGGGTGGACTGAGTATTTTGATCGATGGGCTTCGCCCAAAATTATGGATTTAAGATTGCCAAACTTAGGTATCCAAACCTTGTCTCCCATGAAATACACTCCATCTGATTTTTGTTGAAACTTGGTCTCTATACAGTGTAGGGCCTCATTCTTCAAATTCTCCTTCTTTAGTGCTTCATTTTGACCCTCGAGAATTTACGCCTTCAGACTGGTGTTTACAATTTCTCCCAAAGCCCTCACCCTTGTTGGTTTCACTCTTTCCTTCCTACTCAGAGCATCGGCTACCACATTTTCCTTGACGGGATGATACTTGATTTCACAATCGTAATCACTAAGTAGTTCAACCCATCTTCTTTGCCTCATATTTAACATCTTCGGGTTGAGAATGTGTTGAAGGATTTTGTGATTAGTGAACATTGTGCACTTGGTACCATAAAAGGTAAAGTCTCCATATCTTAAGTGCAAATACTACGGCTCCCAATTCTAGGTCATGTATAGTATAGTTCTTCTTGTGCACTTTGAGTTGCCTTGAGGCATATGCAATGACCTTGTCTTTTTGCATTAGCACACATCCTAAGCCTTGATGTGATGCATCACAATAAACCACAAAGTTTTTCGAACCCTCGGGTAAGGATAAAATAGGTGCATTACATAGTCTCTGCTTAAGGGTCTCGAATGCTTCTTCCTGTTTCTCTCCCCAAACAAACTTCTTGTCCTTCTGGGTTAAAACTGTTAGTGGTTGCGCAATTTTTGAAAAATTCACAATGAATCGTCGATAGTAACCTACCAAACCAATAAATTGTCGAATTTCCGTCGGGGTTCTTGGGGCTTCCCATTTCCTAATGGCCTCAATCTTGGCAGGATCTACCTGAATCCCTCTTTCATTAACCACGTGACCAARAAATTGTACTTCACGAATCCAGAATT
The DNA here is from genome assembly GCF_001531365.2 of Cynara cardunculus var. scolymus. Lineage (NCBI taxonomy): Eukaryota > Viridiplantae > Streptophyta > Magnoliopsida > Asterales > Asteraceae > Cynara > Cynara cardunculus. The sequence goes on from NC_037529.1 coordinate 27,394,207, forward strand.
CGCATTTGGAGAATTTTGCGTACAATTTCTGATTTCGGAGTAGCTCTAAAATCATCCTCAAGTGTTGCTCATGATCCTTCTTGCTTTGTGAATAAATTAGTATGTCGTCTATGAAAACGATTACAAATTTATCCAGGTATGGTCTGCAAACTCTATTCATCTGATCCATAAAGACTGTCGATGCATTGGTTAGCCCGAATGGCATAACCAAAAATTCGTAATGACCATACCGGGTCCTGAATGCTGTTTTGGGGGTGTCTTCTTCCTGAATTCTTGCTTGATGATATTCGGATCGTAGATCAATCTTGGAAAAGTATACAACACCTTGGAGTTGATCGAACAGATCATTGATTCTAGGAAGAGGGTATCTATTCTTGATGGTCAACTTATTAAGTTCTCTATAATCAATGCACATTCGCATTGATCCATCTTTCTTTTTGACGAATAGAACTGGTGCACCCCATGGTGAGAAACTTGGTCTTGTAAATCCCTTATCCAATAACTCTTGGAGTTGGCTTGACATTTCTTGCATTTCTGATGGAGCCAACCGATATGGTGCTTTTGCCACTGTGGCAGCTCCAGGGATTAAGTCGATACCGAATTCGACTTGTCTTGGCGGGGGTAGTCCTGGTAAGTCCTCAGGAAATACATCAGGAAACTCCCGAACCATAGGGAAATCATCAATACTTTTCTCTTTGACCTTCTTATCAGTATCATGTGCTAAAAATGCAACATAGTTCTTCCTTAAGTACTTTCGCATCTTCATGCATGATACTATCCTAATTTTTCGATCTGACTCATCTCCTCGAATTACAATTGAGTCACTTCCTTCTTGAGRAATTCGGATAACCTTTTCCGAACAGACTATTTCAGCTCGATTTTTGGATAGCCAATCCATGCCTATGACTATATCAAAACTTCCTAGCTCAATCGGAATAAGGTCTATGCTGAAATCCTTGTTGGCTAAACTTAGTGTGTAATCCATGATTATGTCTCTAGCCTTAATTTCTTGGCCATTGGCAAATTCTATTACATAAACTTCCTCCAACCTTTGGGGCTTTAAGTTAATCCTCGACTTAAAATCTAGTGATACAAAGCTTCTATTTGCCCCTGAATCAAATAATACCGATGCAAATTCATTATTCAAGAGAAATGTACTTGTAACCACATTGGGATCATACCTAGCTTCCTTTGCTCAAATCTCAAATACTCGGCCTCGTGCTTGACTTTCTGGGTTTCCTTGATTGGCCGGTCGGGCTTGGTTAACATTTGTTCCTTGTTTTCTCTTTGGGCACACATTCCTTATGTGGTCTAGACTCCCACAATCAAAACACAATCGCTTCCTGCAATCTTTCGTGACATGACCACCTCTGTGGCATCTTTGGTAGATGATGCAATTTCCCAGTGTGGATATTGGCATTTATTGTACTTAGGCTCGCTTCCTTGGTTTATCACCTGGGTCTGAACCCCAAAATTCCCTGCAACTTTCCTATTGTCAAATATTCCCTCAAATCTTTGATTCCCATGCGCCTCCATCTTTCTCTTTCCCTTGGCGAATTCTCCAGATTGAACAACATTATTTGTTAGTTTGGTGGCAATGTCTATTGCCTCCTGAAGGGTCTTTGGGTTTTCCGAGGTGTTATTTCGTCGAATCTCTGGAGACAATCCCCAAATATATCTCTCAATTCAAACTTCTTCGGGTGTTACCAGATGTGGCACTAAGTTCGCTAACTCATGGAATCGAGTAGTATATGCAACTATGTTTTCCCCATTCATATCATGGTTCCATAACTCCATTTCCAACTTTTGGAGTTCACTTCTTGGGCAGTATTCGTCCTTAAGCAGTTTCTTGAACTCTTCCCACAAAAGTTGNCCCAAGTCCATAAAGATTTTATTTTCCCTTTTAAACAAAATAAAGCCCATTTTAAATTTATGACAAAATACAATTTGTCAAAAATTTATAAAGGTATCATTATTAGATCCAAGTTCCATATTTCTGGTAAATTATTTGGATATTCAAATGAGACTTTAATATTTTAATTTGGACTTTATTATATCAACTTTATTATCTTTGGAGCATTTGTTAATATATTTTGGCATTACATAAGTTAACGTTATCCGCTACTCGTCGAAACAAAGTTCATTGAACTATACTTTGGGAACTAAGCCAGATGAATTCCAATCAATCATGACTAGATCCTAAATAAATATAGCTCGAAATATAGGTATCCTACAAAGGTGCTAACCTGATGCTCCAAAATGACGGATGTCACAGTCTCCCCAAGTCAGAAAATTTTCGTCCCGAAATTTATTCGTCAGTCCTTAACTTTGGACTCGATTGAGAACAAGTGGGGGTACATGCTTTTCATAAAATCCTCTCTTTCCCACGTGTACTCTGGTCCATGCCTTGAAGTCCAATGAACTTTTACAATTGAAATTTTGCTATGCCTCAACTGCTTGACTTTTTTTATCCATGATTTCTATTGGTTTTTCAATGAAGCGTAGATGTTTGCTAATTTGCACATCTCCCAATGGCATGACCAGAGTTTCATCGGTTAAGCACTTCCTGATATTTGACACATTAAATGTATCATGAATAGCGCTCAGCTCTTGTGGCAGTTTCAACTTATATGCCACTGGTCCAATTCTCTCGGCCATTTCAAATAGACCAATATATCGGGGACCCAATTTTCCCCTTTTCCCAAAGGGCATTATTCCCTTCCATGGTGAGACCTTTAAGAGTACTTTATCTCCTTTTTGAAATTCTAATGGTCTCCTCCTACTACCAGCATAAGTTTTCTTGCGATCTCTTGCAGCCTTGAGTCGATCCTTGGTAATTACTATCTTGTCAGTAGTCTCCTGGATGACATCAGGTCTAGTTAATTGCCGATCGCCAATCTCTAGCCAACTAAGTGGTGATCTGTACTTGCGTCCATATAATGCTTCATAAGGCGCACATTGAATACTGGCATGGTAGCTGTTGTTGTATGTAAATTTGACTAACGGAAGGTGCATATCCTAGCTTCCACCAAAATCTATGGCGCATGCATGCAACATGTCTTCCAGTGTCTGGATTTGTTCTTTCCGTTTGCCCATCCGTTTGAGGATGGTACGAAGTACTTAAATCTAAACGTGTACCCAACCCTTCTTGAAGTGATTGCCAGAATCTTGACGTAAATCGGCTGTCCTGATCCGAGATAATGGAGATAGGTACCCCATACTGAGTTACGATTTCATTTATGTAAATCTGAGCCAGCTTTTCCATCTTATAATCTTCTCGGATCGGTAGAAAATGAGCCGATTTCGTCAGTCGATCTATAATTACCCAAATTGTATCATGCCCTTTCCCAGTTTTGGGCAACTTGGTAATGAAATCCATTGATATTTGTTCCCACTTCCATTGGGGAATYTYGGGTTGTTGAAGTAGACCAGATGGTTTTTGGTGTTCAGCCTTGACCATTGCACAAGTTAAACACTTGTTTACATATAGTGCAATGTCTTTCTTCATCCCAGGCCACCAATAATGTTCCTTATGATCCTTATACATCTTATCCTCTCCCGGGTGGACTGAGTATTTTGATCGATGGGCTTCGCCCAAAATTATGGATTTAAGATTGCCAAACTTAGGTATCCAAACCTTGTCTCCCATGAAATACACTCCATCTGATTTTTGTTGAAACTTGGTCTCTATACAGTGTAGGGCCTCATTCTTCAAATTCTCCTTCTTTAGTGCTTCATTTTGACCCTCGAGAATTTACGCCTTCAGACTGGTGTTTACAATTTCTCCCAAAGCCCTCACCCTTGTTGGTTTCACTCTTTCCTTCCTACTCAGAGCATCGGCTACCACATTTTCCTTGACGGGATGATACTTGATTTCACAATCGTAATCACTAAGTAGTTCAACCCATCTTCTTTGCCTCATATTTAACATCTTCGGGTTGAGAATGTGTTGAAGGATTTTGTGATTAGTGAACATTGTGCACTTGGTACCATAAAAGGTAAAGTCTCCATATCTTAAGTGCAAATACTACGGCTCCCAATTCTAGGTCATGTATAGTATAGTTCTTCTTGTGCACTTTGAGTTGCCTTGAGGCATATGCAATGACCTTGTCTTTTTGCATTAGCACACATCCTAAGCCTTGATGTGATGCATCACAATAAACCACAAAGTTTTTCGAACCCTCGGGTAAGGATAAAATAGGTGCATTACATAGTCTCTGCTTAAGGGTCTCGAATGCTTCTTCCTGTTTCTCTCCCCAAACAAACTTCTTGTCCTTCTGGGTTAAAACTGTTAGTGGTTGCGCAATTTTTGAAAAATTCACAATGAATCGTCGATAGTAACCTACCAAACCAATAAATTGTCGAATTTCCGTCGGGGTTCTTGGGGCTTCCCATTTCCTAATGGCCTCAATCTTGGCAGGATCTACCTGAATCCCTCTTTCATTAACCACGTGACCAARAAATTGTACTTCACGAATCCAGAATTCGCATTTGGAGAATTTTGCGTACAATTTCTGATTTCGGAGTAGCTCTAAAATCATCCTCAAGTGTTGCTCATGATCCTTCTTGCTTTGTGAATAAATTAGTATGTCGTCTATGAAAACGATTACAAATTTATCCAGGTATGGTCTGCAAACTCTATTCATCTGATCCATAAAGACTGTCGATGCATTGGTTAGCCCGAATGGCATAACCAAAAATTCGTAATGACCATACCGGGTCCTGAATGCTGTTTTGGGGGTGTCTTCTTCCTGAATTCTTGCTTGATGATATTCGGATCGTAGATCAATCTTGGAAAAGTATACAACACCTTGGAGTTGATCGAACAGATCATTGATTCTAGGAAGAGGGTATCTATTCTTGATGGTCAACTTATTAAGTTCTCTATAATCAATGCACATTCGCATTGATCCATCTTTCTTTTTGACGAATAGAACTGGTGCACCCCATGGTGAGAAACTTGGTCTTGTAAATCCCTTATCCAATAACTCTTGGAGTTGGCTTGACATTTCTTGCATTTCTGATGGAGCCAACCGATATGGTGCTTTTGCCACTGTGGCAGCTCCAGGGATTAAGTCGATACCGAATTCGACTTGTCTTGGCGGGGGTAGTCCTGGTAARTCCTCRGGAAATACATCAGGAAACTCCCGAACCATAGGGAAATCATCAATACTTTTCTCTTTGACCTTCTTATCAGTATCATGTGCTAAAAATGCAACATAGTTCTTCCTTAAGTACTTTCGCATCTTCATGCATGATACTATCCTAATTTTTCGATCTGACTCATCTCCTCGAATTACAATTGAGTCACTTCCTTCTTGAGRAATTCGGATAACCTTTTCCGAACAGACTATTTCAGCTCGATTTTTGGATAGCCAATCCATGCCTATGACTATATCAAAACTTCCTAGCTCAATCGGAATAAGGTCTATGCTGAAATCCTTGTTGGCTAAACTTAGTGTGTAATCCATGATTATGTCTCTAGCCTTAATTTCTTGGCCATTGGCAAATTCTATTACATAAACTTCCTCCAACCTTTGGGGCTTTAAGTTAATCCTCGACTTAAAATCTAGTGATACAAAGCTTCTATTTGCCCCTGAATCAAATAATACCGATGCAAATTCATTATTCAAGAGAAATGTACTTGTAACCACATTGGGATCATACCTAGCTTCCTTTGCTCAAATCTCAAATACTCGGCCTCGTGCTTGACTTTCTGGGTTTCCTTGATTGGCCGGTCGGGCTTGGTTAACATTTGTTCCTTGTTTTCTCTTTGGGCACACATTCCTTATGTGGTCTAGACTCCCACAATCAAAACACAATCGCTTCCTGCAATCTTTCGTGACATGACCACCTCTGTGGCATCTTTGGTAGATGATGCAATTTCCCAGTGTGGATATTGGCATTTATTGTACTTAGGCTCGCTTCCTTGGTTTATCACCTGGGTCTGAACCCCAAAATTCCCTGCAACTTTCCTATTGTCAAATATTCCCTCAAATCTTTGATTCCCATGCGCCTCCATCTTTCTCTTTCCCTTGGCGAATTCTCCAGATTGAACAACATTATTTGTTAGTTTGGTGGCAATGTCTATTGCCTCCTGAAGGGTCTTTGGGTTTTCCGAGGTGTTATTTCGTCGAATCTCTGGAGACAATCCCCAAATATATCTCTCAATTCAAACTTCTTCGGGTGTTACCAGATGTGGCACTAAGTTCGCTAACTCATGGAATCGAGTAGTATATGCAACTATGTTTTCCCCATTCATATCATGGTTCCATAACTCCATTTCCAACTTTTGGAGTTCACTTCTTGGGCAGTATTCGTCCTTAAGCAGTTTCTTGAACTCTTCCCACAAAAGTTGATTGGCCGATTCTCGACCCTTAGTCTAAACTAATGTGTTCCACCATGTCAGCGCTCGACCTTGCAGTAGACATGCTGAATATTCTACTTTATTTGCTTCTGGGCATTTACTAATATGGAGGACAGATTCCATACTTTCCATCCAGGTTAGTAATCCTACAGCTTCCTCAGTTCCATGGAATTCCTTTGGGTTGCAGGATCTGAAGGATTTATAGGTGCATTCTCGAGGTGTTCTAGGCTTAGAATTAGTTGGTTGGTTAGCGTTTAGTCCTGCCGCTACCTGGCTGACAATGTTGGGGAGTGCAGCCAATAGTTGTTTTGATACGAGTCATGCAATTTCAGGGTTCTCTCTTCTTGGCGACATTTTCTAAGGCTTAAGTCATAAGGGAATTTCGTCATTTTCTTGGCAATATCAAGGATAATAACTTCCAGTTATTTAAGTGATGTAATGGATATTCATCGCATGAATAACATTCAAGCATTTATATGACCAAATAGAATAATCTTATATTCACCATGGCTTGATGTAAATAAGCATTTCTCAAAAGATATCATGCATTCATAGATGATTACAATCCCAAAAACAAGATCTTGAGTTTCTATGCAAACGAGTAGATATCCTATCACTAGCCAATATCTCTAGAATATCATCCAACCTATCAGTATTCCTAGCATCAACATCATCATCCCACTCACCACCAAATACTTATACAATCTTCTAATCTCCCGCCTTGCTGCAATAACGGCATCCGTGGTTCTTATCATTCGCTGATGGTGCATTTCCATCACATCGGACAGGTTGTTCAAAATGTGGTGATGATATCCCAGCCGAGTCTGGTGAGTTTGAGTATCTGATGCTATTCTCCGTACCCACTCTCGTTCAACCGAATTCATGCCCTGAGAGTAGGATGCAAGTACTCCGATCACCACTTGAGAGATCCTGCTCCCATGTTGTGGTTGTGATGACTCCCCTCTAACTCTAGTGGAATTTTCAAAAGTCACTCGCCCAGGTAGTGGAACACTTTTCCTAGGCGTGACTCTAATCCTTGGGCCATGAAAGGTTTGAGGTGGGATATCGGGTACTGGCTCTGATGGGGGTAATATGGATGTTGGTGGTGATGCAGGTGTCTCACTAGCTGCTGTGTCCTCATTCTCATACGGGTCTACCTCCATATTGATGGATGAGCTCCTTCTGGATAGGCGAACCACATAGCCGGATTCGTCTGCCGAATATTACTAGGAGCAAATGATGCCATAGTGATCTGCGATATTAACAATCTTAATTACGAAATGTACCATCTATAAATGCTTAATACTATAACAGAAGCTTCTAGGCAAGTCTAAGGGTGGCAATTAAGCTAGAATCTCAAGATATAAAGTCTCTGGTTGCTTTACCAGAACCTCTGGTTGCATGACTAGAGCCTCTGGTTGCGTGACCAGAGCCTCTGGTTGGGTGACCAGAGCCTCTGGTTCATCTTACATACTTAGAGAAGTAATGGGTAACCCGTCCATCGGTCCTCTGGCTCCACATACAGGCTAAGCAAACCAATGGAATACTATTTCATTGGTCTCTGGTTCAACATCCATACTTAGAAAAATAATGGATAACCCGTCCATCGGTGCTCTGGTTCCTCACACTTTGCAATCCAATAGATCTCTAGTCCATCGGCCTCTAGTTTCTCACACTTTACATCCCAATGGATCTCAGGTCCATCGGCCTCTGGTTTCTCATGCTTAGCGATATAAGATCTCTAATCCATCGCCTCTGGTTCTACATGAACCCTTAACAATATAAGGAATTTTCTATCCTTCGCCTCTGGTCCTTCTAACCCAGCGTTTCTGGTCCAACATGGACATCTATCCTTCGCCTCTGGTCCTTCTAACCCAGCGTTTCTGGTCCAACATGGACAACAATATAAGAAATTTTCTATCCTTTGCCTCTGGTCCTTCTAACCAGCGCTTTTGGTCCAACATGGACGCTTAACAATATAAGGGTTTTCTACACATCACCTCTGGTCCTTCTAACCAGCGCTTTTGGTCCATCATGGACACTTAACAATATAAGGGATTTTATACCCATCGCCTCTGGTCCTTCTAACCAGCGTTTTTGGTCCAACATGGACAACAATATAAGAAATTTTCTATCCTTCGGTTCTGGTCCTTCTAACCAGCGCTTCTGGTCCAACATGGACACTTAATAATATAAGGGATTTTATACCCATCGCCTCTGGTCCTTCTAACCAGCGCTTCTGGTTGGTCTAGGGCAATGGATATTCATAATTTATGCAACACCACAAAATCATGCTTTTCACAACAATTTCTTATCTGGAGCATACTTTTAGTACAACTGATTAGGTCCTTCTATTATACGTAAATTAAACACAGGTGATCAGGCTTTGTTTAATTGACATATAATAATGTGACCCGCTTTGCATAAATATGTATTTAAATCACTTGAAAACCGTTTTGAAAATATTTGGTTATAGTTTGTGGTTTTTAAGGAAAAATCGGCGTTCTCTATAACTGAGGCTCTGATACCAAATATGTCACACCCCGTTAAAGCGGAAACACGAGGTGTAACATGTAAGCGAGTCACAGTAGCAGATAATAAATAACACCATTCAAGTTTTACAAAAATAAATCAAGTTTAACTTCCATAGCCAAATTGGGATAGAATACTTCTTTACAAAAACTTCAAATGTGAACTTAATCGGTATCGCTACAAGTATGCTCCCAAAAACTTCATTTCTTACCTATTTCTTGAAAAGCATGAAACATAAAACAAGGTCAACTACAAAGAGTTGGTGAGTTCACGGGTTTTCATATGCACAAAACATTTCAATGCATAAATCATTTCTTGCAAACTTNAAACATAAAACAAGGTCAACTACAAAGAGTTGGTGAGTTCACGGGTTTTCATATGCACAAAACATTTCAATGCATAAATCATTTCTTGCAAACTTATACATAACTTTTGCACTTAATAAATGTAAATCTACCACAATGTTTAAAAACTTGAGACGCTACTGASCCTTTCCTGACCAATGTGCCCCATTATTTTACGACCGACCATAAGTAGCCCGTACACTCAATTAGGTCCCATAGTTCGTAATAGTACTTATTCAGCGGTGGTTCAAATTCCACATGATTAGACCAATAAAACATAGGTAATGTGCACCCCTTTCTGGGTGGGACTGTCAACACAATAGCGGCTATCCACAATTACCACGTCCCGAGGACATGCCCGAGTTAACAAGTAGCGTTTACGGACGGGGACTTTATTTAGAAACATACTCCCAAACACATCAATTTAGCATTTATATCATAGTACAAAACAGTCAATATTTCATGACATAAACAAAATTTGACTAAACAGTTCTTTAATCCAAAGGTTTTAAGCAAAGCATCGCACTAAACAGTTTGTAGTCTGATGGTTTCATAAATAAACAGTATAGTTTGCATAACTTCATGCTTTTCCCCCAGTTTAAATAAACAAAAAGCATTAAAAGTGGGGCCTTTAAAACTCACAAATTTGCCGATGAATATCCAAGGAGATGACGTCTGAAGCTCTACACGTCCTGCCCTAACCTTCCTAAACAGTCCAATGACCGGAAATTAGATCATCTATGGGTTCTTGACAAAGATAAAGTCAAATCATATCTTATGTAATGCCAATGGGTTTTATGAATTAAAGTTGATACTTATTTTATTTGCTCTGAAAATAGTCCAGAAATGTATATATTTATAATCAATTCTTTTGCGCATAAAGCTGCCATTTCAACAGAATATAAATTCTAAATCTGACATTTTGTTCTCACAAATCATTGCCAAAAAGGAACCTTCTACAACTCTTTTTATGTCCAAATTTTATATCTACTATAAAAAGGAGTTAAATATACTTTTCCCAAATTTCAAGAGTTTTGGATGGGTTTAAGGTAATCATCATTACCCTACACCTTTTGAGTGACACAGCCTCCAAAACAGATTGCACACTCCACGAACGACGGCCATTTTGGGGGGGTCTAAACTAATTATTTTCCAAGGATTTTAAATTATTTTAAAGCTAACCCATTAAGCTAGCTTCTAAAAGAAGATTCACTGATTTTTAACGAGTTTTGAAGAGGATTTAACCGATTTAAGATGCATGCAGAGCTCTGTCAGCAAATCTCTTTTTGCATCAAAACCTTGTGTCAAGAACTTGAAAGTTCAAAACGTAATATTTTTGAGTGAGATTAGTTGCATCAAAATACGGTTTAGAAGAGAAGTCAGAACATTAGGTCTTTTATTTCGAGATATACAGTTGGCGAGAGTGATAACAGAATCAGTCAATTTTCAAACTATCTTCTTTCGTGATTAAATACCACATGCAATGTGGTTTTCTCCTTCTTTCATAGAGTTCAAAGTTCGTGGCTCATAGATTATCGTCATTTTGGAGACATTTAAATGTCTGTGATGTATAATCTCCCCTTTTTGAATTTCTCTAGAAATTTTTTGTTACTAGAATGAGAAGTAGATGTAGAAATGCAAGAATCTTTATTATTACATAAGGATAAGATAACTAGACTAATACATTTTTCTTGAAATCTTGAATATTCTTCAAGATTGACAGATTTCTAAAGATTTCTTGAAGACGAACTCAGCTGGAGGGGTTCGATTTAGAAAGAGAGAGATTAGGGAGAAGAAAGGTTTATTTTGCTAAAATGAGGATAAAAATGAGAATTTTCAAAGGAGGTGGGGTGTTTATATGCGGGTTTTAAAGGAAGAAATAGGCTGGCCTTTTAAGGCCCAAGTCCATAAAGATTTTATTTTCCCTTTTAAACAAAATAAAGCCCATTTTAAATTTATGACAAAATACAATTTGTCAAAAATTTATAAAGGTGATTTATTAGATCCAAGTTCCACATTTTTCGTAAATTATTTGGACATTCAAATGAGACTTTAATATTTTAACTTGGACTTTATAATATAAACTTTATTATCTTGGAGCAATTGTTAATATATTTTGGCATTACATAAGTTAACGTTATCCGCTACTCGTCGAAACAAAGTTCACTGAACTATACTTTGGGAACTAAGCCAGATGAATTCCAATCAATCATGACTAGATCCTAAATAAATATAGCTCTAAATATAGGTATCCTACAAAGGGTCTAACCTGATGCTCCAAAATGACGGATGTCACAGCAATACAAATGACTCAAGACAAATTCCTTGTACATACTTCTGCTTTTATAAAGAAACTTGATGATCTCCATCCACTCAGAAAGACCGTAGGCGTTGATCCAGGGCAGCTTTTCTATCCTCACTACTCCGTTTTCTCGACCAATAATCAAATAGATCAGATTGGAATCATAAGTCAATTTTTTAGGACCTTTGATTCTGGCATTGACAATTCGAGTAGTAATGTAGCGTCGAAGAATTGAGTCATTAAACCATTTAATTCTTTTCTCTTTCGTTTCTTCAGACTCAGATTGTGGGACCAAGGAGTGAGATCTGTTGGCTTCCTCAAATTGCTTCTGAAGAGCAATTGAGTTGGCCGCATCCTCAGCAGAAGTACCTAGGAGATGAAGATCAGTTTCTTGAGGACATGAAGCTTTAAGCATAAGTTTGTCAGTTGTAGAGACTTCAGATTGAAATCTAGCAATTTTAGCTGCTTTAGCTGCAGCAGTTTCTTGATCTGAAGTCATAGGTGCCTTTCCTTCTTTGTGAGTTGGGACTAAGTCCCCAAAAGTAATGGGAATATCATCTTGAGAAGGTATAGTACCAACTTCAACAGATACTGAAAGCATAGAGCACAATTGCTCCCCCTCAACAGGTACTACAACTCTATCATCATGATCAAATAGCTCCCCCTCAATAGGAGCATCACAATCTGACTCAGCTGAGGAAGAAGAGGTAGAAGCTAAGTCGTCGTCCCCGTTTTCACTGATAGTAGGATCAACTGTCTTCTCCCCCTAAGTTGAAAAAGGGGAAGGCTCACTAGTAGGAACAGGAGGACCCTCCACATTGGCAATGGAGGAAGGCACATAAGCAGTAGCACGAGAAGAGGGAGTAAGGGGAGCACCTGTGGCACGTAGCAGACGTGATATACCACGATGACGAGCGCCAAGAAGACCAGAATTGGACTCAACACGGCGACTGACATCGGCTAACATAACCCTGTCTGCTTCCATGAACGGACGAGGACCCAAGTCAACAGATTTCTCAATATCTCTGTCTAAGAACAACTTGGATATCTGTGTCTGTGCATCCACCTTGGAGTGTAGATCTTCCAAAGACTGGAGAATTGTCTGATTTGTCGCAGCCTGACTTTCCGATCGAGCACGAAGATCAGCTACAGCTTCAGAGATGCTAGGCTGAGAATCTGAGAGAGCAGTCATACGAGCATCAAGAGAATCAACAATATATTTAATAGTTGTAAAAGCAAGGCCATGATCTTGCAAGGCGGCACTGTGCTGGCGTAACTCAGAAATAACGCTTGAGGCAAAGAAGTCTAATCTCCCAAATAAACCAGTGCTGGTGAAGGCCTGTTGAGAGATGAGCAGCTGACATTAAGATGAGAAACCCCTAAACATGACTACCACCTTAGTGGGTTGGGCATAGATCACCTCAGGAGGGGAGGGAACTGAGAACTGAAAGCCCGGGGTAGAAGGGGTCCTTGAGGGATAAACAAAAGCTGGAGTAGGTGAGCAAGCTTTGATTGGGCTTCTTGACCCACTCGAAGAAGGACCACCAACACTCTCAGTACCACCGGCGCCCTGAGAGTCACCGATGGGAGTATCACTAATGTTGGCATGAGGCTCAACATATGTATCAATGATATCGGTGTGAGGCTCAATATCTATATCAACAACATTGGCGAGAGGCTCAGTGTATGTATCACCGACACCGGCAAGAGTCTCGGTGTCTGTATTATCGACGCCTGCGTGAGGCGGGTCGCCGATTACCACTGTAGTAGAGGTAGTAGGCTGGTAAGGCTCACAACCTACATCCATAATAAGATAATGGATAAAAGGGATGTCAATATCAAACGGTGTTGATAAATCATCCATCCGTGCAATATCATCAAGATCATTGATCTCGGGTGATAGGCCGTGAATATGTGGAGGAGAGGAAAGACCTCGGAAAGGTGATGTATCCGAGTCATCACCAAGGTCATGTAACTGTTGAGAGTCCTTGGTTGCTAACAGTGGATAATCTAGAGTGACTCAACTTTGAGTGAGAGGGGTGAGAGGCGGGGTGAGACTCCAAAGGCGCTTTCGAAGTCATAGCCTCAGAAGCAGATGCGGAGGACGATGGAATAAAACTATCTGCCAGCCGTCTCCGGACAGAGGAGTCGGCCTCTTTTAAGGCAGTAGCTGAAGAAGTAGATGGGAAAGGGGCCACTAACATGGAGAAGTGTTGGGTGACCGGAGCAACATGAGGAAGGTCCCCAACTACTATGGTCACAGAGCACTCTCCCCATACAGGGTGAGAAGAGGTGGCAAAAGAAACCATACCTGATGGAAGAGGAAGATCTGTAGACAATGATGCCTTCTTCAAAGTCTGAATGCCAACTTGAGACACTTTGAGGTCATAGAAATTCTCAGTATCGACCGGCATACGTGACCCAAGTTTGTCAGCAATCAGCATGGATATAAATATGATAAAAGGCACAATAGAGCATTTGGCACTACCCATTTTCTTTACCAACTCTCCAAAAAAATAACCAGCAAAGTCAATTTTTCTTTGGAAAATATGTGCATGAGCGAGCTGGGTAACGCTAGTGGGTGACTGATCCATTCCTCCAGTCTTGGAACTCAAACATTGAATAAGATGAGAAAAGAAAAAGTTCCAAACACCACCCATATTCTTCCTATAAAGAGTGCTTTGTTTTATCCAAGCAGGGTCTTGCACATAGCCCATGGTGGAAGCAACAATATGAAGATTATCAACAGATACGAGTTCATCATAAGAGGGATAAGTAGGAAGATCCGACACTCTTAAATCATCAGTAGTAAATGATACATCATTAGCAGATAATACAGTTGCGTGCACAGCTTTGGTAGATGCATCATATACACAAGTGGCCCAAAAAGCATGTAGTAGAGATTTACTCATCTTTGGAGAATAAGTAAAAGCTTTGAAAAGAGGGAACTTACGAAGAAATTCGATGATGATGTAGAAATTCGGATATTTTTCATTGTGATCCAACAATGCCACAAAATTGAACGGAGAAAATGTAACATTATCAGCAGTGAGTGAAACAGATTTCTTAATCTTGATAGCTTTGAAGGGAGTTCCAACTTTAGAAGCCATAGTTGATGAACTTGAAAAGCACACAGTAAACTTTGAAGGAAAGAATTGGTTGATATTTTAGAGAAAATGAGAGTTTGAGGTTTTAGAGAAGAGAAGATGTTGAGGGTTTTGAAAAAGAGAAGGGAAAAGGGAAATAGATATTGGGTAAAAAGGTGTAACCTAGGGAAAGTAAAAAGTCAAGATTTGACAAGGTAAAACAAATAGGTGAAGATAGGGGTGTGGGTGTTGGATTAGGGAACACAAAGTATTAGGGTTGGTTTGAAGGAGGGGGGTTTCGGCTTGAGAAATGGAATCGGCTTGGGAGGGGTTTCGGCTTAAGGAGAGGAGAAGGGGTGGGGGTGGGTGGGGGTGTAAGGAGTTTGGGAAGAAGCCAATTAGGAGGGAGATAGGTGTAAGTGAGGGAGGAAGGGATTTGGGCCGCGGCTAGGAGAGGCCGAATGAGGGATTTTGGTTTAAGGGGAAGCCGAATTGGGTTCAGCTTATAGAGGGAAAGGGAGAGAGAATTGAGAGGTTCGGCTTATGGAGGATGGGTGTAAAGATTTGTGATGTGAGTCGGTGAGGGATTTGGTTTGTGAAGTGAAAGGAAGAAGCCGATTGGGGTAATCGGTTGGTGTAGAAGCCAAAAGGGAAGGGAGGCCGAGAGTGGTGTGTGAAGCCGACTAGGATCGGTGAGTGGGTATGAAAGGAGAGGGGAAGGGGAAAGCTGAATGAAGAGAGAGAAGGGGGGGTTTGGCGTGTGGGGGATCGGTTAGGGGTAGTTTCGGTTTGAGGGAGTAGGTGTACGTTGTTAGTGTTCGACGTGTAGAGACGGATGGACCGAATGGAGTCAGCTTGTAAGAGTCGGTGTTAAGGGAGTAGGATAATCGGTGTGGAGAGATAGAGAGGTAGGGTTTAGGAAGCCGATTAGAATAAGGAGAGGAGGATTGATTGAGGTTCGGCCCAATAGTGAAGAGGCCCACACACTATGTATTAATAAAAACCAAAGATAAACTCTACAAAAATAATAAAAACAATATATACAAACATAAAATAAGATTTTTTTAACATAAAATAAATTTTAAAAAATAATATATATATATATATATATATATATATATATTTTTTTTTTAAACGATACAAAAAGAATGCACATAGAGACTTTTCAGAGAGAAAAATAGAAACTGATTTTCAAAAAAAATGACACAACAACGTTTTTAGAGAAAACACACAGATACTAGATCATTTTTGAGCAAATGACACAACAACGTTTTTAGAGAAAACACACAACCCAAAAGAATTAGTGAAGACTCCAAAAAAATATATTTGTCAACATTTAACATTCCCAACTCACTGATCAGAAAATTAAATCGAGCTTCATCAAGAGGTTTGGTAAACAAGTCAGCAAGTTGATAGTCTGTGGGGATAAAATGAAGTTCAACATCACCGTTCATCACATGATCTCTGATAAAGTGATACCGAATATCAATATGCTTTGTACGAGAGTGAAGAACTGGATTGTTGGCAATAGTGATCGCACTTGAATTGTCCCAGAAAATAGGAATTTATGTGAACAACTTATCGTAATCAGCTAACTGATTTTTCATCCATAATACTTGTGCACAACAGCTACCTGCAGCAACATACTCAGCTTCAGCTGTTGAGGTGGACACAGAGTGTTGCTTCTTGCTAGTCTAATTGACTAACTTTCCACCCAACAACTGACAACTACCAGTTGTACTCTTTCTGTCAACTTTGCAACCTGCATAATCAGAATCTGAAAAACCTGTTAGATCAAAACCTGAGTCTTTGGGATACCAAAGACCCAGATTGGGAGTACCCTTCAGGTACCTGAAAATGCGCTTAACGGCTRCCAAGTGAGATTCCTTTGGATTCGCTTGGTATCTTGCACGAAGACACATGGAGAACATAATATCTGGTCGGCTAGCAGTAAGATAAAGTAAGGAGCCGATCATTCCCCTATAACTGGTCACATTTACCGATTTGCCATTGGGGTCTGCATTTAGTTTCAAAGGGGTGTCATTGGAGTTTTCATGGAAGAACACTCATTAAAATCAAATTTCTTTAAAAGATCTTTAACATATTTGCTTTGATTTATAAAGATTCTTTTATTGGATTGCTTGACTTGCAAACCTAAGAAAAATGTGAGTTTACCCATCATACTCATTTCATATTTACTTTGCATGAGTTTTGAAAACTTTCTACACATAAATTCTTTTGTGGCACCGAATATGATATCATCCACATAAATTTGTACAAGAATAACATTACCTTTATGTTTCCTGAGAAAGAGGGTAATGTCAATTTTACCACGGGAGAAGCTGTTTTCCAAAAGAAAAGTAGAGAGAGTGTCATACCATGCACGAGGAGCTTGTTTGAGACCATACAAAGCTTTGTCTAATTTATAGACATACCCTGGATGTTTAGGATCCTCAAAGCCTGGAGGTTGCTTCACATAGACTTCTTTAGTAAGTTTCCCATTCAAGAAGGCAATTTTGACATCCATTTGGAAAACTTTGAAGTTCTTGAATGCAGCATAGGCAAGGAAGATTCGGATAGCTTCCAACCTTGCTACCGGAGCAAATGTCTCATCATATCAATACCTTCCTCTTGCTTGTATCCTTGGGCAACGAGTCGGGCCTCGTTTCGAGTCACCGTTCTGTTCTCATCCATTTTATATCTGAAGATCCACTTTGTGCCAATAATTGTTTTGTTGGTTGGTTGGGGGACCAGTCTCTAAACTTTGTTATGCTCGAACTGCAGCAGTTCTTCTTGCATGGCACTGATCCAGCTAGGATCATCAAGTGCTTCTTCAATCTTTTTAGGCTCGATGAGAGATAGAAAATTGATATACAAACATATATTACCAGCACCACGACATGTTTGGACACCTACTTGCTGATCGCCAATGATTTGCTCTATTGGGTGATCTCTAGTCTAGTTAGTGGCAGGAATAAGAGGAAGAGGAAGAGGAAGAGGAAGAGAGGTAGAGGCACCGTCAACATTCATCAACGGATTGGAATAGAAAACTACTGAGGTTGGGTCACAGATGTCCCTAGTTGAAGAAATAGGAACATCAACACCAGTTGAGGGTTCCATACAGGAAAGAGGTGTCGGCTCGGCTGGTTCTTGTTCAGGACAGACAGATGGGATATTCATGTTGAATGAAAGATCTATATTCTCATCTTTCTCAACAGGTGGAACATCATCTCCATTAAAGTGTGGAGGTCCATCGATTGGAGTTGAATTCTCAGAGGAGTGAGATTCCAATCACTTGTTTAGCTCAAGATCATCACTTTGGAATGATGATGTTGCAGACATCGATCCAGATTCATCAAATATGACATTGATAGATTCATCAATGCACTGACGACGCATGTTGTACACCCGGTAGGCTTTAGAGAAGAGAGAGTAACCAACAAAGATTCCTTTATCAAATTTAGGATCAAACTTCCTTAACTGATCTCTGTCATTCAGAATATAGCATTCACTGCCAAACACATGAAGCAAGCTGATGTTTGGTTTTCTACCATGAAATACTTCATAAGCAGTGTTGTTGTGTCTTTTCACAATTATAGACCTATTTTGAGTAAAGCAAGCTGTATTGATAGCTTCAGCCCAAAAATAGGTTGGAAGACTTGCTTCACTTAGCATTGAACGTGCAGCTTCACATAGTGTAGGTTTCTCCTTTCAACAACTCCATTATGCTGTGGAGTCCGAACTGCTGAGAAATTTTGAGAAATACCCTTGTCATCAAAGAAGCTTTCAAGAACACTATTTTTGAATTCAGTGCCATTGTCACTTCGAATTGATCTGACAAGTTGAACATTCAAGACTTCAGTCCGCTTCACAAAGTTGATAATTACTTCAACTGCATCACTCTTATGTTGAAGAAAGAAGACCCAAGCATATCTTGGGTACTCATCCAAAATAACAAGAGTATAACGTTTTCCACCCAAACTTTGAACACTCACAGGACCACAGAGATCCATATGGAGCATGTGCAAATGAGCAGAAATAGAAGAGCACATCTTGGACTTGAAACTTGCTTTGGTTTGCTTGCCTTTTTCACAAGCAACACACAGCTTCACTTTGACATATGACATCTTCGGAAGTCCAATAACCAGATCTTTACTAGAAAGATTATTGATGGCTTTGAAGTTGAGATGAGACAACCTTTTATGCCATAGCCAATTTTGATCAGTAGTGGCCTTGGAGTAGAAAGAGATGTTGACGTCGGAAGAGCTAGAAGAGTCCATGTTGATCTTATAGATATTATCCTTTCAGATACCAGTTAATACCTTATTGCCAGAAGAGTCAAGAATAGTACACTGGTTTTCTTCAAACTTCAAAATGAAGTTAAGATTACATAGCTGACTGATGCTTAGTAGATTATGCTTTAGTCCATCCACATAAGCTACTCGGTTGAAGGTAACCGAGCCGTTAGAAAGAACACCTTATCCTTTAGTAGTACCTCTGGCATTATCTCCAAAGATTACAGAAGGACCAGGTTCAGACACATAGTTGATCAATAGGGACTTGTTTCCAGTCATATGTCTTGAATATCCACTGTTCAAGTACCATATCTGTTGGTGTCCTAAACCCTGCAAACACAGATAAATCAGTTTTTAGGTACCCATTTTATAATGGGTCCATTAGGGTTAGGAGTATCTTCTTCTTTCTCTTTTCTTATTGGCCTGGAGATTCTTTCCTTAGGACAATTCTTGGCCATGTGAAAAGTGTCACCATAGTTATAACATTTTTGATAAATAAACACAGGTTTAAAAGGAATTAAAGGTGTGTGCTTAACTGTGTTAACATGCTTTTTGGATTTTTTTTGAGAGAAGAAGAAGCTTTAGAAGGAGGGACAGAGGATGCAGAGGGTTTTGGACCGAGAATCCCTTTTTCAGACTCAGGGATAGGTTTCTTAGAGGCTGTAGAAATCTTGGAAGTCTTTTTCAAGGAAACTGGTCTAGGAACGAACTCAGTAATAGAAGGTATTGAGGTACTAGTATGAGAAGCAACATTTGACTGAGATGAGGTAGCCGAAGGCTTATGTTTCATCTTCAGTTTGGATTTTGGCTTCTTATTCTTGATAGGCTTGTTCATAGACTTGCCTTTCTCAACAACAGAGAAACAACGATTCAAAGGATGCTTTAGATGCTTAGATGTTTCAGATTTAGATGAGCATGCATCAGTAGATTCCTCAAGAGAGAGAGTTAAACACATAGTCGACAGGAACATTCTCAGATTCAGAGTTTGGATTGTTAGCTTTGACAAAAATTCCAAACTTAAGAGATTTTCCTTTATCATTAGATCTTGGAGAAAGAGATCCAACGGAATCATAATAGTGAGATGGAGAGGAGGAAGAAAGAATGCGAGAAGAAATGCACATAGAGTCAATAGGAGTATACAGATCCAAATCATCATAACCTAGGCTAGTCTTTACTTCACTAGGAAGTTGATCATGTAAAATTTTATCTAGGTTTTTGGATGATCTAGCCCATTTTTGAAGAATGGCTTTTTCTTTCTCCAACTTCTCAAAGACCTTAGTTTTTTCTTTGTTGAGAACATTGTTTATTAACTTTTGTTCTTTAAGGTCATTTTTCAACATATTAAAGTCTTTCAGTTGATTCATGCATTTATGTAACTGATTTGTTAGACTTTTGATTTCAAGGTCAGCTTTCTTTTTAGTAGATCTAGCATTGTAAAGATTAACAGATAAAGAATCATAAGCTTGAACCTTTTCAGATTCAGAGAGAGAGGAGAAGTTGTTTATCTTCTTTGGTTTAACCAGGTCTTTGGCATCCCTACAGGTAGAAGGTGCATTAGCAGCAGCAGTAGAGGAGGATCCCTTGACAGAGTCTTCTATGTTCTGGATGTTGGCCATAAGACACGGATGTGCCATGTCCTCGTCACTGGGGGAAGAGGTTGGCTCATCAATCTAGTCATGAGTCTCAGCCTTGAGACCCTTACCTTTTCTCTAAAGGCTCTGGTTCTTGTTAAACTTATGAGGCTTGGCAATAGTGTAATTGTCTTGGTAAGAAGAAGGAGCAGAGTTGAAATAAGAAGAGGCCATTATAGATCTAGCTTATGAGATTTAGCTAACTGCTCTGATACCACTTGTTAGTCCCGAAAGGGGATGTCAATAAACAGAAAGTAATTGTAGAAGGGGGGTTGAATACAATTACACAGACTTTTTTCAACTTTTAAATTCTTATTGATTTATATCAAGAATTAATACACACATAAATACAAAAGATTGTTGCGGAAGATAGGAAAGGAAAACCTAACCTAAACAATCTTACAAGGAGAAGAACTTTCAAGAACAACACAGAGAGTTCTTGAAGGGAATTTGAAGAACACTAAGATTTTCTTCGCACACAGAAGAGGAAGAGGGTAAAAGAGAATAGCCGATTGCCTTAAGAATTCACTAAGTAATATTTCAAAAGCCAGTTTTGTGCATGGGAGATGCATACTGCCTTTTTATACTACCTTCAGCATTTAATGCATGGGGACACTTGTCACCTGAGGATAAGAAGGCAGGGGTTGACTTGACCATTGTTGATATCTCATTTTCATCGTACACAACATGCATACAATACTGTTCATGTAGAGACAAACTTTTGCAGAGATATGGTCAATCTGTAGGAAGTTCTTCTTTGGATGGATATGTAGCTTCAAACAGCTACTGAAAAATCTTCGGTCCATGAAGATCTTCAATCTTGGGTTCATGAAGATCTTCAATCTTGGGTCCATGAAGATTTTTCAATCTTCGGTCCATGATCTTCAATCTTGAGTTCATGAAGATTTTCAATCTTCGTTCCATGATCTTCAATCTTGAGTTCATGAAGATTTTCAATCTTCGGTCCATGATCTTCAATCTTGAGTTCATGAAGATTTTCAATCTTCGATCTATGAAGATCTTCCTTCAATCGGCATGGAGCTTAAAAATATTTTCAATATGCATTTCAGCTACTTTGGAGTCTTGGTTTGTATATTAGACAGTTGATCCACATCACCCCATCGGTGACCTTCTGTCTTCATATCGGCTAGTCTTCGATTTTGCCAATGGCTTAAGTATGTACCAAGACACCAATATACAAAGAACCAATAACTACTAAGTGTTGCTAAGGTAGAGGAACATATCAGTGGGTCATCACCAAATCAATAGGTGACCCAACAACAACATATAACTGAAAACGGATTATCATCAAATCACTGAGAGAGAGGATCAACAATAATACATTATAACCATGTACTTTTTATACAGTCTCACTAAGCATTGTAGCTTACCCGTTTTTTTATTAACCTTTATTCAAGAAAGAAGATTGTAGATAAAGGGAAAGATAAGGAGGCTTAGCTCGGGTTTTGACTCAAGTGACAACTTAGTTCTTTTGGGTATATTTGTATTTGATTTTGGTGTGTATATATATGTATGTATTCCATCAGATAGTTATGTCCCCGGATGATTGTAAATAATTTTTGGTTGGTAAATCATAAGCTTTTTTGTTGATTTATGTTTTGGTCAAAAAGAAGGAATTGGATGAAACGCATCAAATCAAATTGGACATTCCAAAGTTTTATTTAAAAATTATATCCCGTATATTTTAGTGGTTTAAAATTTGATTATTTTTGGAGATTAAACAGTAAAATGGTCAGTAATGCAACCGCGGTGTTACAATATGGTATCAGAGGAGTAGTTTAAGTGAACTAGTATTAGGACTGAAAATCAATATTAAATTGTATTGGTCTTGAAAGTTAAATATTGTCTATAATTGTAAAAGTCATCGTGTTTAACTTGTCTTAGGCAGGTTTGACTTTGACTTGTGTTTAGAGGTTTGACCCTATAAATAGGGTAATGTCTTTGTAAATCAAAGAAGGGATCTTCATTGTAAG
This sequence comes from Cynara cardunculus var. scolymus, assembly GCF_001531365.2. Lineage (NCBI taxonomy): Eukaryota > Viridiplantae > Streptophyta > Magnoliopsida > Asterales > Asteraceae > Cynara > Cynara cardunculus. The sequence goes on from NC_037529.1 coordinate 27,416,758, forward strand.
ATTCAATATACGTAAAGAAGATTTGACTGAGTCTTGAAGTTTGACTTTCTCTCTCAACTATCATTGTGTTCTTAATGCTAGATCTGAGATTCTGTCATTGATGAATTAGAGATTACTAGAAGATTGATCATTGTGGATACACAATTGGTATCAGAGCAGAAATGCAAGAAATCAGAAGAAGAAGAAATCAAATTTTGAAGAATTGTTGAAGATTATTTTCTCAAAAAAAAATTGTTCTTCTTGTTCTTATTTTTTTTAGTTTGATCCGATTTTTTCAAAAAATCTCGTGTTTTTGTGTTTAAATCGTGATCAAAATGCTCGGAACTGAATTGTGAATCTTTGTTATTCACAAACTTCTGTGATTTGATCATTGCATATCAAGATTTAATCAATTTTTGTGTTTTTAATTTTATTTCGTGTTCATGATTTTTTTTAAACTCAGTGTTTTTTGATCCATTTTTTGTTAATTTTTTTTTCTGTTTTGTGTTTTTGATAGTTTTGATCTGATTTTGATTTTTAGTTTGAAAAATTTTGTGGTAAATCGCTTGTTTTTTTGTTTGGGTTCTAGTCTTAGTATTTTTTTTATTTTTTTTGCGCCATTCTTTCTTATTTCATTTAGGCCTTCTTCTAAGCCACACAACTTCATCCAGTTTAATCACTTCATCGTATAACAAGGTAAATCGCTCAATCCATCTCTCTAAAGTTCTTAATCACTTGCAAAATCAGCTCAAAGATTCATCTGTGTTAGGAATTTATTGCACATCAAGTTTGGTTGGTAACTGGATTTCTTTTCTAAGTCTTAATCGTTCATCCTTTGACCGGATCGTTGAGCGATTTAGCCACACAGATACCTCCAATTGATCGTATTCGGTTTAGTCTTGAGCGGATATTTGGGCGATTTAGATTTAGTCTTGAGCGGATACATGAGCGATTTAAGTTTAGTCTTGAGCGGACTAGGTTTAAATCGTACAACTCGTGACCGGATAAGTGTCCGGATAGGTAAATCAATTGGTTCTGTGATTGTTTTGTGAGCGATTTAAGCAAGAGAGCTTGAGCAGACTAGGGTTTACATCAGATACAGCTTGACCGGAGATTGGTAAATCGCTTGGTTACTTGATTTGGTGACCGGATTTCACCTAAATTGTTGGTTTATTCCTCGACTTGGTTTGACCGGATTCTAAATCGCTCAGTTGCTTGCACTTGAGGAATTCAAAATCACACAGATTTGAAGCAGAAAGTTTGGTGAAAGCTGGATTCAAGCTGTTCATCAATTTCGTTTATTTGTTTGTTTGAATTCACAATCACAATCACACAGATTCTTATATCTATTTGTTTGAAAGTTGTAGCCTGATACATCGTGGGTGAAAGACAACAACAACTTTGTTTATCAATTTCGTTCTTTGAACATTTGATTCTTTGCTATCAGTAACAGTTGCTGTTTGATTTTTGAAGTCTTGAATCATCTTAACAGCTTCTATCAGATACACAGGCGATTTAGTACAGCTTTAAGCAGATTTAATCTGAACTGTTAAGACTTGGAGCTTTTGCATTCTCCATTGATGCCATTAAGCCAGCTGAAGACATTCTTCTAATTGTGGAGAATTTGACAATGAAAGCAGAAATGGTACATCATGGGTGAAAGGATTTTGACCTACCTGCTCACAAAGAAAGCAATCACACGTAATCATGTCTTTTCATTGTTATCAGCTGTGGCAAAGTTTCTCAATCTGATTTACCAGGTGGACAAACTCAGGTTCTTCTATGCACATATCTTTCACAAGATTATGTTTTGAAAGTGCTATGTGTTTTTGATTTCTGTTTTCTGAGTTTATTATTGATTTTGATCATTGGTTTCATCGCATATAATCAGATTTCTGAGTTCTTTTTGTTATACAAGATCATGGGAATCAACTGTCTGAACTAACAGCAATATCTTCAAGTATTTGAATTTCAACTGTCAACTGGGGAGAAGAAGGTGGACATTGGTGTGAAGACAGTTCATTGAAACAGATTCAAGGTCTTACAACAGAAGAAGTCTACATCATATTAGATTTTGAGTTCAGTATTGAAACAACAGTCTTGAACTGTTTTGTTTTGAGTTCCATCTTCCAAGGGATTGTAAATCACTTGCTGTTTAAATTGAGTTTGAGCTTCACACAAATATTAACTGTTTGAACTTTTAACTGTCAGCATCTTGATCAGTTTAGTTGCAGTGTTGAACTATTTTAAAACAGTTTGAGTGGTTTAGCTTGCTGTCATAACACAAGGGCTGTATATAATTGTGCCTCGATCATTTGCAGAGTTGGAATTTCATTTAATTGTAGTTGTATTAATCATTTTCAAGGATTCCAGTTTAGAGTCTGTTTAGCGATTGATCCTTGTTCTTGTAGTGTGCTATTTTCAACTTAGTATTGAGCAGTGGACATTTTTTTAAACAGTCTTGAGCAGCTTAGTCTTGTGCTGTCTTGATCGATTTAAAATCATAGCATAAACAGTCTAATATCATGCTGTGAGTTTTNCATTTTTTTAAACAGTCTTGAGCAGCTTAGTCTTGTGCTGTCTTGATCGATTTAAAATCATAGCATAAACAGTCTAATATCATGCTGTGAGTTTTCAACAGACTTGAGCGATTCTCAGACTTGTTTAATTGTCTGTTTCATCTTTATCACTCATATCAAAAGTTACTTGTACAAGAGGATCAAAAGTCTGCTGCAGTTAGAGGGAAGCTAAAAGTTGCATTAGAAGAGTGAAGTGTAATAGTGTATCCAAGATCAAGTCTAAGCTTACTGTAAAGAGTTCAGAATTTTGTATTGTATTTTGTCTGATCTCTATTTGTAAAAATTTCTTGGACAATTGTTTTGGACTTGGACTTTTATTTTAATCTTGGGCTTATATCTTGTTGTGTTTTTAGTCTTTGAGGTTTAGTTTTTGTTTAGATTGTAATTTTTTTTTATCATTTTCGTTTATCTGTTTTGTGTGTGTTTAAACTGTTTGAGAATCGTTAAACTATTTTCCGTCGAGTAAACTGTTTTTCATCAGTTTTAATTGTTTTTAACTGTTTTCAACAGTTTTGACTGTTTTTATTGATTTTTGACAGTTCCTCGTAGTTTTTTCTAAATTCTCATCAGTTTTTCTGTTTTTTCTATTCTTTTTGAGCTTAATTGTTCCTAATTTCTTTTACTGATTTCACTGCATAGATCCTATATCTGGTCAATTTTTTTTAATGGAAGATAGTCTAAAGGAGATGAGAGAGAAGATTGCTGAGCTGGAAAAGAGCATTGTGAACTATAAAGAGAAATATATAAATATGTATACTAAGAATAATGCTAATGAGGAAAGTATTAAAATTTTGAATCGGGAGCATAAAGAAATATTAGAAAGAGTTGAGAATGATTTCAAGTATCAGCTTAATAAACTTAAAAAATCCTTGGATGATGTCAGAATAGAATGTGATAAAGAGATAAAAACATGGAGTAAGTCTAATAAAGATTTGTTCAATAAACTCCAAAAAGTTCAACATGAACTAAATGCTGAGAGGAACTCTCCAAGGAATAATTCAGAGACAAAGGATTTAACTAAGAAGGTTCATAAATCTGAAAATGATCTGATTGAGCTAAGAAAGCTTTTGAATTTAGAGAARAAMAKATTTTCTRAAATAGAGAAAAGATTTTGTACTGAACGTGAATCTTATGAAAATAAGATTAATTCTCTTGAGCTGAATGCTAAATTTCTTTTAAWTCAAATTTCAGATTTTGAACAACTTATCATCTTGGAACGATCCAAGGTTGATAAAGAGAAGAAAGAGTATGAAGAAGAATGTCAAAGAAAGAATTTGGAATTGTCGGACAACATTATTCAGAAAAGGAAAGAATTAGAGGAAGAGAAGAATGTGTTTATTCTTGAAAAGAAAAACACTGTCAAGAAAAATGCTGCAATTGCCATAGAGCTTACAGAGAAAAAGAAATGGCTTGACATTGCTTCAGAAAATGAGAAGGRAAGTTYARACGAAGAGAGAAAGAAATTTGAGAAAGAACGAAATTTTTTTGAAAAGTCAAAGAAGGAATTAGAAAGTAAGTTTTTGGATACTTCAAAGAAATTGTCTGATCTAAAGGCAGACCTTGAAACTGAATTGAACATGAGAACTGAACTGAAAAAGAAATATGATTTAGTTACTGCTGAAAGAGACCAGCTTTTATAAAAAGTCAAAGACTTTTCGTGTGCTAAAAGCCCAACTGGTTCTCAATCACAGTGTAAAACTAACTTTTATAATTGTTCCTATTCGAACAGTTATTCAAGTAGTCCTAAATCTAATGTTTCTAAGAACTATTCTCGTTCTAATCAATATTATCAAGGATATGTCATTGGATCACCCAATTATTCTTCAAAGGTTAAAAGCATTTGCGTTAATAAGTCTGAATCTGTTTTATCTCATACACCTGTTGTTACTAACAATCTTCCTTGCATTGTAAAATCCACTAATGATCTGATCAATCTTAGCAAGAGAAGGATTATGTGCTCAACATGCAGAACCAATAATTTTGTCAATAACAAAAGGTTTAACAGGTGGCATGGAGATTACAGCTATCAGAATAATTGGAAAGGTAAGAACATGTATGATTATGATAACTGGCATGAATCATATTTTGTATATAATCATCCTGTTAATAGTGCTGAAAAGAAAATACCTTATAGAAATAAATGGTTTGGTAATTACAACATACCTCAACCATATACTAACAAAATAGGACCCAAGTTCGTTTGGGTACCAAAATCTACTTAATCTGGTTTTGCAGGTGTGTCCATTTTGTGCTGATCAGAATATAATTTAAGTGATACACCAATGCAGGGGGAGTTGTAATTTATTCCAAACGAAGCATCTGAACATTTCAGTTCAGGACCCGTGCGTTACCGAGGGTGGTTTCTAAACACTCAATTTAGAACCCGTGCTTAAAATGTTTCATTTTTTTTTTCTATTGAGCTTAACAGAATCATTACTTAAATCTCTTTTCTAGGGGGAGTCTCTAGAAATTTTGAATAAATGTTTTCGGAAATGGAAATGTTTTCTGAAACGAGTACATTCTTTGAACAAGTATTTCCTGAGATTTTACTTGTGTAATTTCTCATCGTACATAACTCCAATACCTGTTTCAGTTATTCTTCAAACTGTTATTATCACGTCTCTTATATGAAAATCTTTTTCGGGGATAAAACACTCGTTTGTATTCAATTTTGTTTTCTGATATTTTTTTTACATTGATTCATATACATTCATTTTTTTGAATATCAGAATCTGTAAATTTGTTCTTACAGATCTTCATTCATTTCTCTCGTATATACTAAATAATCGAATCGTTGTCGCATCATTCTTTCGTTAATTGTGCTTAAAGCCAAATTTTTTGATCAATTTTTTTATCTGATCATTGTGCTTTAAAGAAATAATATTTTGATCAACCATTGTGATCAAATGTGCATAATGCTAATTTTTAGGAGGGACTGAGTGCTTATCAGAAATACCTCTATGGAATGTCAAAACCGACAGACCTACCAAAGAGGACAACCATATCTGAGTGAGCTTTAAATCAAAAAGGGTTTGTGTGCTGAGACTAAAATGAAAAAGAGAGGGGTAGTTGTTGTGAGCTAAAAGAATTGACGAGAGTTGTGTCAGGATTAAAAGAATACGAAAATCTTGTTCCAAACATATATAATCCGGGCATACCACACAATCTATTAGTTCTCAATTCTTTGGAGACTAATATTGAAAAAGGCAAAGCCCAGACCAATTATTGTCACAACCCCACCAGCTACTTATTTATCTCTCAACAGATAAATGTTTCAATAACATTTGGGGGACGCAGCTCATCATCTATCAATTTCTCATTCGGAGAAAGTTGATATTGAAATCAGAAGGATATATGTCCCCCCTTCCAGTTTTTTTTGCTCACATATTGAGTCTGATAAATTTGTGTAGTCCACATGATTTATCTTTTTGAGCCTAAACAGAAGCATACATTGCTTTATCTTTCTACACTACACAGATTTAGCATTTTATATGTTAATTTACCAAAACATTCATAGATATGCTATTTTTTAGCTATCAATGGTTGAATGGAAGACCTGGTGAGATGAGCATCAAAAAGTCTCATATATACAGTACATCCGTTGTACTGAGTATAT
>NC_037529.1:27423188-27432370 GCF_001531365.2 Cynara cardunculus var. scolymus
TGTTGAATGTGAAGATCATCTTTACAACAGTTTACTGAAGATTAATTCTAAAGATTTTTTGAAGATCAAATATTGTACATTGTTTCTGTTAATTACTGTTTTACATTGTCAAAAGAGAAGATCATCGATGTTCTATATTCGAGGGGGAGAAAGCTAGAAAATCTTTCTCAACAGATGATTACTTGAAGATTCCAAGTTGAAGTTCAAATAGGACTCTAAACGCATAATTTCTTTCAAGTCTGAATACAAAGGGGGAGAATGTTAGGACTGAAAATCAGTATTAAATTGTATTCGTCTTGAAAGTWAAATATTGTCTATAATTGTAAAAGTCATCGTGTTTGACTTTTCTTAGGTAGGTTTGACTTTAACTTGTGTTTAGAGGTTTGACCCTATAAATAGGGTAATGTCTTTGTAAATCAAAGAAGGGAGCTTCATTATAAGATTCAATATACGTAAAGAAGATTTGACCAAGTCTTGAAGTTTGACTTTCTCTCTCAACTATCATTGTGTTCTTAATGCTAGATCTGAGATTCTGTCATTGATGAATTAGAGATTACTTGAAGACTGATCATTGTGGACACACAACTAGGTATCAATGAGTGGTACTTAGACTTAAACTACATTGATGTTGTATATTAACTAAGCGATGATTATACGGGATATAGACTGCTAGAAGAGATAGGTTAGGTAGGGGACCAGGAATAGGGAAGTCTTTAATATTCTGCATATTTTTTAAATCTTTCAATGCGATGGCCGATGGTGATGCTGCCTGACACACTCCATCAAATCCCGACATTAGGGAGGAATGCTCCAAATATTCCCTTGAATAATGATGACACATCGTTGTCTCCTCAAGGTGAGCGATTGATGAGAAGGCTCACGACATTCGTAAAACTCTGAATAAGATAAAAGTGTCTAATTTATTGTAAAACTATAAAGTTTTCTTCACCAAAGATTTGAAGAATGTCTCTTCAGACTTGTAAAACTATGAAGTCTTCTTTTCCAGAAATATGATGAATGTTTCTTCAGACTTGTAAACTCTAAGGTCTTCTTTTTTAGAAATCTGAAGAATGTATCTTCATACTTGTAACACTCTGAATTCTTCTTTTCCAGAGATCTGAAGAATGTCTCTTCAGACATGTAAAACTATGAAGTCTTCTTTTCCATAGATCTGATGAATGTCTTTTAGAGTATAGTTCAACTAGAAGTGCTTTAGTCATCTAGAGGAGCTCTGGTCCTGAATACTTATGAACCAAAGGCTCTGGTCGTTAGAACCAGAGCTCTGGTTGCTCTTTCAGATTGACTTAGTCGATTTAGCACATATCAGATCTCTGAATCTTCCATCCTATTGTCCATAAGCTCTAGTCATTAGAACTAGAGGCTCTAGTCATCAGATGGGCTCTGGTCATTAGGACTTAATGTCCAGAACCAAAAGACTTAGTGTCTAGAGGTGCTTTGGCCATCCAAAGGAGCTCTGGTCCCTAATGCTTGTGGACTAGAGGCTCTGGTTGCTTTTCCAGACTTAGCCGATTTAGTAGTGCAGATCTCTGAACTTTCCATCCTTAGCCCAAATTATTTTTATTTAAATTTTCTTAATATTTAGGACTATTTTTGTTCAAACACCTTTTATGGATTATATTTGTTAAAAGTAATAAATTATCTTGTTACAAACAAGTAGGCGAAAAGTTATGAATCTTTTTACATGTCAACCTAGCCCGGTCAAACCCGACCCAAAATGTGTTTGTGCAATAAAGTGACAAAAAATAGATTTGTCACATTATTTTTACTTCTACAATCTTCTAGACCAAAAAGTGTGCGAATTCACACACCTAAAACTAAATCTTGATAAATCTTGGAGAAACTGAAGAGAAATTTCAAAGATTTCGAAGATTTGAAGGTATAAATGTTAGTATTTTGATTTTTATTGATGTATTTGGATTCATGCAACTAGGATTTAAGCTAAAGAATGAATGATGGAATTATTTTGTAGAAATATGATGAGAATACTTGTTATTTGGCCAAAAACATGGATTATTTTCAAGGATTAATTAAAATAATGTTGTATGACTTTTCAAAATCATGCTCTAAAATGATGATTTTGATAAATAAGGCTTGAGTTTTGCTATCTTTATAAAGTTTGTGATATTTTGAGTTAGAAATCTGAATTTGGTTCCAAATGGAAATGGTTTGGATACAATATTGTTAAAAATGACCATTTTTGAAACATAAAAGTCAATATTTTTGTATTGTTTTAGAAAATTCTTATAAAATCAAATAAAAATCCAATAGACATGAGGTCAGTGGCGTCTGAAAGATAAAAGTGTCTACTTTATTTATTGTTTAGAAGTCAGAATGTAACTCTGAGTTTAATATTGTCAAAATGTGTTAGAACAGGGGGCCGTACAGGGGAATTAGGATAGAATTGGTTAACTAAGGAATGGAATAAAATGAGATAGTGTAATCATATACTTATGGAATTGAATGTGTATAATCCAGGGAGTATAAAGGTATAATTGGATGTTTTTGGAGTGCCATACGTACTTGGACTACGAAGCTGGAACGAGACATTCGGTTAGGCGTTTGGTTGACCTATTTTATGCATTATGAGTCTATATGAAATACATGTTTATGTGTACTTATATATGTAAGCATTTTTTGTTTGTATTATTTGTGTTTCATGTTTTGGTAAGGTGTAACATGAGTGAGTCCCTTTGATTCTTGTTTGTATTCGTATGATCGTTCCATAATATCGACCGAGTTCGGATCCACGACTATTCTGTTAATCTCTTGGTAAACCATGAATAAGTGTATTACTTCGTGTGGTATGCTGGAAAGGAGTGTATGTTCACGTTTCCTTGGGAGACGGAGGGTGGGTTTGACTTAACCGTTCATTGTACTCATGTATCTTGAATGTCAGGAGACGAGTGTGACTAATATTCTGCACGTACCTAGTAGATGAAGGTGGGAGTGGTGCACTATTCTTGACATTTATGTTTGATTCATGATATATTTACGTGATATGATACTTGATCCATGTGATAGATGTTTGTATGGCACAAACATCTTTTCGTTGGTCTTCAATGTTATAATAGCTTTCTTTTCGAGATTTCGTTCATTTTTTGGTTATTATATTTAAATATATATAACCATGTACTTTTATATACTCTCACTAAGCATTATAGTTTACCCGTTTTTGATTAACCTTTTTCAGGAAAGAGGATTGTAGATAAAGGGAAAGATAAGGAGGCTTAGTTCGGGTTTTGAGTCAAGTGACATCTTAGCTCTTTTTGGTATATTTGTATTTGCTTTTGTTGTGTATATATATGTACGTTTCCATCGGGTATTTATATCCTCGAATGGTTGTAGATAACTTTTGGTTAGTAAATCTTAAACTTTTGGGTTGATTTATGTTATGGTCAAAAAAAAGGGATTGGATGAAACACATCAAATCAAAGTGGACATTTCGGAGTTTTATTTAAAAATTATATCCATATATTTTAATGGTTTAAAATTTGGTTAATTTTGGAGATTAAATGGTAAAATAGTCGGTATTGTAACTGCAGTGTTACACTATTGATTCAAAATGTCGAATACAAAGTTTATAGTGCCACAGGAGGTGCTATAAAAGATAAGATGATGATTACAATGAAAGCGTTGACCTATTCTAGAAATTAGGGAAACTATATTATACTTTGATGATATTTATATTTTAAGCCCTTCTACTTTAATACAAACAATATAAAATACCTAACATTCTCCCTCTTTGTAATAAAGCAGCTTTAGACAAATCTTTGTCTTGTCGTGCGGTGGCCAAAATATGTCTCAAATCTACGCATTATTCTTTGGTGCTCCAGCTTTTTGTCAATTAAGTCCAAAGTATTCAATGTCAGGTTCTTGTCATGTGGGTTGAGCTTATCAAGGCCTTTTCTTTCTAGCTTGATCTTTCTTGATAACTTTCGTTTGATAAGCTTTAAGGTTTCGTCAAAGTAATTAGGTGATAACTTTCGATACCCAACTACAAGATAGACAGGTACATGAGCATTATCAGATGGAGCATGAAGCGTTTGATAGCTTCTAGAGTTATTCGCACATCTTTCGGTCTGATAGTCTAGCTACGGATGTCCAGGTACATGGTCTCAAAGTCTTCGAAAGATAAGTGCCTGAAGTTAGCTTCTAATAATTTCCATTCCTTGCCGTCAGTTCTGAGAATAGTGAGGACTGGGAATTGGATGTTCACGAGTCTCTCAGTATAGATATTCTTTATGCCTACTATCTTGTGTCTTGTCTTGACCATATCTAGCGAGCCTTAGCCTTTAGCATGTGCATGTACTCGATGACCTAAATGCTGTTGAGGTGAATGATCTAGAGAACTCGAACCAGATCCAATTCAACATATGTTCTGACGAAGGCTTTGAACTCGGTATCTTGAAGGAACAGGACCTTGATTCTTGTTCTCTCCCACCTCTGTACATGTGTTACTGTTGTAGTACTCTGGTTCGAGGTTCTCTAACTTGTTGGTGGTTAGGGAATCGATCGATCTCTTGGATGTAATTCTGGTAAGGCTTCGTTGAGATCGTTGATGTGGTCAAAGTCCCCTTCTTATAACATTTCGTCATCACTCAAAAATCTTCTTTGTTTTGTTGAGGCTGAGGCCCTTCTTCATCAGATACTAAGTGAATAATCGGGCAAAGGACCTTAACAGCAACAGTAGATATTTCATCTCTTTGACCTTCAGTAGCCTTCGGATTTTCAACAATTGGCTCTGGTTTCACCTCGGCCGTTTCGGTGGATTCAGGTTGACCTTGACCTTGTTGTTATTATGACAGGTTTGCACTGGAGGTCTGTATTTGGATATCACAGGAGACTTTAGGGGTGGTGGTTCTATGTTTTTGCTCTCCCTCATGATGATCGAGGTCGTCGTCCCCGTCATCATGTCTACGCTTTGAACCACTTGCCCGACTCTTGCGCATATCCTCAAGGATTTGGATCGTCTTAGAAGTGGCTTAGAAAGATGATCTGATGGTGTCTGCCATTACGTTGAGCTGAGTAGAGAGACTTTGGAAACTGCTACATACCTCATCTTGAAAAACGTAGAAATCTCGTCTCATGACATACTCAGGTTGTGTTTGCACCCTAAGCATGCCAATGAGGTCAGCTTCTACCTTTCCTACTTCATCTGCCTCAGATAACAACTTTGTATAAGCAAGGATTTTAGTTCTTCGGTGGAGCATTCAGCTGGTTGTAGTGGTAGGTCAGGAGTAAATGAGTACCAGGGGCACTTAGCCTTTCTGTTGACACAACAATTGAATCAACTGTGTGACCTACGCTCCGCGTTGGTAATCATGTGGTACTGGAAGGATTTCCATCCAGTTCTCATGAATTATCTATGGAAGATACCACTCAGGATGTTTTAGCATGTTTACGAAGAACCACTTGTTGAACAACATATGCTCTAGGCATTTGTGTCCTAATATGTGTATTAAAATCTACACTCAATATGCACAGAATTGAAGTCGTAGACTCGGGTAGGGGTCTACTAGTTTCAATATTCACATTCTTCGAGTGAGAGTGAATAGCATATGTGGTATATCCCCGTGCGTTGATGGAACTAGCACCTGTTGAGAGGTGCTAGAGTGGATGGATGAGATCCAATAGATGTGGTAACCCGGCTTATGGTGGCTTGGGTTCGGTCTTGACGTATTTTGACCGATTCTCATGCTCCTTCGTTTCACACACACTATCTCTTCATTTTCAACTAACACTCCCTTATCCCTCCTTTTATCTCCGACTGTTGATGAGACGATTTGATCAAGATCCATGACATCAGCATCATGGATTGATTTACCATTCGATCTTGTCTTCGTTATCTCAGGTAGTGCTCCGATGTGACTGTGTAGGCGTTCAACATCATCGGGAGTATTGTCATCGTCTGAAGATTCAGTATCTTTGAAGGAAGATATAGAGTCAATAGTAACTGACTCTCCATCATCCGATGAATCATCTTCGTTGTTAGAGGAGTGAGAGGTAGAACCAGAGGCACCCCACTGCCTAATCCCCTCTAATTTTCTTTTGCAAGCTCACTACTTAGACTTTCCCCCTACCTACCTCGGAGATTGGTCATTGGGGAGATCCAACCAGTTCTGGCTGGATTATTAGACCATGGTCCTCTCGATACACTACCACACATGGAGCACTCTGGTCTACATAGGCAATTAAATCAACGGATATCAGAAGTACATGTTTGAACTCTCGATCAGGTAGGTTGATGAGGTGCATGATGAATTCAGGCCATCCTTCTGTAGTTGGGTTCTTTGGGATCTCCCTGTTAGACCACATCAGGCTCTTTGTAATTATCTAGAGGAACCTCTGAAACGACATGAACTTTCTAGCTTTATTGTTCAATTATCATGCACTACCTCAACAAATTCGTTCTAGATTAAGACAACATAATTGTAGTGCAGGTTAAAGGCGATTCTGTGGAACATCCTTAAGACCGAGATGTTGTCAGTTCATCCCCGTGTGATTGGATGTCATGCAGTTGTTTATTGGTGGTAGGAACACCCTCTTGAACTGTCCCACTGCAGTAATGTTTTCAACGGGGCCCAGGGTGGAGATCAATGCATATTTGATGATCTGAGGCAAAGTCATCAAAATCTTCTTTCCATAGTCGTTAAGTCTTTTCAGAAAGTCCTAAGAAGCGTCCCAACTGCCTTAGAGTGAACATCATCTCTAAGTGGTCGATGTTTGTGGTGAAGTGGTGGTGTTAAGCGTCAGGTGGAACTTGATGGCCTTTCAAAATTGTTGGAGATAGATCATAGGAGCATGGGCAGTTGTGGTGAGGACAGTGTTTAGGGATGGCCTTTAAGAATCTTGAGGATGATTCGATGGTCACACCTTATCGAGATGTTTAGGGCATGTTGTTTGGTTGGATTTTGAGGTACTGAACTTTGAGTATCAGTAGGTCGTAGGGGTTTGTGGCATTGACAGATGGTACCGAAGAGCTGATGGATGGCATCGGATTCTCTTCGTGGAACATGTTGGCATTGTTTTGAGTCGTCTTCAATGTTGACACGTTAGTGAAAAACCCTGGACTCGAATAGATTCGAAAGCAGTTTGGAAACCTTCGGAGAATTTTTTTTCTAAGTGTGAAAGTTATCGCTTGACAAAGAGAATTTATCACATGACACTTCAAGGTTGTCTCATTGTAAGGATGCGATAAGCCTCTTTGCCGCATCAAAGGGATGCGATGAATGGAGTTTGTCGCACACAAGGATGCGATGAACAGGTTTATCACATCTAAAGGATGCGATAACCTTGACAGATAGTGTGATGCGATAATTATGAAGATTAGGTACATGCAACAAGGATGAAGGCAGTTTTCCAAAATCAAGACAGAACCTTAAAATCAGAACCCTAATCCTCGTTTTAGTTCGAAAACAACATTAAACCCAATTTCGAGCATTATTAAAATTCCCAGTAATTCTTTAATTAGATTCAGTCAAAAGAATAGTAGAAAAGATGAACACCAAGAGAGAATTTGCCAAAAATTAATTTGCATTAATTTCTTCAAAGTGATTATAATGATAATCCTACACTAATTACAAGGAAAGAAACTATTTATACCTACAAATTACAAACACAAAATTGACAAGAGAAATAAGCTTGAATACAATCTTTAAAGCACAAACTTAAACCCAAAATTCTCCCCCTTTGGATTCAAGCACGAGAAATTGTGAATTTTGATCTTCTGAAGCCTAGATTAGATTCACACCTTCTTATAGAGTTCTGATACTCTATCTTCTCATCAAGCAGCACTAGAGAACTAGTTAGTAAGTATCTTTCTCCCAGAATTAATTTGTTCCGCCCTGAAGCTTTGTCATCAATAGCCTTCCTGCCTTCAAGCTCTCTCCTCACAATCTTGATTGTTCCATCGCAGTACTTGTTTAGCTCACTGAACCTTAGGAATGTCTTAGCTTTCTCAGAATTTTCATATACCGCCCCGAACTCCAGATCTTCAAGAATCATGTATAGAGGATAGCCATTAATGTCTTCTAGCTCTTGATTTGGTCTCTTCATGTTGACAATCTTTTGGTTACTTTCAAATCCCATTTGCACGTCAATTACTGAAGAGAGCTTGACATGACATTTAAGATATCATTTGATAGTTTAAAGTCCTCTAACAACTCCTTCCAATCTTATAGTCTGGTTGCGGATTTCATGGTACATGTTTTCTAAGTCTTCTAAATACAGATTCGGAAAGTCAGCTTCGCTAAAACTCCAAACTTGACCGTCTTGTCTTGTCACGTAGAACACTAGATTCAAGACACTAACGAGTTTTTTGGCTTTAGTGTTCTTGATCGAGACGATTTGGTGCTTGGTTCGTACATGGCTGATGGGTAGTCTTTTGGCTTTTAGGTAGTACTTGTATTTTTTGTGATATTCACTCGTTTCCTTGTTTACACCCAAAATCTTATCTAAAATCAAGGCTTTCCGATGTCGAACAAAAACATTGAAATAAATGTCTTCAAGAGAAGGCTCTTTGATTCTTGCTCTGTTAAACCCTAGAACATTTGCTCTTATAGCAAAAGGTACGTACTTCCTTGTGAATATTTTTGTTGCATCTTGAAGAATAAAAGACGTACCGGGAACACTTGGTGATTCGGTAGGAGGTGATTCAGGAATTTCTTGAGGATTGAATTGAAGCGGAAAGATAGGGTCATCTTCATCCATATATGCTTCGAAGTCAAAGATAAGTGCCTGAAGTTAGCTTTTGATAATTTCCATTCCTTCCCGTCAGTTCTGAGAATAGTGAAGATTGGGAATTGGACGTTCACGAGTCTCTCAGTATAGATATTCTTTATGCCCACTATCTTGACCATATCTAGCGGTTGAGCCTTAGCCTTTAGCATGTGCATGTACTCCATGATCTGAATGCTGTTGAGGTGAATGATCTAGAGAACTCAAACCACATCCAATTCAACATATCTTCTGATGAAGACTTTGAACTCGGTATCTTGATGGAACGGGACCTTGATTCTTGTTCTCTCCCACCTCTATACATGTGTTACTGTTGGAGTACTCTGGTCTGAGGTTCTCTAACTTGTTGGTGGTTAGGGAATCGATCGATCTCTTGGATGTAATTCTGGTAAGGCTTCGTTGAGATCGTTGATGTGGTCAAAGTC
>NC_037529.1:27432520-27449973 GCF_001531365.2 Cynara cardunculus var. scolymus
TTCACCTCGGCTGCTTTGGTGGATTCACATTGACGTTGACCTTGTTGTTATTGTGACAGTTCTGGACTGGAGGTCTGTATTTGGATATCACAGGACACTTCAGGGCCGGTGGTGCTATGTTTTTGCTCCCCCTCATGATGATCGAGGTCGTCGTCCCCGACATCATGTCTACGCTTTGAACCACTTGCCCGACTCTTGCACATGTTCTCAAGGATTTGAATCCTCTTAGAAGTGGCTTGGAAAGATGATCTGATGGTGTCTGCCACTACATTGAGCTGAGTAGAGAGACTTTGGAAATTGCTTCAGACCTCGTCTTGAAAAACATAGAACTCTGGTCTCATGACATACTCAGGTTGTGTTTGCACCCTAAGCATGCCAATGAGGTCAGTTACTACCTGTCCTACTTCATCTGCCTAAGACAACAACTTTGCATAAGCAAGGACTTTAGTAATTCGGTGGAGCATTCAGCTGGTTATAGTGGTGGCTCGGGAGTAAATGAGTACCAGGGGCAATTAGCCTTCATGTTTACACAATACGCTAAGTGTTGGCAATCATGTAGTACTGGTAGGATTTCCATCCAGTCCTCATGAAGTATCTATGGAAGATACCACTCAGGATGTTTTAGCATGTTTACGAAGTACCACTAGTTGAACAACATATGCTCTAGGCGTTTGTGTTCTAATATGTGTATCAGAATGGGGTAGGGGTCTACTAGTTTCAATATTCACATTCTCCAAGTGAGAGTGAATAGCATATGTGGTATATCCCCGTGAGTTGATGGAACTAGCACCTACTGAGAGGTGCTAGAGTGGATGGATGAGATCCGATAGTAGATGTGGTAACCCGACTTATGGTGGCTTGGGTTCGGTCTTGACCTATTTTGACCGATTCTCATGCTCCTTCCTTTCACACACTCTCTCTTCATTTTCCACTAACACTCCCTCATCCCTCCTTTTATCTCCGACTGTTGATGAAATGATTTGATCAAGATCCATGACATCAGTATCATTGATTGATTTACCTTTCGATCTTGACTCCATTATCTTAGGCACTGCTCTGATGTGACTGTGTGAGCGTTCAACATCATCGGGAGTATCATAATCGTCTGAAGAGTCAGTATCCTCAAAAGAAGATATAGAGTCAATAGTAATTGGCTCTCCATCATCCGATGAATCATCTTCATTGTCAGAAGTGTCAGAGGCAGAACCAGAGGCACCTCCACCGCCTAATCCCCTCTAATTGTCTTTTGCAAGCCCACTACCTAGACTTACCCCCTACCTACCTTAGGGATTGGTCCTTGGGGAGATCCAACCGGTTTTGTCTGGACTATTAGACCATGGGCCTCTCGATACACTACCACACATGGTGCACTCTGGTCTACATAGGCAATTAAATCAGCGAATATCAAAAGTACGTGTTTGAACTCTCGGTCATGTAGCTTGATGATGTGCATGATGAGTTCAGTTCATCCTTCTGTAGTTGGGTGCTTTGGGATCTCACTGTTAGACCACATCGGGGTCTTTATAATTATCATGAGGAACCTCTAAAACGACATGAACTTTCTAGCTTTATTGTTCAATTGTCATGCACTACCTCAACAAGTTCATTCTAGATTAAGACAACATAATCATAGTGCAGGTTGAAGGAGGTCCCGTGTAACATTCTTAAGACCGAGATGTTGTCTGTTCTTCCCCATGTGATTGGATGGCATGCAGTGGTTTATTGGTGGTAGGAACACCCTCTTGAACTGTCCCACTGCAGTAATGTTTTCAACGTAGCCCAGGATAGAGATCAGTGTATATTTGATGATTCGAGGCGAAGTCATCAAAATATTCTTTCCCATGTCGTGAAGTCTTTTCAGGAAGTCCTAAGACGCGTCCCAACCGCCTTAGAGTCAACATCGTCTCGAAGTGGTCGATGTTTTTGGTGAAGTGGTGATGTTAAGCTTCAGGGTGGTACTTGATGGCCTTTCAAAATTGTTGGTCATAAGGGTTTGTGGCATTGACAGATGGTACCGAAGAACTGATGGATGACATCGGGTTCTTTTCGTCGGACATGTTGGCGTTGTTTTGAGCCGTCTGCAATGTAGACACGTTAGTGTAAAACCCCAGACTCGAACAGATTTGAAAACAGTTTGGAAACCTTCGGAGAGTTTTTTTTTCTAAGTGTGAAAGTTATCGCTTGACAAAGATAATTTATCACATGCCACTTCAAGGTTATCTCATCGTAAGGATGCGATAAGCCTGTTAGTCACATCAAAGGGATGCAATGAATGGAGTTTATCGCATCACAAGGATGCGATGAACATGTTTATCACATGTAAAGGATGCGATAACCTTGACAGATAGTGTGATGCGATAATTATGAAGATTAGGTACATGCAACAAGGATGAAGGCAGTTTTCCAAAATCAAGTCAAAGAATAAGTCATCAGAATCATCATTGTCTTCTAATTCAGCATTGTAATCCTGAACTCCTCCGATCTACCTTGAAAACACATCATTAAATCTCACGTTAGCTGACAAACCAAGTAACAACCTTGTTTCTACTGTAGATATCGGCGAATTTTCAACGATTGGCTCGATCTCTGGGTTTGTAGCCACAACCATCTCCTGGCACGTAGTCCATTCACTCATACCAGCTTGAGCCAAACTTTTATCATTTCGCTCCTCAGAGTTATCATCTTCAGACACCAACACCTTATTGCTCTTCGTTGTCTCAGCCACTCTCTCTTTTGTTCTGCCCCTCATAGTGATCAGGATCGTCCTGATCATCATGCCTTCATTTTAGAGAGGTGGCCTGAGCTAAGCAAGTGTTCTCTAAAACTGATACCCTTTTGGATAATGTATCAATTGAGCTCTGCATGTTGGCTAAGGCTTGGGTAGATAAAGCAATTGTAGAGCCAAGTTTTGAAAGACTTGAAACTACAACTCTTTGAAAATTTATAAACTCTGTGGCTCTAACGACTTGGGATTCCTCAATAGATTGTCTTAGCATTCCAACCATATCTGCATCCACCGAGTCTGAAGTTTGTTGAGTTAGCATTTTGGCATACAACATCGATTTAAGCTCATCCACCGATAATTCTGACTCCGTTTGAGGTTGGGGTGCAGGTGGTAGTGACAGAGCAGGAATTTCTTCACTGGCTGGTTGCTTCCCCTTATCAACAGACGTTTTAAGCCAAAAATTTACTTTGGTAAAGAATCATGAACAACCTTTAGGGCGCCGTTCAAATACTTCCTTAACACAAAGTCTGAAAAACTAACACCTGGATCACATTGATTGCCAGTTGTAAGAATAGTTAAGTAAGTTGTTGTGCCTACGTTCAGTGTTGGCATAATGTTAGCAATGGTAGGACTTCTGACCTGTCCTTGTAGAAATTCGAAAGAATCTACTCGGGTCGTTCCGGCATGTTCACTAAGAACAACAGGTGGAGCAACAAATTCTCTAGATTCTTGTGTACCTAAAGTGTATGTTGGATCTAGACGCTCAGTGCACACAATAGAAGTCGTAGACAGGGGTAGTTGTCTACTTGTTTCAATATCTGATTCCTCCGAATGAGGAACAAATAGCATATGAGCTTCATCCCTGTGATTTATTGAAACTATTACTTGTTGAGAAACAATAGAGTGGCTAGGTGGGGTGTGCAAATGCATTGCTAGGCTAGCTAAGTTTTCTTCAATACCAATATTCAACGGATGAATGTCGATAGCAGATGTGGTTACACAGCTTCGTGTATAGGTTTGGATCAGAACTGACATTTCTTTTGAAGTTCCACTCATACCCTCACCATTTTCTTCTACTTCCCTTTCTCTCACGCTCTCAACATTTTCAACTGTTACTCCTATTTCGTCCTTATTTCATCCCACATCTTATCTATTTCAGCAAAGTCAGAGAAGTCTTCACTGAATTCAAAATCCATTGACGAGATGTGTTGAAGACTCGGAAACTCAGCATCATTGAGATTTTGATTGTCGGCATTGATATCATCATTATTGTCATTATGATGATGATGATGATCATCATCATCATCATCATCATCATTATTATCATCTCAAGAATGAATAGCCGAGTCAGATGCAGTAGCTTTCGAGCTTGAAGATGCTGAGGAAGAATTGTCACTTGTAGCGTGTGGCTGATTAGAGTCTCTCCTCTCCAATCCCCTCTCAAATTCAGTTTCTCTCTGCTCATGCCTTGTTCAGGTACCCCTTGTACTTGAACTCTCTCTCATAGATCTAAACCCTCACCACACTCACCTGAGGCATGGGGTGATCTCGGGGTAAGTTCACTCGATTCTGGTTGAACTATTGGATCTATAACTCTCCTATATTCTAGCACACAATGAGCACTCTGATCAGCGAAGGCTATCAATTCATTTAGGATGTTCATAATCGAATCAAGGTCTTCGACTTTAATGTGCAGTCGAGGGAATTCGATCTCGTAGTCCGGGCCAAATTGACTGTCAAGTCTACCTGGGATATCCTTATTTGACCGCATCATTGCTCGAATGATCAACTGGAGAAATCGTTGAAGCGGAACGAACTTCCTAGCCTTTGAAGGAAACTTTTTAGCATGGACAAGTTCTGCTAATTCATTCCAGATCACCATCGTGAAGTCATACCGACGGTTGAATATGATGCTGTGGAAGAATTTGAGGAATGAACTGTTGCAAGTGTCAATCCCCGCTGTCTTGGATGTGAGGCACCGATTAAGAATCGAAAATAAAAGATGCCACACCGACAAATGGAATTTTCTTCTGAATTGTGAAGGATTGCTCAGTTCTCCTGACTATCCAAGACGCTTTATGTCTCGGCCCAATTCTTCGTTAGATACAAAATATTCAAACTCTGATGATCCAGAAGCAAAGATTGGACTTGGCAAATTCAAGATCTTTCGCAACCTTTTCAGAGTCAGGCGACTCATGTAATTGTCCACGTGCCCTCGAAAATAGAAATGGTTTCCTTCTTTGATATAGGCTAGGGTATGCCAGAATTGTTGAAGGTAAACCAAGGGAACATCCGGTATTGTAGATAATGCATAGGCGATCAGATGTCCTTTTAGTATGGCAGGGATAATTGGGTATTCAAAAGACATGTCGAAGTTTAAGTGATGGTTATTTGGTTTTAGGTGAAGATATAGGGACTTGGGAAACAAAGTTTCATCAGGGGTTATATTAGTAGCTGACTGGGAATATGAAGTAGGTTCGGATCTGATGGAAGGGATTGAGTTTTCATCATCAGATTCATGGGTAATAGGATTGTTTTCCGCAGTCATGGATTTATCTGTAAAATAATAAACAGATTAGACGTTTAACGAAATGAACTTGACACTGACCAAAAGAACCATTTATTGACAAATAATTTAAAAAAAATGCTTTTAAAAGTCTAAAAAATTACACTCCGGCTTCTTTTTAGCTAAAAAAAAAAATCAATTAAAAGAATTAGAACAAACAACAAATTTCTTTAAAAAAATGAATACTAAAATATAAAAATAAGAAATATAGAATCAAAATATAAAAAAATAAAAAAAATTAAATCTACTTAAAAAAATTTAAAAGAAAACAAAAAAAATTTAATCAAAAATAAAACAAAAACGAAGAAACATATAAAAAATAACAAGAAAGAAAAAACTTGTAATTTTTTTTTCACTTTGGACAACTTCTATGGAAAATAAATAAAGGATCTTTCTGATTCTCGAAGAATGAGGGGTAAGGGGATTGATCGAGAAAGATCTCTTGTTCTTATTATAAGATCGTGATTGGATCCGCATATGTTTAGTAAAGAGAATAATCTTCTCATTTGAGAATAATAAAAAAATGGAAAGTGTTCAATTGGAACACGAAAACGTGACTAAATTGGTCCTAGTTACTCTTCGGGACGGAGTGGAAGTTCACGACCCGTGGGCCTTCTACGTCCACGCGGCATTGCTCCGTCAGGCTTTCGCCCATTGCGGAAAATGATAGACTTTAAGGGCATCGTGGCCTAACCGTCGATGTGAAGTTGGGAATAACGAATTGCAAAACATATCATTTTACCATAAAGAGATTCGTCATTCCTGACCCATGCTTCACCTTAATTGTTATTTGAACAAGTAATAACAGTTCATCTATGTTTCTGCTTTACGAATCCCATACTACCCCCCATAAACTGAAAATCCATAACCCCGAGGTGTGAAGTGGGAGAGAAGGGATGTCATAATTGGGGTTTCAAGGGAGGTTGTCTTGACGTAGGTCTGCCTCTAGCCAAGATTAACCTAAGTGAAATGGTTTCATGTTCTATTTCACTCTCCGATGGGGGTTCTTTTCACCCTTCCCTCACGGTACTACTTCGATATCGGTCACCCAGGAGTATTTAGCCTTGTAAGGTGATCCTTGCTGATTCACATGGGATTCCACGTGCCCCATGCTACTCGAGTCAGAGTGTAAGCTAGTGATGCTTTCAGGTACTGGACTTTTGCCATCTAGGGTGTAGCATCCTACTGCTTCGCCAAGCAGCACGTATTGCTCACCCACAACCCCATTTTCACGGTTTAGGCTGCTCCCATATAGGAGGAATATTTTTATGTGGTGCTAACGATTTAATAACTATCTTTGTAGCTCCAGAATATTTCAGTTTATGCTCCTACCTATTATTTGGATATACCAAGAAAGATGTACGGTCTAATGAGGCTACTATGAAATATTTACTCATGGGTGGGGAAAGCTCTTTTATTCTGGTTCATGGTTTCTCTTGG
This sequence comes from Cynara cardunculus var. scolymus, assembly GCF_001531365.2. Lineage (NCBI taxonomy): Eukaryota > Viridiplantae > Streptophyta > Magnoliopsida > Asterales > Asteraceae > Cynara > Cynara cardunculus. The sequence goes on from NC_037529.1 coordinate 27,439,252, forward strand.
CTATAAATCTTTGTTCAACAACTCTCAAACTCTCTGGTTTAAAACTCAAAATTGATCCTCTCCCATTACCATCTCTAAGTCCTCATCGGTTAGAAAAAATTAAACTCCTCGGTCAAAAAAGCTCTTAAGAACTCTCTGGTTAAGACTTAAACACTCTTGTTCGGTTACTCTCTCCAGTCAAAGGATACAAATTTTAACATAAGAAGATTTGTCCAGTCATGTCCTTATCGGTCGAAGAACATTCAAGATCATTCTTAATATGTTTATCATTCAAGGTTCATTGATTTAAGTCCAGAATTAGTCCATATTTGAGTTCAAATTCATTTAAGGCAAAAACATATTAATTACTGTTTACAAACCTTTGGATTGGAATCAAAATTGTTCGAGGAATCAAGATTAGACGAGAACAACCGAAGATTTTTGAGTAAGAAGATGGAGAAGACAAAGATTAAACATCCGATGATGAAGACGATAAGACAACTTCGATAAAAAAATTCAACACTCCCCTTCAAAAATAGGTTCCATATTCAAAAATTTGATCACATAAAAAAATGAAATATTGACTTATATTTGAAAGTACAGATATTTGAAAAACTAATTTTGACTTAAACTGAATTCAATCAAATGAAAATCAAAACATTATCAGTTTAACTAATAAACATAAGATTTTCAAATCATTGATTAAATTTTAAGAAAAATTCAAAATTTCAAATTCAACATACCTAACTTAGATATTAAAAAGATAAAGCGTTTTTTCATCTAAAACTTTTGTAAATAAGTTAGCTAGCTAATAATCTGTATTTACAAAATATAATTCAGTAGTTCCTTTTTCAACATAAATTGGAATCTTATTGTAAGAAAAACCGTAATATCTGAGTTGTGTGCGCATCCAGATAACTTGAGAATAGCAGCTAACAGCAGCTACATATTCTTATTCATGAGTAGAGATTGACACGCAATTTTGCTTCTTTGATGCCCAACTTACCAATTTATCTCCAAGAAATTGAACGTGACCCGAAGTGCTCTTCTTGTCCAACATGCACCCTGCATATTCTGCATCTGAGTAGGAAGTCAATTCAAAAGTAGTACCCTTAGGATACCAAAGTCCTAGATTAGTAGTCCTTTTTAGATAACGGAAAATACGTTTAACAACACACTAAGATGGGACTCTTTTGAATTTTCCTGATATGTGGTACAAAGATGTGTTGAGAACATAATATCAGGTCTACAAGAAGTTAAATACATCAAAGAACCAATCATGTCTCAGTAGGTTTTTTGATCTATAGCTTTACCCGAAGGATCAACATGTAGTTTTGAACCATGAGCCATGAGTGTTTTGATAGATGAACAATTTTCCATATTAAATTTCTTCAAAATATTAGAAATATATTTTGTTTGACAGATAAAAATTCCCGAAGATAATTGTTTAACTTGCAAACCTAGAAATAAGTTTATCTCACCCATCATGCTCATTTTAAATCTTAAAATCATCATGGCAGAAAAGTTTTACAGTATTTAGGATGTGTAGATCCAAATATTATATTATCAATATAAATCTGTATCAAGATAATGTCAGAATTTTTTTAATAAAGAAAGTTGTGTCAATTTTAGCTTTCTAGAAGCCTAAATTCACAAGGAATTCAGATAAAATATCATACCAGGCTCTCGTGGTTTGTTATAGACCATACAATGCTCTGTCACAGATGTATACATGTTCAGGCTTTGACTCATCAACAAATTCATCTGGTTGAGAAACATACACTTCTTCTTTGGGAAGACCATACAAGAATGTTGTTTTGACGTCCATTTGATATACGGTAAAATTCTTATGTGCCGCATACGCGAAATACATTCTTATAGCTTCTATTCTAGCCACTAGAGAAAATGATTCATCATAGTCTACGCCCTCTTCTTGATTATATTCTTTAGCTACCAACCGAGCCTTGTTTCTGATGACAACACCATCTTCATCTTTCTTGTTTTTGAATACCCACTTTGTCCCGATACTCGTATTGTTTTTAGGACATGGAACTAATATCCAAAATTTTAAGGTTTCAAATTGATTGAGTTTCTCTTGCATTGCGATTATCCAATCCGGATATGCTAAGACTTCATTTACCTTAGTCGGTTCAATGTTGCTCAAGAATGTAGAATAAAGACACTCATTAGCAGTAACGGACCTTGTACGTACAGATGAATTTGGATATCTAATAATCTGACTTATCGAATGATCTTTGGTCCACTTACTACTGTAAGGTATGGGAATGTATGAAGATTGATCCGAATTTTGATCCATGTAGGTATTGGGGGAATTTCCTTGAATAGGTTCATGTGAAGGTTCAATATTTAGGGTTGAAATAGGCTAATTATCGGACTGAGGTTATGAGTTTTCATCTTGTACGACTCAAACCTCTGGAAGATTCTTACTCAGACCCTCTTCACATGAAACATGACAACCTTGATCTTCCATGATTATTTCTTCATCAACTTCTTCAGAGACAGTAACTGGAACAGATGGACCAAATATTTGTTGTTCAGATTGAACTTGATTATTTTCCCTAGAAAGAATATTTGAATCATTAGATTTAGTTCCAAAATAATTATGATAAAAATTTTCAAACAGTAAATGCAAATCAGAAATATTTTGAGTAGAAGTGGATGGTTCATTTGGATTTGTATTCCGCGAAGGTTTATTGATCAGGACGGGTGCTCGTTGGTTTATTCAACCTTAGATTCCAACACAAAAATAGAACTCGGCGCAAGTATACACTTCGAACTACTGTCGTCTCGTAACAAGTAATAATGGTAAAAAGTACCAGATTATCGTTCCCACAGAGATAGCTTGTAAAGTTATTTCAAAAAGTCCAGTTTATAAAAACTAATTTCAGATGGCGAATCGAGGGATTTGATTTATATAAAATTTGGGTGGTTTAATTAACACTAAGAAAATAGCAATCTTAAAAAGAAGCACAAGGTGCAACAGTTGATTAAGACATTAAACAAATGATTCAGCAAAATGGTGACATAGCATTCCTGTCACAATTATCTAAAATCAATAAATGATTTTATATTACTATGACAATATCAACTATCGGGTCAGACGGCCTCCCAAGAGCAGACATCGGTCAACGTGCTATCGATACGATATCATTTATGCTAGACGTCGTGAATCCTAGCACAACACAGTGTTACCATCCTACACCGTAGGAGTATAGCATTTGTCAGATACTAAAGCTATTTATAGCCTTCTCCTATTACCTCAGGTTTTGATAGTAAATACATTTTAATACACAAAATTAGTTGTCAATTAATTTTAATGTAACCATCAAATGAAATATTAAGCACCTGAAATAAATAGTAAACTATAATGCTAATAAGACACCTTTGTACTTTCACATCGGCTTTGGTCTTAATTTCCCGTTACACCCCAAGCTAAGGCGTTAGCCCATCATCGCTCGGTTTCTTCTCTCGAAGGATGTAAGGACTAAAAACTAAATACTGAGACGGAAAAGTAAATTGCAGAAAGTAAATCACAAGAAATTAAAAGACAGAAATGTAAATTGCAGTAACGTAGAGGACTGAAATGTAAATGACTGGAATATAAATACTGAAATATAAATACTGAAATATAAATACTGAAATGTAAATGACTGAAATATAAAAGATTGAAATATAAAAGACTGAAATGTAAATGACTGAAATATAAATACTGAAATATAAATTACTAATAACTAAATAATATTAATTATATTAATCTAATAATAATAATGGAAGAGAAAGTACATGTTGGGAAGATAAATAGTACTTTGATGGATGGATAGATGATGGTACTTTGATGAGAAAGCCTTGGGAAGTGGGTTTGACTTTTGGGGAAACTTGCAAGTCAAGTAACGAAACTTGCAAAACAAGTTTCGTTAAGAAGACCGGAAGATCACTTACAAAGTTGTAAAAACTGTTTATTTAAACTACGTAAATTAGCCGTAAGCCACAAAGGATGAGATCCGATGTAAAGTAACGACGATCGGCTAAATCGTAACTTGAAATAAAAGTAAGAAAACATGACGTAACATAAATGAGATGGAGATTTATAGATGAGCACTTAAATTAGAACTTAAGAACGAAATTACAACTACAAAAATCGAATCGTAAAAGTCAAAGAGAACCGAAGCTTAGAACCGTAAGCAATGTTCTTGAGAGCAACTTACAAAAGATTATCCATAAATCTCACAAAAGTATTTGTGAATTAGAGAATTGGTTGTCAAAAGTATATTTAAAACAAAGCTTAAGCCTTGTATTTATAGTCCAAGGAAGGTCCCAAAGTGGGTGCCAACTAATAAGACAAAAAGCCTCTTCAAACTGGGCTTTGACCGAGCCCAAGGCTGTTGACCACGCCTCCCTACTGGATCAGCCCATAATTCCACGGCCCAAGCATTTTTCCAACTCTCGGACAGGTCCTATAGGACCTTGCCACTCTTGGTCCTGTAGGACTGCTGTAGGACTGGGCCCAAAAATGATCAAAAACCTGCAAAAACCAGGCATTAACATTAGATATACTATATTACTACTAATATATAAAAAAGGCATAAAAAGACTCAATTAGGACACTAATGGGCAAATAAAACAAAGGAAAATGGTTAAGAAAATGATGTAATAAGGTTAATAAATTAACACTTATCAACGGGTCCTGAACTGTTTTATCCAGAAGCCACTTCCACAACTTCATCAAACGATACGTTCAAGCTCTCATTGCCGCATTTTGTTCTTTTATTATAGACCCTGTAAACAGCAGAGTTCCTGGAGTAACTGATAAAAACAACTTCACCAGCTTTGGCAGAAATCTTACATTTGTCCTCTTTATCATTTAAAATGAAACACCTGCAACCAAAGACTAGAAAGAATTTGATATTAGGAATTCATTTATTTATGAGTTCGTATGGTGTTTTACCAAACCTTTTACGTATGAGAGAGCGGTTTTGGGTAAAACATGTTGTATTAACAGCTTCAGCCCATGGAAATAAAAGAAGCTTTGAAAAAGCAAGGAGTGTATGAGCAGCTTCTACTAGAGTTCTATTCTTTTGCTCAACAACATAGTTTTGTTGCGGTGTTCGGGCTGCCGAGAATGTATGCATGATTCAATTAGATTTTAAGAATGAGCCCAAAGTTTTATTCTTGAACTCAGTTTCATTATCTGTTCTTATTTTCCAAACAAATAATTGAAGATTCAATTGAACACTTTTAAAGAACGAAATGATAATCTCCTCATTTTCATCTTTAGATTTCAGAAAAGTTGACCCATGTGTATCTTGAGTAGTCATCAACAATGATTAATACGTATCTCTTTCCGTTGATACATTGAACTCGCATTGGACCATAGAGATCCACATGCAATAGATGTAGAGGACGATCAGTGATGAATTCAACCTTAGACTTATGAGAAGCCTTTTTCATCGTACCCATTTCGCATGTTGCACAAACATGGTCTTTGTTGAACTTCTATTCAGGAAGAAATTTTACCAAATTGTCATTCACCAACTTGTTCAGGTTTTCGAAGTTAATATGCGAAAGTCATCGATGCCACAACAAATTCTGCTACATAGAAGACTTGGACATCAAGCAGACATCATTATCTGCTTGTAGATTAGATAAGTCAATTGTATAAAAATTTGATTTTCTGGTACCGGATAGAATTTCCTTACTGTCAGAAGTACGGACACTGTAACGGTTAGATTTAAAACAAACCTTCAGATTTTTATCACATAATTAACCAATACTGAAAAGATTATGATCAAGTCCTTTGACATACGAGACTTTCTTAATAATTAATTTCCCATGAATGACATCACCATATCTAAAGATAGGTGAATACTGATCGTTCCCAAACTTGACAATACCACCAAAAGATTCAATAAAGTTAGAAAGTAATTCTTTCCTACCAGTCTTGTGTTTTGGGCATCCAAAATCTAAGAACCGCACATGCTGGTTAACTTGCACAATGAATCAATTGGTTGTAAGTACCCATATCAGTATGGGTCCTTTGATATTAGATCTAGTTGGTGGTATACTGTAATTACCAAACCAACTTTTTTTGAAAACAATTTTTCCTTTTACAATAGATATATCATTATGAATAAAGGAACAAGCATTATTAAGAGCATGAAAATCAATAAAAGGCACAAATTCATTCCATCCACAATAAGAACAACACTTTTTGCCTTTTGCAAGATCAATTATTTCAATGAATGAATATTTTTTGTACATTCATAGTGTTATTGATTACAGGAATAGCAAAATTGTTCTTCCTAAGTTGATCAGATAATTTTGTTGATTCTACAGATGTAGATCCTTTCACCCACCAAATAAGCTTGAACTTCAAAGATTTATCTGAAATATCATAAACAAAATCATCAAATTTACTTTTATGATGAGCTTTACGTTTCAAATTTTTATTAACACTCTTCTTCTGTTTCTTAGAACGTCTTTTGATTTTATTCTTTTTTATAATAAAGGTTCTCAGAAACAGGTTTTTAATTTTTAGGAAATTCATTTTCAAAATAGATGACCTTTTCAGATTCCACAGTCTTTTCATCTTCATTTATAATAAAGCATCATGAATGGGTAGTTGTTGAGAGAAGTCAAATTTATCAATCTGTTTGTCTAAACACGTATCTGAATTTAAATTTTAGAAAAATTAAGCTCCTCATTTGAAAAAATGACTTTATTAGGTTCAGATGCTTTACAAGAAGTTTTTGTACATGAAAAATATTCAGACTCAGTAAGTTCCTCTTCTTTCTTATTCTTTTCAAAAAATTTATTCAATAAAATTTCTTTTTCTTTTTGGAATGAAAATCTTTCTTCGTTTAAATACTTTCTAGTTAAACAACCTGTTTTTCTAAAATTAGAGTAGGAGTATAAGGCTTTTGTTCTGTTGATCCTCTCTCTCAATGATTTGATAATAATCCCTTTTACCCATCAAAGTATTATGTTTCTGTCTATTCATTTTCAGTGATCATTACTGAGTTTGTTTAGTGATCGCTGAAGCATGTATTGTAATCCTACAACGGTAGTTATACTTCAAGAAGACAAATCTCACACCCAAGAACCTTCAGCAAAAGTCAAAGACTGAAACTAAAGATTAGTGACTAGTGCGTTCGTGATCTGAAGCAGTATTCAGTGATTACAACTTGGTTAACATATGTGTGAAGACTGCACAAGCCTCAATGAATGCTGAAGAGACCTCCAGTGTTATTCCAGCATTCAACGATCAAATGAAGCTTGCCATGCACGATTGTTTTTGTCTTGTCCTTCCACACACAAAGGAAAAACCCATACCCTCTCAAGAGTATAGTACAACACGGATCCGATTAGTCGACTCTAGTGCCCACCAACTATATGAAAGGATGTATGCTCATGAATAGGCAAAAGTACTATTCACTATAGCAAATGACAAATTTTCCTCTAAAAGCTTGACGCATGTTCTGTCTCTTATGAATTGCATTTAATGCAATGTGATAAAATATTCAAGTGCTCTCTTCACTCATGCATGATGCGATACAAGAAAATTAGAATTCCTCTCTAATTCTAAGATGCATACCCAAGAAGAACACACTTTTGTCTTATCTATTTCGGAAAATCTCATATATTTGCTAAGTGTATCTGTGTGTATGTCTAGATTGTTTTAGTTAGATTTGTCTTTACCTTGTCTATCACAAACAATCTGTAAAAATATGTATTGATCTTTCTATATCAATATATATTTTTAAAAGTGAAATTTACTGTGTTTGTATTTATCCCCCCTTCAAAAAACTGACCACTTCTAAACTCTTGTAGATCTGGCTAGGACTAACAAGTGGTATCAGAGTAGGCCTTGATGTTTATATATTTTTGTTATTTATCTGCATTTTATTATATCTTCTTCTTTAGTGTTAGAACACCACTTGTAGAAGTGTACGTAGAGTCCTCTTACTTTAGTCATTTAGGACTTAGTCGTTTGAAACAATATGGACCAAGAGCACTTATGCAAAATATACTAAGAGACAGAGCTCTTATTCAAAACGCTAAGCATCTCACATACAGAGCCCGTGCTCAACCCAGAGGAAGATCAAGGCTTAAGTGTCAAAAAGCTTAAGTACTTGATGCAGAGCTACACTCAATGCACAAAGCCTCTGCATAATACATGTAGAGCCTCTGAGTCTCCTACTCCCATGGTTTGCGTACAATTTGTTCAGACTTATCTCCAAGACTACTAACATAATCTACCATGTTGACTCAAGCCATTCGACTTTCCAAGGAACGTGAAGGTTAAGGACGCTAAACAAGAAGTCAGAGTTTGAAGCCAAGAATCTAGGAGATTCTATTTAGCATAGTTGTATAAAAGGAGGCATCCTTCTCTGGTTATAATTACCTGTTAGATTGCCAAATTAGAGTATGCTCCATAATAGAGAGTTCTTATGAGAGTACTGTTAGATTGAGAGTTTACTGTTTTATACTCGAAATCTAATAAAGCACCCGACTTGTTCAAAACTGTTTTTCATTCTTATTATCTTTTTGAATAATTCTGTTAACCACTTTCAATTACACAGTTCGTGCTTCCATTCAATCTACGATTTTACTGTGTTTATTGATACTTAAGAGGAATCTGGGTTCCAACATTTTGTATCAGAGCCTACTAATCAAATCAATTGATTATGTGACATTCTGTCATTTCGAAGTTTCAGGTTAGCATTTTATTATAAATCCTAAATTTAGAAATTATATTTCTCTAGGATCTGGTCTCAGCGATTTGAATTCTTCTGGCTTAACTCCCAAGTTTTATCGAAAGTTCACGCCTCAGTGGGAGATCAGATACAGTTAACTCATGTAATGCCAAATATTTTAGAAATGCTTTTAATAAAATAAAGTTGATATTATAAATTTTTAAGTTAAAATACGAAAGTCCCATTTGAGTGACCACTTGATTTATCAAAAGTTGGAGTTTTGGATTTATTAATGCTATTATATTAATGTTTGGGCAAATTATATAGTGGGTTTATTTGTATTAAAAAATAAAAGTCTTGTTTGGATTTGGGCCTTTAGAGGCAAGCCCGTTTCCTTTTCTTAAAAAAAATTCTCATATAAATACCCCTCATCCTTTGAAAACTCTCATTTTCCACGCATCGCCAACTTAAAATCTCTTCATCTCTCTCTAAGAGCAAACACTCTCCAGCCGATTCCATCTTCAAGCAAGAAATTCTCTCAATCTTGAAGATTCTTCAAGATTATAAAAAGGTATGATACTAATTATTTCACTTTTGTAAAACATCATAAGTTTGCATCTTCTTTCTTCCACATCTTGATCTTTTAGTTAAAAAAATTTCAAAGAACGAAAGAGGGGAGATTATTCATCAAAGACATTGTTAGCTCTCATATTTCATTCAATGTAAAAGTATGAAAAAGTATTACTGCAAGTGTTGGCAGAAGGGTTCTACCACAGAAGACCACAGAGGACCAACAACAGAAGCTATACAAAAGCGTACAAGTCAAGAATGACAGAACCTCTGTTGTCTCTCATAGAGGTTCTGGAAACTGATCCTCTGGCATCAAGTGCTTACAAGTCATATCCAGCAGAGCCTCTGGGATGGCTNAACCACTTCTCACTGCTTTACTTAGGTTTGTTAGCTACACGTTCTTATCACGTGACTATGTTTGTAATCTGCTTTATTTGAACGGCTTAGATCATTTCACTTGTCTAGGTCATGTCAGAAAAGCCGTTAGGAACTAGTATAAATAGCAGCTTAGGCCTTTGTAATTTGGGGCGCTTCCGTATTGTAATTGTCAATATTTTCAATAGAATTGAAAATCATTTGAAGCTATTCTCTCGTGTTCTTCATTCTTCATTTGTGTGTTCTTGGTTGATTTCTTACTCTGTTTGTTCATATATTGTTTCCGCTGCACTTTTATTGTCTAAAAGATCATCCAGAGTGTTTGGTTAATATCATAAGCGGAATCTAAAGGTCCTAACAATTGGTATCAGAGCAAGAATCAAATTCTAATTTGATTTATTCTGTTCTTGGTATTAATCTGTATTTGCTCAAGAACACCAGTCTTCTTCTTCAGGTTACCCTGTTTTACTCTATTCTATTAGTTTCATCTTATTCCTATTCTTCTTCTTCTTTCAATGGCGAATCTGGCCAATACATCTTTCATGAGTACTGGTTCTCAATCTAAACCTCCCACGCTTATACGTGAGGAGTACCTCCAATGGAAGGTGCGAATGGTTAATTTTCTGGAAGGAATTCACCCAAGGATATGTGAATTTCTTTATAATCYTCCTTATGTCCCTATGAACTTAATTCCTAGAGTTCCAGCCACTGGAACAACTCCAGAAATTCCAGAGCATTATGAACCACGTCCTGTTGCAAACTGGACTGATTAGGACAAAATTATGGTTGAATTGGGCTGCAAGTGCAAACGATTGTTAATTATGGCAATACCTCACAAAATCTTTAAATGCATCGATCACTGTCAATTATCCATCGATATTTGGGCAGAGTTAGAGAAGCAGATTGAAGGAGGTAAGAAAACACTCAAAAACAATTGATCAATTTGCATTGACGAGTACCACATCTTCAAGGCGAAAGAAGGCGAATCCCTGTCTGACACATACTCTAGACTGACCACCTTAATTAGTAACTGCAAGAGGTATGGAGTCATGAGAACGGCAGAGGACAACAACTCTTTATTCTT
>NC_037529.1:27455365-27456620 GCF_001531365.2 Cynara cardunculus var. scolymus
GCAGAGGCTGAATATGTAGCTGCTGCAAGTTGTTGGTCACAAGCTCTATGGATGCAAACCCAACTACGTGACTACGGCTAGTCTGTCAACAAAATCCCCAACCTCTGTGATTCAAAGAGTGTTATTCCAATTTCAGCCAATCCAGTCCAACATTCTAAGACAAATCATATCGACATAAGGTACAATTTTCTTAAACATCAACTTGAAGAAGGTAATGTCGAGTTATACTTTGTAAAATCAGAATTTCAATTAGCTGACCTCTTTACTAAAGCCCTAGATGAGAAAAGGTTCAATTTCCTTGTAGAGAAAATAGGAATGACATGTCTACAGTCCTAGTTGATGGTTGTCTTATTCTTTATTCTTTATTGTATATAATTTTCTTTTAAATTTCATTATGTATATAATTTTATTTCATGAATAACCTTTCACTTGATTTTATAGTTAACAGGTTTRACCTCGCAGAGACTTGCAAGGTTTGAGGGGAAGTATGTTCTTTCAAAATAATAAAACCTTTTGAAGAAGAAAAATGTTTTTTTTAAATCACAGAAGCCTTTTCACAGATCCTCTGTGATCGCTTACAGAGGCTCTTTGAACGGATCTTCTGTCGATACTTCTTCTTAGGATTTTAAATGTTTTTTTTTTATTCGAGGGGGAGCCATGGAAGCTGGCTCAGAGGGGGAGTTTTTGAAATTAAAATCAAACCACATAAGGTGCCAAAACTTTTGAAGTATCTTGTTCTCAGAGGTGTCAACTCATCAGAACCTCTGGCGCTTCTAACAGAGGCTCTGTGGGTTTGAGCTGAGCAAGTACTCATCTCTCTGTGGATTTTCAAACCGTTTTAGGTAAAGGTGTAACATATTAGAAGGCCCGGCACATATCACAGAGGCCCTATTACCCTTAGGCCTCTGACAGAACTCTCTTAATAGTTCTTGTCTATTGATATGGTGCGCGTGGTTCTGTGGATAAGGGTTAGAACCAACATGCGCGTGTCAGAAAAGGAGGCACACGTCATCAATCGCGCGTCTTCCTAACACGGCGTGTCATACCTTTTGAGTCGTTTCAACCTAAAACCACTCATCACGACCTTTCGTCAATAAAATGGTTCAATTCAAAATTCCTCACTATAAATACCCCTTTCCCCCCAAATGAAAAACCTTTACCACTCTCATATTCTCCGGTGAACCTGCATCTTGCGAACCACTCAAGCAAAACCTGCAAAAATGTCTTCCTCCTCAGCATCTGCTCAATCAGTCAA
>NC_037529.1:27457060-27467738 GCF_001531365.2 Cynara cardunculus var. scolymus
TTACGCCTCTCACCCTACCAATAAATCATTGGTACCCATGGAACTAAATGTGGACAAATTGCGAACTGCCCTGCCTTTACCCACCCTGGAATCCCTTAATTTGAATGCTTATGCTGCAACCCCGACAGATGAGGAATTAATTCAATTCCTTGAATTCCATTCCTATGCAACCCAAATCGTCAAACGGATTCAGTTCAAGCGCAAAGGACTACCCTCTGTCTGGAATACCCTGTTCTCAATAGTAAACTGCTGCTTAACAGGGAAGGTGGGAAGTCATGACCAGAACTCGCACGCAATGATGTCTATCGTCTATGGAATCTACTTCAACCTACCTTTGGATTACGCACAGCTTATATTCGAGGATATGGTTGGATTGACCAAAAAGAAATGTGCAACACAAAGGGAAGAAAAGTCCAAGGTCAAAGCACAGAAGAAGGCCAAGGAAGACATGAACCAACCAAACTTAATTCTACAACGGTTCTTTGGTCTCGTCTTTGGAGATCTGATAGCAGCAAAGCTACCTTCTGTGGAGCCCAACGCAAGGCTGTACCCGTTCAAAGAATTTCATCCAACTAAGCATGAGCAAGGGTACATAAGCCCCAGACCCTTATCAAAATCCATGCTCAGGTTCCTTAGTCACGGAGATAGGAAGGCCTACAGATGTGGATTTAGGAGGTCAGAGCCGGTCCCTGAGACCCCACCACGCATAGGAATCCCATTAGGTGAGAAAATTGAAAAAATGAGGGTTGAGGGACGAACGGAGGAGCCAGAAGTGGCTGGTAAGGTGAGTGAGGCTGGCCTTAGAATTCCAAGTCCCCCACCTAAGAAGACCAAGAAGACACAGAAAGGTGCCGACTCTTTTGTGAAGAAGAAGGGGAAGAAGAGGCCTGCAGAAGAAGAGGGCCCAAGTAGTACTCTGCAGAAGCCTAAAAAGAAGAAAACCAAGAAGGCCCAACCGACAGAGGTTGTGGTCACAGAGGCTGATGTTCTAGAGAGCCCCGCAGAAGCTACTACTCCCAAACGCAGAAGGTTGCGCAAGGTCGTACAAGAGGAGTCCCCAACGGCGTATATCCATGATGTCATTTTCAACCTCCAACAGGAGTTCAGAGCGCCAATCAATGTGACAGAGTTGGGGACAGAAGTTGTCTTAGATGAAGAAGAAGAGGAAGTGGAGTTAGGAGAGGGAGAAAAATATACCACAGGTACACATCCTAGCCCTCCTCCCAGTGCTACCCACACTACTAGGGGCCTTGTTCTAGAGGTATCCCCTATTGAACAAGGCATGCAAATGCCAAGCCCAACCCAAGCTAACCTCGCAGAGGACATTCTTCAGTCCTCTGTYGATCGCACARCCGGGCAACCACATACTACTCCTACATCCTCTCAAAAGGATGAAGGTTTTACTACAAGAGTCCCATCCCCCAAGGACTCGCCACATCCTAAAGAGGCATCTGTTGCCTCTCCACACATGAGTGACCAACCAGAATGTGCTTCAGAGGCATATGTGAGAGTCACCGCGACAGAGGGTCTAGAACGCCCAATGTCCACACTCGATCCCTCTGCCATGTTAGGCTCTGAACCTACAAGGCACGATATCGACATAACACCGGTAGGCTCTCCTCACAGAGAAGTCCAAGGATCTGGTGGAAGTCCCATAGCAGACTATGCAAAATCAGTCGCTGAGGGAGCCTCTCGCTCCGAGGCTACTAGGTCACCATGTATTGGTGATCTAGGCTCCCAGGATACCTATGTGACAAAGGGGGAGCTACAAACCTTCGCCACAACGGTATTCCAAAAGATGGACGAGTTGAAAAGCTTGTTCATCTCGCGCACGATGACAGAAGACCTTTCTCCTATCACAGAGGCTCTGAAGGAGTTGTCATCCACAACCGYAGAACTCAAGATGACTCTTGCAACCCTTCAGAGCTCTGTCCTACAAAAGGATGATCTTGTAGAGGCATTCAATGCTCTGACCCTCAATCCTTCTTCAATCCAGACGTTGAAGACAGAACTATCAGAGATGGCCACTCAGTTTGCCGCTGATTTCGTCTCTGCGGGCTATACAGACTACTTAACATTCAAAGACGAAATCAAGCAAATGTTCGCTTCTGCTGTCACTTACGGCGTGGATACCAAGTCATCCAGGGCCAATATCAACCATCTAGCCACTCGCAGAGCGCTAGATGCGATGGTGAAGCTCTGGGAGACATCGTGCGTAAACATACAGACCAACTTCTTAAAGAGGCCCGAGCCTTCAACACGGCGATTAGAGACTAAACTTCCCAGCTCATGAAAGAGGGAGACCTCCTTAGAAGCGAAATCTATCGAAGCGTCTCCAAGTTGAAGTGGTCGACAGAGATAGAAATAAGTCACGCCTCTGTGCTCGCAGAAGAGGTTATTAAGAAAATGAAGAAGGCGGCCACCAAGATTCTGAAGAGATTAGAGAAGGCTCCCCTGGAAACATGCAAGGCATAAGCCACCAAACACCATGACGATCAAGGAGATGATGACCATGATCGTCATGAGGGGGAGAAAAAGGCTGAGAAGAAAGATGAGCCAAAGAAGACTTCTGCCAAAGGCGTCAAGATAGTGGACTCTACAGCTGCCTTGTTCTCAAAAGGCAAAGAAAAGGCACCAGAGCCTAAAGACAAAGGCAAAGGCAAAGCTGTGGAAGAGACACCACAGAAGGGGTCGTCAAGCTCAGAGTCGCTAGTGCAAATAAACGAAGAAGATTATAATGACCCAGAGCTCCTTCAAGCATTAAAGGCTTCCTTGGCAGAAGCTCAAGCAAGAAATGGCAGAGGCCCCATTCCTAGAGCAGGAGAAGGCTCTTCATCAAAATTCCCACAAGTCCAAGGAGAAACGTCCACGGGTACGTCCGACGCTCTGCAAGGAACTGTCAAACCTATCCTTGCAGAGGGGTCAACCCAAAGGCCAATACTTGAAGAAGAGGAAGCCAAAGTGCCAGAGTCCGCCACAGTAGGAAGGGTCTCTGAGATATTCGAATCAATGAGCAAGATTCCCATGCAACAAGTACGCACAGAGCCTGTTACTACTGTGGAAGAGATTTTGATGTGGAGATACTCTGCAGTAGACACAGATCCCCCCTATGATCCAGAGCTTACAGGTATTCCTTCTGCTGATGCCAAGTTCCAGTTCTCTAAGCTCTTCAGGCCACGTGAGCAAGTCTTCTCAGAGAACGTGATTGTGTCACTTGAAACAATTTCTCCAAGGACCCTGCTGAAGAGGAAGGTGCTCTATGCTCAATACGTTTTGAAGAGGAATGACAGCAACCTATACACGTTCACAGATGCTGACCTTCACAACCTTTGTGTATTTGATTTGATTTTCTTGCACAAAATACTTAACAAATACATAGAGAGGAGGTCAAGCTATGCTCTGTCGCTTAAAAGGCTTATCGAGTCATTCGTGCACAAGTGAAGTACTACAACCAGAAGGACTTCGAGATAGCAATAAGATTAGCCCAGTCAGATCTTAAGATCACCCCTCCAAACAACAGGCCAGGATGGATACTTAGGTGTCATCCAAACTCCATTGTTCACAACCCTRTTTTTGGGTTTGTGTTCTTGGATAAGGAAAACATCCTAAGGTTCTTCAATCCGACAGAAGCGAACAAATACTCCACAGAGACCCTTGAATGGGTATTCAAAAAAGCAGTAGCAGAGGTGAACAAAGGGCATCTTAGGAAGGGTGAAGTGTCTGGCATTCTGGAAGCTATCAAAGTACAAGTCAACTTCAGAGAATCGATCTTCAATGTCTACAGAACCATCAAGACTGAAATGCTATATGCCATAGACGACTATCCAGACTCTATGGTTGGATAAACTTCTGTAATAGTTTTGGCCTAAGCAACACAATTTTGTAATTCTTTCCTTATGTAATTCTTTTCAGAGGATGAATTTGTTTTATCTCCTCTTGTAATTCTTTCAATTAAGTCATTTCTTGCTTTAAATTGTCAATTTTTACTTTTTCATACTTAGGGGGAGATTGTTAGCTCTCATATATCATTTAATGTAAAAGTATTACTACAAGTGTTGACAGAAGGGTTCTACCACAGAAGACCATAAAGGACCAACAACAGAAGCTATACAAAAGCGTACAAGTCAAGAATGACAGAACCTCTGTTGTCTCTCACAGAGGTTCTGGAAACTGATCCTCTAGCATCAAGTGCTTACAAGTCATATCTAGCAGAGCCTCTGGGATGGCTCAAAGAGGGCCTGCAGTTTATCTTCTGTGAAGAACCACTTCTCACAGCTTTACTTAGGTTTGTTAGTTGCACGTGCTTATCACATGACTATGTTTGTAATCTGCTTTATTTGAACGACTTAGATCATTTCGCTTGTCTAGGTCATGTCAGAAGAGCCGTTAGGAACTAGTATAAATAGCAGCTTAGGTCTTTGTAATTTGGGGCGCTTCCGTATTGTAATTGTCAATATTTTCAAAAGAATTGAAAATCATTTGAAGCTATTCTCTCGTGTTCTTCATTCTTCATCTGTGTGTTCTTGGTTGATTTCTTACTATGTTTGTTCATATGTTGTTTCCGCTGCACTGTTATTGTCTAAAAGATCATCCTGAGTGTTTGGTTAATATCATAAGTTGAATCTAAAGGTCCTAACAGACATGAAAATGTCTTCAAGAAGGATAATAATCTATGATCCATGTTCTTTGAACTCCAAAGTGGGAAGAAAAACTCTTTACATGTGAAATTTAGTTTTGAAGTGATAAATCTTGCATGCAACTTTAATCTATCCTATCTTTATCGAAAACTCAATGGAATCGGGAAAGATTCTTCCCTGGAGATTTAAATTTATTTTTCTAGCTTGAAAATGGTGTTAAAACTTGGAAATTGATGAGTTCGACCCCAAATGACTGCCACTCGGTGAGCATGCAATCTGTTTCGAGGGTTATGTAACTCAAGATTGAAGAGTAACGATGAGGAATTTAAAACCCACTCAAACTTCTTGGTATTTGGGAATAGTCGGCTGAGCTCATTATTTTTAATGATGTGACAAGTTGGGCATAAAATTACTTTTGGAAGGTTCCTATTTTTAGAGTTTTGAGGAACCCAAAAATATTTGGAACATAATTTATAATCTGTCCAAAAATCAGCTTTTGAGTAAAGGATTTTGATTTCTATTAGATAAATTTTGGGCTGTTTTTAGATTAAATAATAAAATATCAACCTTATTTCATAAAAATCCGATGGCATTACATGGGATTCAACTTGACTCTATCTTCGTCAAGAACCCATAGGTGATCTGAATGTTGGATGTTGGTCTATTTAGGAAGGCAAGGCAGGCATTGAGAGCTTCAGACTCCGTTCTCTTGGATATTCATCATCAAACCAATGAGTTCTCACGACGGCCCCACTTTTAACGCTTTGTTTATTGTTTTGTTGGAAAAGCATGAGATTAAGCAAACTATGCATGTTACTTGTTTGAAACCATTGGACTAAGGAACTGCTTAGCCAAGTCTTGTTTGAAACCATTGGACAAAGGAACTGCTTAGTCAAGCTTTGCTTGAAACCATTGGACTAAGGAACTGCTTAGTCAAGCTTTGTTTGAAACCATTGGACTAAGGAACTGCTTAGTCAAGCTTTGTTTGAAACCATTGGACTAAAGAACTGTTTAGTCAAATTTATTGTGTCATGAAAAATTGACAGTTATTGCACTTTGAAATAAATGCTAAATTGATGTGCTTGGGAGTATATTTTCCAAATAAAGTCCCCGTCTGTAAACGCTACTTGTTAATTCGGGCACGTTCCCGGGCCGTGGTATTGTGGATAGCCGCTATTGTGTTGACAGTCCCACCCAGAAAAGGGTGCACATTACCTATGTTTTCTTGTCTAATCATATGGAATTTGGACCATCGCTTAATTAGTACATCTACGAACTGTGGGACCTAAGTAAGTGTACGGGCTACATATGGTCGTTCGTAAAATAATGGGGCAAGTTGGTCAGGTAAGGCTCAGTAGCGTCTCAAGTTTTTACATCGTGGAAGATTTACATTTATTAAGTGCAAAAGATTCRCATAAGTTTGCAAATATTTGGTTTATGCATTAAAGTGTTTTATGCATATGAAAACCCGTGAGCTTACCAACTCTTTGTAGTTGACTCGTTTTATGTTCCATGCTTTTCAGGTAACAAGTAAGAAATGAAGTATTTTGGGAGCATACTTGTGGAAAAACTGATTAAGYTCGCAATGGAAGCTTTTGTAAAAGATGTATTTGTCAAAAATTTGGTTATGATGTTAAACTCATTTTTATTTTGAAAAATTGAAAAGTGTTATTTATTAATTGTTGTTGTGACTCGCTTGCCTGTTACATCTCGTGTTTCCGCTTTAGCGGGGTGTGACAGATTAGTCGAGTTATATCCAATAAGGATAATCCTCTTTTGTTGGTTATTTTTTTAAAACACGTTTCATTCAGATCTCAAATCAAATTCTTTAAAAATGTTTACTTTAAGTATTCTGCGAAACTAGTAGTTTCATTAGCTTAGATTTTTCTACTTCATGCTTATTATCTATCCATAACTTGTTTGAAATGTCTAAACAATCTTGGAACTCTATGTATAGTGCCGGTTCTCTCACAAAACCTCCTACTCTCATTAGAGATGAATATCCTCAATGAAAGATTAGGATGATAAATTTCTATGAAGGTCTAGACCTTGAACTGTATGAATCTATTCAAAATGGTCCTTATATGCCACGACCCTAATTCCTAGGGTTCTACCTGCTGGAGACACCGTCGAAATTCCTACAAGACGTGTTCCCAAAATGCGAAGAGATCGGGACGATGAAGACAAAAGACGAGTGAGAGTAGATCAAAAGGCCAAAAGGCTTTTGATAATGGCTCTTCCATACGAGATCTTTCAATCTCTAGATGCCTGTGAATCCGCCAAGGATTTGTGGGATCAGTTGGCAAATCAGCTTGAAGGAGGAATCAAGATGAAGAAGAATAGACGTGCTCAGTGTCTCAACGAGTACAACAACTTCCAGACCCTCCCCGATGAGTCTCTCGAGCAGACTTATCATCGTTTCCACATGCTAATCAATAAGTGCAAAAAGTGCGATATGATTACAACTCAAGAAGAAAATAATATGCTCTTATTGCAAAGGTTGAATAACGAATGGAGGAACTTGTCTATGTCCCTTCAAGCAAATCAGGATTTCCAATAGTGGAGGCTGAATGAAGTCTACGGCATCTTGCAGGCACAAGAACAAGAGGTGCAGAAGAACAAGGTCTCTCTGGGTAGACCTCTAACTCTTGTCTCTGACTCCAGAGAGACTGGATCTAGCCAACCATCCAGAGAAAAAAAATCTAGAGATCATAGAAGAAGAGGGAAAAAAGCTTTGGTAACAGAGAGTGATGATGAAGACAAAGCTTCAAGCTCTGAAGATGATGACATCAATGCATTTGCACAATCCTTAACACTTATCACCTAGGAATTTCAAAGGAAGTTTGGCAAACGGGTATTTGAGAAGAGAGGAAGTAGAACTGACAGAGGGAAGGATAGAAGTTTTGAGCCAAAGAACCCTCCTTCTCAATTGATCAAGAAGAAGGAAGAACAACCTGACAAGAAGAAGCATGCAGTTCTATGCTTCAGATGCGGAAGAATGGGCCACTACTCAAAAGAGTGCATAGGCCCTCTGGTCAAAGACGAATTGTACTACAAAAACAAGTACAAGTACAACCGGCCCCAGAGGAGTCTCAAGGACAAAACAAGAGAACTGAGTCTCTGACTCTACATCAGAAGAAGTGGACCAAGCTCACTTCTACGCTATGGCTGTTGATCACAATGCGGTAGAGTCTGGATCTGGCTCTGACTCTTAGGTATGCTCTACTTCTGCCTATTCCCATTCTGAACAGGAGCAAATCATCTCTATTTTAACCCAAGATTTTGCAAAACTACAACAAAAACTCTCTGACGAAAAGGCAAAAAGAAAATCTTTAGAAAAGGAAAATAATTTTTTTGAACATGAAACAGAGATTTTGTCTGTAGAAAAGGAGGAGCTTTCTATGGAGAAAGATATAATTATCAAAACCAAACTCTTCACAATTTTTTTTAAAAACGGAGTGCTCAGAGTGGAAAAGGCTATAAAGAAGAAGGACAAGGAAATAATAGAGAAAGAACGTGATAGATTAAATTGTTTATCCTTGAAAAATTATTTTCGAAAGGAAAAGGAATTCTTACACCAGAGCTTACAAAATAAAAACAGCTCTTGATTAAAAATTATCAAGTTGTTCAGCAGGTGTAAAAAAAGATAAATTCTCAACAGGATAAAGCAGGTGTAACACCCCATACCACACATTGCATGTAACACATACTTCATACACCAGAAATACATGTTTATACACCACTTTGGTCCCTTAATACAAGAGTCTACAAGTACATAATACATGATTCAAAAATTCAAGATACAACTCTTGTACTAATCAAGATTCATTTACAAAACTATACGTATCACTAGCAAATCTTCATGCTGTTAAACACATATGGAAAATATTACATTTTTCCCTTCCCCTTACCTCCTGCATTTCCTGCAATACATGTTTAAAATCACAAAACAAGGGTTAGAACGAAAGGTCTAGTGAGTAACCCTATTTATGTTATTGCAGGGTGAGAATCACCAAAAGTTTTAAGTAAAACAACTTTTCATATATATAACAAATATATGAACGAGTAAAAACATAATACCAATACCTTTCACTTTTCAAGCCAAATTCTCTGCTTGCAAACAATACATTAAATCCAAACAGGTTTACACTAACCAATTTATTACAATGCCACTTTTAAACCTTTCAAATGAATAAGGTTTATTCAAAGTTTCAGGCCAAACTTGTTACTTGCTTCTCAATAACATCTAGACTATGATTTCCATTAAGAACCCTGATCCTAAACCTTTAAATCACAAAGAAATAAAGATTTCAGACTACGGTAATCTTAAAGGATATAATAGTAAGAGCTATAACGCATAACACACATACAAATGCCACCCTTATATCCAAAGGTACACCTCTACTTGATATGTCACCCTTATCCCATGGTACACCTCTCTTTGATATGCCACCCTTATCCCATGGTACACCTCTCCTTGATATGCCACTCTTATTTCCTCATCAAAACATTTTGTAAAACAATTCCATATTGAACAGACCGTAGTCATAAAGGTTCCTATGGAACTTTATTAGTTCAAAATCATCCTTACCAAAAATTCCCATTTCATATAAAAATGATAAATATAACAATATATATATAACAATTCATAAATCAAAGTGTAATTCCGGTCAACATAAGTTTGGCCAGAATTCATCTCCGGTCAAGCCTTGGCCGGATTACCAAAAATCCGAACAACACTTTATAATCTGTCCAGTTTAATAATTCGGTCAATACTTTATGATTTTGTCCGATTTAACAATCCGGACAACACTTAGTTGTATTCCTACTTCTCCGTGCGATATTCATGTCCGATTTATAATTCTCAAATCCGACTAACTTATTACATCGTACAACATGAATATGTAATTAAAGCTAAACCGGACAACAAGTGTCTGATTTAGGATTAAACCGCTCAACCCTTTACCCGGTTTAACCCTAAACTGCTCAACAACCAACCGATTTAGCATAATTCGGTCAGAATTATCATTTGTCAAGTAAACTTTTTTCAAAACTCAATTATACATACAATTTAAAGTATTTGAAAAGCATTTAACCACTCACCTTATGAATTTCCTTAGAAATCAGATGAATTCTTCTTCAAAATAAGCAATTCGTACAAAGCTTCCCTCAATTCACTCTTAGGTTCAAAATATAGCAAGAAAGTTTATTTGAAAACCTTCCTTCCTATTTATACCCTTTCTAAAGTAAGTAAGGCGGCTAAACCGCCCTTACTATCCATACATGCACATTGCATATATATACATAATTTCATACCAAATTTCATGCACATATATAACTGATAGTCCCAGAAATCATACAAACATTAAGCAATGTTCAAGAATCATGATGAACATCAAAGATGGAAAGAATATGAACAAAGGATGATTAGATTGATAGAGAGAGAATATTACAACACTAATCTTGATCAATCTGCTAATGACGATTGTTAATGACAATTACAAGGAAATCACTATATATACTAGGAAATTGTAAAGGCTAAACTATGACAAAACAATTACACTAAGGAGAAACTTGAATACAACATTAAAGCACTGACTTGAACCCAACATTCTMCCCCTTTGGATTCAAGTTTGGACCCTTGTGAATTTCGTTTTGCGCAGTCCAAGTATTTTCTCTAACCTTCTAAAGCATTCCTGTACTGAATCTTCTCCTTGAGCACATTTATGGCGTTGACACGCAAGTATATTTCTTTGGCATTCATCCGTTCAGATTCCACAGTCTTTTCGTCCATCACCCTCTTCAAATCAAGTGCCCTCCTTACAAGCTTGATCGTACCGTCAGAATACTTGTTCAACTCACTGAATCTCATGAACTTTTGACTTGAAGTTGAGCAAAGTAGATAACCCCAAATTCTGGACTTTCAAGCACCATGTAAACTGGATAGCCTTCAATGTCTTCTAAATCTTGATTAGGTCTTTTGAGGTTGATGATTCGTTGACTGTCTTCAAGACCCATTTGAATATCAATGACCATTGACA
>NC_037529.1:27467863-27470067 GCF_001531365.2 Cynara cardunculus var. scolymus
TGTAAACACAGGATACCAGATTCTTAACAGTTTCTGAGCATCAATTTGTTTGATCGTGACGATTCTATGCTTTGTACGAACTTGACTGATAGGCTGACACTTGGCTTTCAAAAGGTGACGATATTCAATTCGGTAATCTTTTGGCTTCTTGTGAATTCCAAGAACTCTGTCAGCACTAAGCAATTTTCTGCGGCGAATGAAAATCCCAAAGTAGATATCTTCCAAGTAAGGCTCTCGGATTCTTTCACGATCATAACCAAAAAAGTTTGCTCTGATGTGAAAAGGAATGTAATTCTTTGAGAAAATCTTGGTAGGATCAACAGTTTCTCTTTGAGCACTTACTTCAGGCACATCAGGTAAAGCAGCAGTAGACGATTCTGGAATAGTCTGACTATCAGCTTGAACGGGAAAAGTTGGATCTTCTTCATCTACGTCAGCATCAAAATCAAAATAAATTCCAGTTGATTCGTCAATATTATCAAAATCTTCACCAAAATCCTGCTCCCTACCCAGAGTAGTAGAGAAAACACTGTTGAATCCTATATTGGCAGACAAGTCCATTAACAACCTTGTTTCTACTATGGAGTCCGCCGACTTTTCAACCATTGGCTCGATCCTTGGACTTGTCTCCACATCTTCTTCTTCAATAACAACAGCCTCAATTATTCTTTCCCGAACTGTTTCCGGGGCAGAACCTTCAGCAGTTACGTCCTGAGCTAATGACTCTTCACCCATCCTTGCACCTAGTTGAGATGTCTCAGCCAATCTCTGTCTTTTCATCTCCCCCTCATGACTATCAGGATCATCCTGATCGTCATGTCTTCATTTAAGAGATGTGGCTTGAGACTTGCAAGTTTCTTCAAGTATAGATACCCTTTCAACAAGAGCATCCATTRAAYGTTTCAGATCTTGGGAATGAGATGTGATTAAGTTGCTGACTTTAGAAAAACTAGCTTTAATCACATCCTGAAAAGTCAAGAACTCTGAGGCTCAAATTACAGGGTTAGTATAAATTTGTTGGCGTAAGAGACCAACCAAATCTGCATCTTCAGCGTCTTCACTTGGAGAAGCAATCAACTTAGCATATAGAAGAGATTTCAGCTCGTCCACCGATTGATCTGGTACTGACGGTTCAGGTACTGGTGGTGGTGATGGCGCAGATGGTGGCTCTTCTACAACAACTTCTTTACCCTTCAACAATCTCTTCAAACTAGCAATTTGAGCGTCAAAGTTTTCTTGAACAGCCTTTAGGGCGCCGTCCAAATATTCCCTTGACACAAAGTCAGGTAAGCTCACACCTGGTTCACGTAGAATACCAGTTGAAACAAAAGTTGAGTAAACTGTTGTGCCTACGTTCAATGTTGGCCTAATGTTAGCATTGGTAGGACTTCCGACCTGTCCTCATGAAATGTCAAATGACATCACTCCGGTCGTTCCAGCTAGTTCACCAAGAATTGCACTTGGAGCAACAGCTGCTTCTGACTCATGTGTACCTAAGTGTATCGGCTCAAGACTCGAGGTGCACAGAATCAAAGTCGTAGGCTGGGGCAGCGACCTACTAGTTTCAATAACTACATTCTCCGATTGAGAAGTAATTAGCGTATGAGCTAAATCCCCATGTGAAATTGAAACAATTGGTTGTTGAGAACCAATTGAGTGGATAGGAGGGGTGTGCAAATGCATAGTTGTGTTAGCTATGTCTGCTTCAATACTAACATTCAACACATGAATGTCAGTAGTAGATGTGGTTGCCCGGCTAAGTGTTTCGGTTTAGGAAGGAGCTGATCTTCTTTTTTTGCTCCACTAACACCCTCTCCATTTTCTTTTTCTTCCCGTTCTCTCAAACTCTCTTCATTTTCAACTTCAACTCCCTCATCTTCTCCTTCATTTGATAAATCTTGAAGAATGCGATCATAATCATCACATTCATCAACATTAAATGATAAAGAACGTAGACTCGGACAAGGTTGCTGAGCTGAATATTCAGGAAAGATCGTAGCAAGATCATCCACAAACGTTCCAACAGAAATATTTTGAGCATTTGCTCCATCATCATCATCATTATCTTTATCACCAGAATCTGCTCGATTATCTGATTCAGTAGCTTCCGAACTAGATGAAGCTCTGGTAGTTAAAGTGCGTTGCTGATCAGAAGCTCCCCCCACCTGTTCACCCCTCTCACTTACATTTTCTCTCAGCACACT
>NC_037529.1:27470167-27472528 GCF_001531365.2 Cynara cardunculus var. scolymus
ACCTTATCTTTCCGCAGATAATCTTGTAAAATCTGTATTGATCTTCTTTATCAATATATATTTTAAATTTGAAAATTGTGTTTGTATTCATCCCCCCATTCTACAAACTGTTTAGTATTC
Source organism: Cynara cardunculus var. scolymus (assembly GCF_001531365.2). NCBI lineage: Eukaryota > Viridiplantae > Streptophyta > Magnoliopsida > Asterales > Asteraceae > Cynara > Cynara cardunculus. Next base: position 27,470,288 of record NC_037529.1, read on the forward strand.
TTGTAGACCCTTTGGGACCAACATAATCCCTCGCTGATCTTCAAGCTCTAATCTTCAAAGTTTAAATTCAGAAGCTGAATAATCAAAGAGGATGGATTACATAGTGTCAAAGATGAGTCACACTAGAGTAAAAATTACTCATCATACCTCTGGTGATGATTTTAACTTCTTATCTGAAGTTGAACGAGAAGAAGCTCTTAAGGCTTAGCAAGAACTAGAACATCAACAACAACTGCTGAATGAAAGCCTCAAGTTGGCTAAGGCTTTGTCCTTCGATACATATATTGAAGAAAAATTCAAAAGAAAAAACCTTATTGATGTGCTAGCCCTTCTCCCCTAAGAAGTTGAAGAAGACAAGGCAAATAAGTTGTTAGTGAAAGAGAAAGAACAATGATGGTGTAGTCCCAAGGTGGAACATCGCCTTAACAAGAGTATTATCACCAACGTCACCATCATTGGGAGAAGAAAGGATGGAAGGAATTTGGTCAGCATGTCTATCTTCAGAGATGATGAAGACTAGATCACTGATTATCCATTGTTCTTACACAAATATGGATATTAGGAGTGGCTGGAGATTCGTCAATGCATTCATAAATTCAAGTCCAAGCACAAATATATTGTTGAAAAGAAGCTCAACAAAATTTTCTAAAGAATGTCAAATATTATAGTTGTTCCTTCTTTACCACTGAGGACAACTCGTAGAGGACGAAACGGTAACAATAATAGCCTATCGCTGAAGAACGAACATCAAACAAAGTTTTCACTTGACGATGTTCTTTCCAACTACTCTACAGATCTCTAAATGTTGAATTTATCCCTCCCTGTCAAAGGTAATCAAATTCCAGGTAATATCATCTACAAACCTGAACACGTAGTTTTGTTTACAGATATAAATGGAGATCTTAGTTTTCAACGAAGCATAGAGCTTCATATTCCACCTGAAGACCATCTGATTTTCCTTCTTACCTACTGATATGTCTCAACTCTTTTCGGTCAGTTTATAAATACAAGAATGAAGGAGCTACTGAAGAGAAAAGATCAAGGAGCTAAAGTTCCTTATTATATCACCTTTGACGATATTAGCTAATAGATGCATTTTCCTTTCTTATATATGTATTATCAGTTCGAAGATCTTTCAGTTGTTGTACTTCTCACCTTTTGTAGTTTTATTCTTTTACTTGTAATCTTTTTACAAATCAATGAAATTTCAATGAAGTACTTTTTACTCCATCTACGTGCTACAAAGATCTCTCAAAATAGTAAATAGGACAAGTATGTTATGATTTCTATTTCCTTTCTGTTTAACTTAGCAATTTTCTTTATATTGCTTTGTCATCATCAAATAAAGGAGAGATTGTTGTTCCAAACTCTTTCAATGATTTGTTGATGATTCGTTTACTTACTGAAAATACTTGGCTCTGTTTTCAAAGTTTTAGTTTCAGCAATTGAGTATATCTGGGTTTGTTCAGTGATCGCTGAACATGTGTTCTAACAATTTTAAAACTTAAGTAATTTCTTCAAGAAAAAATCACATCAAAGAAGATTCAACAATATCGAAGATAAAGTTGAAGACAAAGATAGTCTACTCGTGATCTGATGAAGCATTCAATGATACCATAATTGTGTACATCAAATGTGAAATCTGACCAAGACATCAACGATAGCTGAAGGAGTCCTTAGCGACTCATATCTATAGTTGGATCAATATCTTGTTATTCAAGATTGTTTTGTATTACTCTAATGCACAACAATACATACCTCATGCTTCGACCAGACAAAGGTACAATTTGATTTGCTTTTCTGTCTCCAAACATGCTTACCAACTACCTGAAGTAACTGTTCATATGTGGCCAAAATCCTGTCATATCTGAAGAACAAGGACATGCATTCCACTCATTTTTTTGGCACGTGGGTTGTAATCTCTGAAGTGCAATTAATTCAGTAGGTATAAAATAGCTAAGAAGAGCCTTATTCTCAGATACACATCTTTTACACTTTCAAAGCTTTCTATTTCATCTAAATCTCTTCTCTCTTATTCTTTATTTGGAGTGATTCTTAGATTTTTTAGATTAGGACTTTTCCTAATCTAGTTCTGCAACAATCTGTTAATTCCATATTGGTTCTTCTTAAATCAATAAAAGAATTTAAAAGTGAAAAAATTTCAGTTTGTATTCATTCCCCCTTCTACAAACTGTTTACTCTTGTAGAACCTTGTTGGTCCCAAAGGGTCTACAAGAATAC
>NC_037529.1:27472628-27476464 GCF_001531365.2 Cynara cardunculus var. scolymus
AGAGCTTAATTGAAAATCATATTACGTAAATGAGAGTTTGACTATACTTTGAATGCATTGACTTTCTCTCTCAATGTTCTTGGTGTTCTTGAATGTTATATCCAGATTCTGCCATATTATGAAGTTTATTGAAGATTGATCAGTGAAATATAGGGACAAACAATTGGTATCAAAGCGCGTTTGCAAGAAATCAGAGGAACAAATCAGAGATAAGTGAATTTTTTTTCTCTGAATTTTTTTTGTTCTTCATTTTTTTAGATTTTGATCCGATTTTTTCTTAAAATCTTGTGTTTTTGTGTTAAAAACAGGATCAAAATGCTCAAAATTGAATTGTGAATATTTGTTATTTACAAACTTTTGTGATTTGATCATTTTAAATCAAGATTTAATCGGATTTTGTGTTTTTAGATTTTTTTTGTGTTCTTGAATTTTTCTTTAAACAAGTGTTTTTGATCCATTTTTTTAAAAAGTTTTTTCTGTTTTTGTGTTTTTGATAGGTTTTAATCTGTTTTTGAATTTTAATTTATTTGATTTGTTGTTAAACCGTCCAATTTTCAAAAGCCCAATCCTTTTTTTTGGCCTATCATTTTGACCGGATAAGAGTCTGGCTACTTTGTCTACTACTTCTTGACCGACTTCATCTCTTCCATATTGCTTAATCTCTCAAATCTGAAGAAGTAAGTCGCTCAACAAAATCGACTTCACTTTGAGCGGTTTATTCCTAAACCGTACATGCCTTGACCGGTGTTCATATAAACCGATCAACACTTGACCGGATTGGTGACCGGATTCAATTAACATTTGAGCGGACTAGTGACCGGAGTTTGGTAAATCGTTCACTGCTTCTTCGATTTAGCTTGAATTGTGATCGATTTAGGTAAATCGCTCATGTTGTCTGTAAATCGGTCAATTAACTGCCTTCATCCGATTTAGTAAATCGCTCAAAGGATTCATCCGGATTTCTAAATCTGACAACCTTACTTGTCGATTTTGATTCATCACTCACATAATAGTGTTTGATTTCAACTTAATTGAAGATGTGTTCGTTTTCACTTTATAGTGTCCGTATTTCAATTTTCTTGACCGAAGCTTATTCTATTTTTACTGGATTTGAAAAAATGTGTAAATCGCGTATTTCCTTTGGTTGATTTCACATTAATCGCACAGTGGTTGGTTTTTCAGAGAACTTGACAGATTCATCTTCATTTTATGTGTTCAAAATCGTTCAATTAGCCTGATTGGTTTTGGATTAAATCGCCTGTATCAATTTGTACATTGTGTTGATTGGTTTTGTATACTATTGCCAAGGAATGCTGGTATTCAACATCTTATTATCTTAAGACCAAAGAAGTGCAGGCTTACATCAGTTGGTCTGCATCCATGGTTCTTGGAAGTATCAGCGTGTTTTTAAAAAATCTTCAAGGCATCTGCACTAGTGCAGCAAATCATCAAGTGAAATCAATTTTGTTTTGTGAAGCATTATTCTTTTAAATTGTGAAGCACAATCTCTGTTTTGCAGCTTTAGAAGGTTGGGATTTTGGTTTCTCAAACTGTGGTGTGTGGAATTTTGCTCAACAACTCACTGTTGAATAGTTAGTGTGTTGTAAAATTTTGATTGATTACACTGTGTTTGAATGTTCAATTTTGCTGCTGTGTGTGAGCAACTTACTACTGTTGTGTATACTAATTCAAAACAGATTTGAGTGGTTGTTTGTCTTGAGCAAGTTTTTTTTTTATTTTCATAACTCAACAAGACTTTGATTTCAAGAAGTTAAGGATCTGGTACAGAGGGAAATTAGCAGGACTCTAGTTCTCAAAGTCAGTCTCGGTTGATATTTGGCTGGAATGGAAGTCTGGTGATTAATTACCAAACTCAATACTACAGTTCCATTCTTCTACCTTTGTTTAGGGACTTGCTACATACCAGTACTTTCTCATCAGCATCAGCTTCAAGACAAACATTCATTATATAATCTGGGTTATGAAAAGATGGATTTCTTGCACAATCTTGATTGAATTCCTTGAACAAGCAGCAGTTCAATTTAGTTTTTTTTTATCATTGCAGGTCACATTTGAGGGTGAAGGACTATTAATTTGAGCATATAAATTACGAGGAAGCATTGCAACTAGTCAGAAATTTCTATCTAGAAGAAGAACTCGAAGAACATTGGTTGCATCATGACAGCTTAAGAGATTTTGGCTTAAATCTCTCAAGAGAAATTATTCGGGCTCAAGACTTATTTGTATACGTAATCATTGTATTTGGATTTGAACTTCTAATTTGTTGATCAAATCGTTCCTTTTTCGTGTAAGATTGAATTGGGCTTGAATCAGTTTGTTTTGGATTTGGACAAAAATTTTTTGGGCTTATATTTGTTGTGTTTTTGGTTTTGTATTTTGTTTGTGTTTAGATTTTATTTTTGGATCATCGTATATCTGTTTAGTGTGTGTTTTAACTGTTTGAGAATCTTTGATCTGTTTTGGATCACGTAAATTGTTTCTTATCAGTTTTAACTATGTTTGACTGTTTTTAACAGTTTTTAACTGTTTTCAACGGTTTTGACTGTTTTTACTGATTTTTTACAGTTTCTCGTCATTTTACTAAATTCTCATCAGTTTTAGTGTTTTTCTATTCTTTTTGAGCTTAAACTGTTATTGTTTCTTTTAACTGAATTCACTGCATAGATCCTTAGTTGATCAATTTTTTTTGTTAATGGCAGATATTATAAAGGAGATGAGAGAGAAGATTGCTGAGTTAGAAAAGAGCATTATGAACCATAAAGAGCAATACAGAAATTTATACGTTAAAAATTAAGCTAATGAGGATTATATCAAAAACTTAAAGAAAGATCATAAAAAGGAGTGTGAACGAATCGAGAAGGAATTTGAATATAAGATTGAAAAAAATCTGAGTTCGGATCGGAAAAACTATGATGATGATTTGAAAAGGTTGACCAAGTCTAATATAGATTTGTGAAATAAACTTCAAAAAGTTCAAATTGAACTAACTGCTGAGAGGAACTCTCCAAGGAACAATTCAGATATAAAGTATTTAACTGAGAAGTTCCATAAGTCTGAGAATGATCTGAATGAGTTAAAGAAATTACTGGACTTAGAGAAGGAGAAATTTCTGACAGCAGAAAAGAATTTGAATATGGAAAGAGCAGAGTTTGAGAAGGAGAAGAAGAGATTCTTTAGAGTTGAAAGAAAGTTTGGAATTGAACGAGAATCTTATGAAAATAAAATTAACTCTCTTGAGCTGAACGCAAAGATGCTTCTAAAGCAAATCTCGGATTTTAAGCAGCTTATCATTTTGGAACGAGCGAAGAATGCTAAAGAAAAGAAAGACATCTCCGAAGACTGTCAAAGTCAACTACAAAAATTGACTGAAAGCATTGATCTAAAGCAAAAGGCTTTAGACAATGAGAAAAAGCAATTTGCTATTGAAAAAAGAAATACTTCAAAGAAGTATATAGCAATTGCCAAAGAGCTTACTGAGAAAAGAAAGTGGCTTGATATTGCTTCGGAGAATGACAAAACCAGTTCTGATGAAGAGAAACGAGAGTTGATTAATCAGAAGAAAAAGTTCGAAATGCTTCAGAAGGAGTTAGAAGGTAAACTCCTGGATACTTCAAAGAATTGTCTGATCTAAAGACAAACCTTGAAACTGAATTGAACATGAGAACTGAACTGAAAAAGAAATTTGATTTAGTTACTGAAGAAAGAGACCAGCTTTTACAAAGAGTCAAAGACTTTTCGTGTGCTCAAAGCTCAAATGGTTCTCCTTCTCAGTGTAAAACCAACTTTTATAATTGTTCTTATTCGAACAGTTATTC
>NC_037529.1:27479159-27480203 GCF_001531365.2 Cynara cardunculus var. scolymus
TCTCTCAATGTTCTTGGTGTTCTTGAATGCTATATCCAGATTCTGCCATATTATGAAGTTTATTGAAGATTGATCAGTGAAATATAGGGACAAACATATCCACAGAAGCAAGAAAAGTTGAGAGATATATCTGGGGTTTGAAACTCTCGATTAGAGAATTTGTTATAGCAATGAATCCTACTACATTTTCATTGGCAGTCRATGCAGCTGAAGTCACAGAAAGAAATAAAAATAGAAGCGATGAAGGAAAACAAATGGAAAAGAGGAAATGGGAAGGATCTTCAACAGGATATCAAGAAACCAAGTCCTTTAAGTTCAACAAGAAACCGATGCAGAGGTTGATGGAAAAGATCTGTCCTAGGTGTCGACAATATCATCAAGGAGAATGCAAACCATAACCAATGAAATGTTTCAATTGTGGTGTGATTGCACATTCATCGAAATATTGTCCAATAAATAAAAGATGTTTCAATTGCAAGTCACCAGATCACTTTAAAGACCAATGCCCACAACTCAAAACTCCACACCTAAATTTGGGAGATAGTACAACAAGTGGTCGAGGGAGACCAAGTATGACTAGAGGAGGGCTAGAAAGGGCGTAAGGATGATCTTTTCAGATGACTAAAAATGAGGCAGAGGTAGTTCCAGACATGGTAACAGGTACATTTTTCGTAAACTCCATACATGCTAAAGTGTTATTTGACTCGGGTGCAAACTTATCGTTTGTATTCCCATCATTTGCCTCATATGCTCATAGGAATYCTGTGCTACTTGACGATAAATTAGTAGTTGATACTGCTAAYGGTCAAGTATCTGTAAGTTATATGTTTAAAAAYTGCACTATYATGATTGAGGATTGTGAGATATCTATCCGATTGTTTCCCATGCCTATGAAGGAATTTGATGTGGTASTAGGAATGGATTGGTTGGCAGAAAATAAGGCTAGCATCGTTTGCAGTGAAGAGATGATTAGAATTATGTTACCTGACAAAAGGATAGTCGTAAATTATGGTGATCATTAGGATCATCGTACCAGTTTACTAT
>NC_037529.1:27483721-27497054 GCF_001531365.2 Cynara cardunculus var. scolymus
TTACAGGTGATGAGGCTCTGCTTAAGCGACATGTAACAATATGACCCGTTTTAAAATCATATGATTTCAAATTTCTTGAATATATTTGGAAAAATTTTGGTTATAGTCGATCGTTTTTAAAAAAACCATCGTTCTCTATAACTGAGGCTCTGATACCAAATCTGTCATACCCCGCTAAAGCGGAAACACGAGATGTAACAGGCAAGCCAGTCATAGCAACAGTTAATAAATAACACCATTCCAAGTTGTTCAAAAACAAAACAAGTTTATTGACATAACTGAAATTCGAACTGAATACACTTTTCTCAAAATACTTCAATTTCAGACATTAATCGATCTTGCCACGAGTATGCTCCCAAAACAGAACCAACTTTACTTAAATCCTGAAAAGCATGAAAATAAAACAAGGTCAACTACAAAGAGTTGGTGAGTTCACGGGTTTTCATATGCACAAAACATTTCAATGCATAAACCAAGTAATTGCAAACTTATGCGAATTCCATGCACTTAATAAATGTAAATCTCTCACGATGTAGAACTTGAGACGCTACTGAACCTTAGCTGACCAACTACCCCATTAATTTTCGAACAACCAAAAGTAGCCCGTACACTACTTAGGTCCCACAGTTCGATATAGTACTAATTCAACGGTGGTCCAAATTCCACATGATTAGACCAAGAAAAACGTAGGTAATGTGCACCCGTTTCTGGGTGGGACTGTCAACACAATAGCGGCTATCCACAATACCACGGCCCGGGGATGTACCCGAGTTAACAAGTAGCATTTACGGACGGGGACTTTTATTTGGAAAATATACTCTCAAGCACATCAACTTAACATTTAAAACAACCCGACTAAGCAGTTCCTTAGTCCAGAGGTTTCAAGCAAAGCATCGACTAAGCAGTTCCTTAGCCCGAAGGTTTTGAGTGAAGCATCGACTAAGCAGTTCCTTAGTCCAAAGATTTTACATAAATAAACATGCAAAGTTTGCTCAATATCATGCTTTTCCCCCATAAAATAATCAAAAGCAGTAAAAGTGGGGCCGTGAGAACTCACTAGTTTGATGAATATCCAGAGGTTGCCCTTAGAAGCTTTCTAGGCTCGCCCGAACTTCCTGAACAAACCAATATCCAGCGCTAAATTACTTAAAAGGTTTCTAGCCCAAGGTAAAGCAAAGTTGCTTTCAATGCAATGCCATCAAGGATTTTATAAAATAAAAGCCGATATTTTAATATTATTTTTTAAAAGGAACCTTCTAAAAATCCACCTAATGACATCATCTTAAGTCATCCAAAACAATGATAACAGACGCCAATTTCTAAAATCAAGAATTTTTAGTGGGTTTGAGATTCTTCTTAAATACTTTACAACCTTGAGACACACGCCTCCAAAACCGGTTGCATGCACCAAGAATGACAGCAATGATGGTGAGGGGTCACAAGCTCATCATTTTCAAGAATTTAAACTCTAGCTTGAGTCATCATCTTCGAACAAACTCCAGAAAATAAATTCCGATTCCAACGAGTTTTAAAGATAATAAATCTGGTTAAAGATGAATGCAAGATCCTATCATACATAAAATATGATCAGACCTCACATGCAAGGATTCTCTCCTACTTTCTTAGAGATTAAAGAACATGGATCACAGATTATCACCCTTTCGAAAACATTTGCAGGTCTTTGATGAACAATCTTCCCTCTTTAATTCCCATAAATTTACTAAAGAATCGAGTTGGTGAAGAAGAATGAAAACTTTCGAATTTTTGTGAAGATAGAATAGCTCAAAACATACCTTTTCTTAGAATCTTTAGCAATCCTTAAGAACATCAGGAACCTTTAAGGCTTGTAAGGAGATGGAATCGGCTGAAGGGTGATTGCGATTAGAGAGAGGTGACAGAATTAGGCTGAGAGTTTGGAAATGAGAGTTTTCAAAGAAAGAGGGGGTATTTATATGAAGGCTTTTAAAGAAGAAATGGGCTGGCCTCTAAAGGCCCAAGCCCTATAAATTATTATATTTCTAAGTAATAAAACCCCTCTATAAATTATTTAAACAAAACAACTAAATAAAAGATTTTAAAACTCCACCCTTTAATAAATTAATTGGCCAACAAAATGGGACTTTAGAAAATTTTAAATTCTTAAATACAAAACTAAAAATATCAACTTTATTTTATTTGGAGCATTTCAAGACTATTTGGCATTGCACAAGTTAACTTTGTCAGTTACCCGTCGAAACGTGATCTTCTGAACCAATCTTGGGTATTAAGCAAGATGATCTCTAATCATCGTAGTTAAATCCTAGCAAGACTTAATTTTCAATAAAGACCCTAAAATAGGGTGCTAACCTGAAATTCTGAAATGACGGATTGTCACACATAAGTTGATCTTCACATAGTTATACACATTGAAAAATAATTACATTTTCCCCTTCCCTTTACTATCATGTAACCCAGCAGTTCCTGCAATACATATTCGAAAGACAAAATTAGGGTTAGACTGGAAGGTCTAGTGAGATACCTTTTTCCATGTAATTACAGGTTGAAGATCACCAAAATTTTATTTAAAATCAACTTTTCATATAAACCAATACATAAACATCTAGTTCACATCGACTAGTGCCCCTCTGATTTCTAAAGCCAATCTCTAACTTTATGAGTAGGTAATTAGGAAAAGAAAGGCTAGAGCCTTTCAGGTTCCACATAACTCAGCCCTAAGCATTTTTTATCAGAAACACGGTCATTCAAAATCTCTGGCCAAAAGCCAATTATCCATTTTTCAATAACATCATTACTACCAATTCCAATAAGAACCATGTTCTTGAATCTTTAAATCACAAAGAAATAAGGACTCAGAGCCATTGTAATCTTAAAGGACATAGTAGTAACAATTGTATGAATAAACACATACACAAAATGCCACTCTTATATATGAAAGTACACCTCTGTATGATATGTCACCCTTATCCCAATCCTCTCCTTGATACGCCACCCTTATCCCAATGTACATCTCTCCTTGATATGCCACCCTTATTTCCTCATCAAAATCGATAGATTATTTACAAAATAGACAAAATGAAGTCACAAACGCCCTGATGGAACATCACCTATAGTTTTAACCAGTAACAGTTCCAAAACATTTTTTGTATCAAAATTTTAGAAACATTAGTTCTTTAATCTATTTCGAATATTCATAATCTTATGTATTCGACGTAATTCAATCATGAATAAACAACACATATCTAAGTAAACTTATCCGACAATCACATGAAGACCCAGCCGAACTTCACATCCGGTCAACCCTAGTCCGGACAGGCTTGGCCGGACTTCCCATCCGAACAACATTGTCTCAATATAGTTCAACATATGTGAATCCAGTCAACATTTGAATAATATAATCAAATCATAAACTCCAATAAGGTTAAACTCTTAGCCGGACTTACACTTCTCTGGTCAATACTATGGCCGGATAGGTCCTAATCCGGACAACAATATGGTCGGACTCTATAGTTTCAAATCAAACCGACACTCTACCCGGTCAACACAATGGTCGGACAGTTCCAATTTGGTCAACACAGTGACCAGGGATGTACTTAATCCGATCATCGAGTATTTTCAAAAACAAAACAAAATTTAACTTTTCAAAACCATAATCATATGTAATTGTTAAACCCCAACCTATGAAAGTGTAAGTAAGAAGTCTCTTACTCTAGTCGAATAGGACTTAGTCTATTGAAGCGGTCTGGACTAAGAGCTCTCATGCAGAAGATCAAGAACCAGAGCTCTTAATCAAGAGTGAAGGTTCCATTCATACAGAGCCCGTGCTCTATCCCCGTGGACGATCAAGCCTTGTGCGCCAAAAAGCATAAGCGCTTGACACGAAGTTACAACTCCAAGACCCAGAGCCTCTGCATAGTACATGCAGAGCTTCTGCATATCCAGAACCTCTGCGTAGTACATACAGAGCTTCTGTATGTTCATGCAAAGCTTCTGGCTACTTTCTCCATGGAATACACACGTGTTAGACCATATATTTTCGTAAGTGTCTAACAGATTTGAGGCGGCTTGACCAAGTCTACTCTGCTTTTCAAGGGAAGTCAAAGATAAGGATGCAGACCAGTTAGCTCAGAGTTTCAAGGCTATTTTATAGAATAATTTGTTAGACCTAGGCGTATATAAGGAGGCTTCCTCCTCAGGTTTAAATAACCTGAAGGAGCCGACTTATACTATACGCAAATTCTGTGAGATTACGTTTGCTTTAATTGTTCTTCATATTTATCAATAAAAGCACTCGACATATTCAATCCATTCACTTGTTCTTATTTACTTTGAATATTTCGATTAATCATTCGAGACACGCTGTTTTTTTTGTAATTCTCATCTTTCATAAACTGTGTTTCTACAAATTAAGAGTATCTGGGTTCAACAATTGGTATCAGAGACTGCAAATCAAATTCATTGATTAGACGATCGATATTCGACTGGATTCTACTCTTAATTCTTTTGATTATACGTTTTTAAAAGATTTTCACTCCCATTTTTCTCTGTTTTAAAATGTTTGTTTTTACGTAATCTACAAATTGTTTTTCTGTCGATCATCTTTCTCGTCAAATTTTCATCTAAAATGTTGTCTCAATCATGGAAGTCCATGTATAGTGTCAGTTCCTTGACAAAACCTCCGACTCTCATTAGGGAAGAATATCCCCAATGGAAGATTCGAATGATAAATTTTTATGAGTGTCTAGACCTAAAACTTTACGAATCTATTTATGTCCCTACCACCATCATTCCTCGTATTCCTGCTGCTGGTGATAGGGTTGAGGTACCTGCCAGGAGAGTACCCAAACTTCGTCGTGACTAGAACGATGAGGATAACCGCAGAGTGGAAGTAGATCAAAAGACCAAAAGACTTTTGACCATGGCGCTTCCCAACGAGATTTTTCAATCTCTTGATGTGTGCGACTCCGCCAAGGATATATGGGATCAACTGGCTAACTAGTTGGAAGGATCCATAATGATGAAGAAAAACCGTCGTGCTCAATGCCTCAACGAGTACAATAGCTTTTAGGCACTTCTCGATGAGTCTTTAGAACAGACTTATCACTGGTTCAACACTCTGATCAACAAATGTCGCAAGTGTGACATGATTAGAACACAAGAAGAGAAAGCAGAATGGGGAAACCTGACGATGTCTCTCCAGAAGAATCAACATCTAGAGCAATGGACATTGCGCGACATTTACGAGACTCTACAGGCTCAAGAACAAGAGGTGCAGAAAGCCAAGGTCGCTCTGGTTGGACCTCTGGCTCTTGTCTCTGATTCAAAAGAGACAGAATCAAGACAGCCACACAAGGAACAAAGACCCAAAGAAGAGAGGAGAAAGGAAAGAAGGCTCTCATCTTGCAGAATGATGAAGAAGACAGAGCTACTAGCTCTTAAGACGATGACATAAACGCCTTTGCACAATCCTTGGCCCTGATCACCGTGGAATTTCAAAGGAAGTTTGGGATGAAGGTCTTCGACAAATGAGGAAGACAGAATGATCGAAGCAGAGGCAAAGCTTTCGAAGGAAGGAACCCTCCATCTGTTTCTTGCAAAAAGGAGGAAGAGCCATCGGACTAGAAGAAGCAAGGTGCTCGATGTTTTAGATGTGGAAAGATGGGGCACTACTCCGAAGAGTGTAGAGGCCCTTTAGTGAAAGACGAACAGTACTATAAAAATAAGTACAAGTACAATCGATCACAAAGGGGCCTCATGGCAGAACTAAAGAACTGGGTCTCTAACTCCTCGTCTGAATAAGAAGATCAAGCCAATTTATGTGGGATGGCTGTCGAGATTAACAGAGAAGAGTTTGGATCTGACTCCGACTCGCAGGTATGTTCCATCTCTGACTACTCTCATTCTGACCTGGAAGAAAGCATCTCTACCTTGACAAACAATTTCGTCAATCTACAGCAAAAGCTCTCTATCATAAAATCCAAAAGAAAATCATTGGAAAAAGAAAAACTATTTTTTGAATGAGAGACAGAGCTGCTAACTGTAGAGAAACAAGAGTTATCAGTGGAAAATGAAAAACTTTTACAAACAAAACGATCCATTGAAACAAATCTTAAAACAGAGTGCTCTGAATTAAAAGCGGTAATTAAGAAGAAAGAAACAGAGCTTCTAGAAAAGGAACGAGACAGATTAAACTCTGAGGCCCTAAAAGACTATTTTCAAAAGGAAAAGGAGTTCCTACACCATAGCTTGCAAAGAAAAGAGCTCTTGATTTAGAAATATCATCATGCTCAGCAGGTGTACGAAAAAGTAAATTCTCAATAGGATAAAGCATGGATAGGTTATATAGACCTAGACCTCAGCTTTAAGAAAAAAACTCTTGAATCCGTGTCTAGGTTGGGCAAAAACAAACACCAGATTTTCCTATTTTGCATACAGCCTCATCGTTCAAAAGATGTAGGCTTGAAAGTGGAGCCAGAACTCCAAGGTTGAAATTTAAAAATATCTCTTACTCTTCAAAATGTGTGCCACAAGTTGATTTAAAATGCATACAGAAGAAAAATGAGATTTTTGGTTTGTCTCTACGAATCTCGAACATCTTATGACTCCGAGTGAGGTTGTCAAACCTTAACCAGAATCAAGAGTTCATCCACTGGAAATTTTCTTAAAACTCCGGATCCTAAATTATTGGATGACGTCACAGAAACGATAAGACAGGTTTTCGAGCAAGTCTTGCTTGAGGCCTTGAATTATCCTCCTAAAGGTCATGCAGATTCTTCTGACTGTAACTCCTCAGATACTTTTAAAAGTCCCACAAAACAAAAGATGGTAGAAGCTTCTAGCTCATGCATACGAGAATCTCAAGTTCTTACTGATACCTTTATATTTCGATATTCACACGAGGATTTTCTTGACTCTGACTCTGAGTAAGAGGAGGACTCATTTAAAGAGCAAGTTAAGACAGAGGTCATTGCCAAAGAAACAGAGGTTGCAAAACCCCCTATGGAGAAAAAGATTATCCTAGGTTATGGTGTTAGGATCAAGCGCTTACCACTACGCCAAAAGCAATTGCCTTGGTGAAGGCGCAACTTTATTTCCCTTATAGCATAGCAGCCAGCGCTACGTTTCGATTTAGAAAGATGCTGGTCCTATGACCCAACATTCCCCCCCGCAGCATCTGCCAACACTAAGGAGAGCTTCGCTAGAAGTCAATGGTTGCATAACATGCCTTTCGCATAAATATGAACACCTATCATATTATGCACACCATGGGATTCGAACCCGTGACCTACTCTGATACCAATTGTTAGAATCAAGCGCTTACCACTACGCCAAAAGCAATTGCCTTGGTGAAGGCGCAACTTTATTTCCATTATAGCGTTGCAGCCAACGCCACGTTTCAATTTAGGAAGATGCTGGTCCTATGACCCAACATATGGCCGTGTAAGGATGACGACAAGTGCTAAATCTGATCCCAAGTTTGAATACAAGGTAAAGAGTACAAAGTTTGTTTCTTCTGCATCAAAGGGCTCAATTTCCAAATGTAAGCCAATTAATATCACTCTGGAACAGAAAAGAAAATCCATTGCATGCTCTAATGTTAATTCCTCTGTTTTAGAGAGGCCTTTGAAGGCCAAAGGAGTAGGAAAGAAGAAAATAGAGAAGACTCATTCACTGTCAATACAATCAGATCTAGATAAAAAGTTTGTTAGAACTACCAATGCTAGGAATGATTATAATAATTTGTTCTTTAAACCTAATAAATCATTTTGCCATTCAAAATATGTTTATAATTGTGAATGTTTCTCTCTGATGCATAAGTTAAAGAAGCACTTCTCTAACCCTAACTGTCTTCTCTCTGGGTCATCAAGGACTAAATCGAAAAAAGACCCAGAAGAGAAAGAAGGCTCCTAAAGCCAAGTCTAGTAACTCAGGTGAAGAGACGAAGCCTCTCCCAAAGCCTGAAACGCTATCCTATGTCCATAATCATCAATGACCCATTATGAAATGGGTACCTAAATCCCTATAATTTGTTTTGCAGAAGCCGCACGTGGACATTTTGGTATCTTGACTCCGGATGCTCAAGACACATGACCGACAATAAGATGTTGCTCTCCTCATAAAGGGAGAAGATTGGAAGAAAAGTAACCTTTGCGGATAACATGCAAGGAGAAATAAAGGGATATTGAGATCTACTATAATGTAAGGTTTCTGTCTCTAAGGTTGCTTATGTCTCTGGGCTTAAACATAATCTTTTGAGCATAAGTCAACTATGTGATTCTAGCTACAATGTCAAGTTACAAAAGGAACCTTGCTCCGTTATGTCAGAATCACGACAGGAGTTGTTAAGACCCAAGAGAAAGGGCAATTTCTTTCACATGAATTTCTCACCAAGAGATAATTCAGAGACTCTTTGTCTCATGTCTCGCAAATGTGAAGAAGCTTGGCTCTGGCACCACAAGTTGTCTCACCTAAATTTCCAAAATATAGAGAAGCTTGTGAAGAATAATCTGGTTGACAGACTTCCTACCATAAAGTTCGAAAATGACCATCTCTGTTCTACATGTGAAATGGGAAAGCTCAAAAGAGCATCCCACAAAACTAAGACATATGTGTCCTGTGTCAGACCTCTGCATATGCTTCATGTGGATCTTTGTGGTCCAATCTCTGTGCAGAGCTTGTCTGGTAAAAAGTATATCTTAGTCTTAATTGATGAATATTCATGATATACTTGGATTGAGTTTATAAGGCAGAAGTCAGATGTCCCAGAGCTACTAATCAAGCTGATGACCAAGATTCAAGTACTTCTACAAAGCAAAATTCAAAAGACGAGAAGTGATAATGGAACATAGTTTAAGAACGCAATGATTGATTCGTACTTAGACAAAGAGGGCATAACTCAGAACTTCTCTGCAGCAAGGACACCACAACAAAATGCTGTTGTGGTATAAAAGATTCGAACTCTGGTCGAAGCAGCAAGAACCATGCTAGCAAGCTCTGGTCTTCCAACCTGTTTTTGGGCTGAAGCCATCTCGACCGCTTACTTTATTCAAAATAGAGCAGCGGTAGTAAAGGGGCATATAAAGACGCCTTATGAACTAATCAACCAAAGAAAGGCTAATGTTAAATTTTTGCATGTCTTTGGTTGCAGATGCTTCATCCTGAATGATCGAGATCAACTTGGCAAGTTTAATAAGAAGGCCGGTGAAGGCAAGTTCCTTGTTTATTACACAAAAGCCAAGGCATACAGAGTCTTTAATCAACGAACCAAGACGGTTATGGAAAGTATCAACGTCTTGTTCGATGATAAAGAACAAGTGACTTTAGTGTACCTCAGCTTTAGACTCGAGCTTAATAAGCATACTTCCAATTCTCAAATGAAGTCAAGGAAATTGGAACTCAAGCTCTTATTTGAAGACTTCTATGGCGATGAAGACATCTATGTACGTACACCAAGAGATGAATCTACAAGTGTAAGTGAAGATCCACAAATGACAAGTACATATAACTCTGGTTGTTCGACCCATATACTCTAAATTTGCAGAAATATTGTTTGCTTAAAATAATACATAAGAACAACATGTACTTCTATTGATTAAACTAGATATTCAAAGAGAAATGTAAAGCAGTTAAAACAACTCTTTGAATAACCAAATGCTTTTATTTATAAATGATGAACAATTGAAGAACAAATGTAATCTCACAAGAGTTTGGGTATAGTTTAAGTCGGCTCCTTCAGGTGTTTTTGAACCTGTTGCGGAGGCCTCCTTTTATAGACTTGTGTCTAACTAACTATGCTATAAATTAGGCATGAAACTCTTAGCTAACTAGTCTACATACTTATATTTGACTTCCTTGATTAGCGGAGCAGACTTGGTCAAGCCGCCTTTAAGTTGTTAGACGCTTGCGAGAATGTATGGGCTAACACGTGCTTTCCGTGAATAAGGTAGCCAGATGCTCTGCATGAACATACAGAAGCTCTGCAAGTACTATACAGATGCTCTGCATGTGCAGAAGCTCTACATGTACTATGCAGAGGCTCTGGGTCTTGGAGTTGTTGCTTGGAGTCAAGCGTTTATGGTTTTTGGCGCACAAGACTTGAACGATCACGGAGATAGAGCGCGGGCTCTGTATAGCATAAACCTTCACTCTGAGTAAGAGCTCTGGTCCTTGATGCTCTGCATGAGAGCTCTTAGCCAGACAGCTTCTATAGACTAATTCCTATTGACTAGAGCAAGACACTTCTTACTTACAGGTTTGGGGTCTAACAATCTCCTAAGTGTAAATAAGAAGGACTCTTACTTGATTTGCAAAACAAGTCTAAAAGAAGACAAAGGTCAAAAACAACCTCTGGTTTACATTGACTATCTAATGAAGTACAATACGATTGAAATTGAAATTACATTGAAACAAAACTGAGAGTGTACTTACAAAAGATAAGAGGTCTTAAGCATTTTAAAGTCTAATGAACTTCCTAAGAAGTTCATGAAACTCAAGCATATTTCGAATGGACCTTAGAATTATTTTGGCACGCTCCTTGGCTCCAGGGGAGTTATCTCTGCTCCTGACCAAATTGTCTCTTCTATAGCACAGAGTAGAGTTGGAGTACTTGTAATTTTTGTTGCCTTGAAAGAAGATCTTTTGATTGTGCTCATTTTGAAACACCACTCCCACTTTTGGTTCCACGAGAACCGTCCAGGAGGGAATGTTGTTGATGTTTTGTAATTTATCAATTGGGGCAGCAACTATCATTTGATCTGCTCCTAGATCCAGAGCTAGTTGGAAGTCAAACTTGCTTCTATAGTCAAGCAGATCTACCATTGTTTGGCAGATGGCAGTGTTGGCAACAGCAAACTTCACTCCCTTCTCCTTCTTATGGTCTGTAAAGTAGAACAAATGAAGAAGATCCCACGGATTTAGATTGATGAGGTCACAATATGTGAACCTACATATCCGTCTGTGAGTATTCTCAACTATGTACTCATAGAACAATTTCTGATTATACGTAAAGGTGCACTTCTTTATGTCCAGGACTTGTTTTATTCCATCAGCAAAGTGGACTACAGTGATTGGTTGAGTACAGTGATCGAGGAATCTCTACCTGATGTGCTCTTGAGCCATCGGATGGAGACTGATCTTCTGGACCGGTGTCTCTTCCCTTTGGTTTGTGAGGTACTGGTAGATTTCCTCGCTATCTACCTTGTCCTTGATGGGTTTGTCGATGGGTGTTGGTTTGAACATGGCATCCATGCTTGCTTTGATCCTTTGGACGCGATCAGAGGGATGCTTTCGTTTTTTCCCGCTCGTTGTGCCTTCTGAGTTTGCTCTTGTTGGATTGATCGGTACTTGAGCAGGGACCCTAGCTCTGTGGGTTCTTGGATGTGGTGGAGGAGCAGCAACGGTTACTTCTTCTAGAAGAATGGCAACCAGAATGCGTAGTAGCGACGGATCAGCCACATTCATGGCTACCACCTCTTCTTCTTGTTAGGCTGTTGTTGATGGAGCAGCCATGTCCATAGCATACTCTGTTGAGGACGACAGAGCCAGGTCAGAGTAGTCTGATCCATAAGTAGATAGAAGGTCGATCACTTCTGTAGACTTGTGTGGCACGCTGGCTCTGCCTCTTATGTCATAGGCATTTTCCCTTTGCGTAGTTCCTCTGCGTTGTCTGGCACTTGCTGCCTTTGTCTACTTTTCCTTGGTTGACTTTGATGGCGTGGAGCAGAGGACAATGGTGCAGAGGGGACAGCCGGAGGTGTTGTACTTGGTGTGGCGGTAGGCAGGTTCTCCCCCTCTTGGCAATTTTGAGGACAAGACTCGTTTGGGTCCTTATCATCGTCAAGTCGCCTCCTCTTTGACGGTTCAGCACATGGAGACTGATCTTGTTGTCGCCTAGGTCTTTCATCCTGTTGGACCGAAAACTAGGGAACCGCCCACATGATATTGTCCGCTTTGGGCTGCCCCTCTCGGCAACAACCCCTCACGGCTTTAAAATGCATCACTAGTAAGAGTAAGATCCCACTTCCTTATAAGGAAGACGAATCCCCCTAGCCTCACCAATGTGGGGCGCTCCTGCATTGCTACAGGAGCGTTGGGTTTAAGGATCGCGGATTTGACCGGCTCGAGGGAACGATGAGGCGGAAGTCCCAACATTCCCCCCCTACATTGGTGCGGCCCTAGCTTTGATACCAATTGTTGGACCGAAAACTAGGGGACCGCCCACATGATATTGTCCGCTTTGGGCTGCCCCTCTCGGCAGCAACCCCTCACGGCTTTAAAACGCGTCACTGGTAGGAGTAAGATCCCCCCTTCCTTAGAAGGAAGACGAATCCCCCTAGCTTCACCAATGTGGGATGCTCCTGCATTGCTACAGGAGCGTTGGGTTTAAGAATCGCGGATTTGACCGGCTCGAGACATGGATTTGATCACTTCCTCGATGGTTTTGAGCAGTTCATCGACTGTAATGGCAACCCTTCGCACTTCATCGTCTAAATGGTAGTTGAATCGTATGAGAGTGTCGTTGATGTTCTTTGCTGCTGTTGTGGCCTTGCTATTGAAGTCTGTAGTGAAGCCCGCCACCTTTTGTAGGAGTCTGTCACCCAGAGCATTCATGGCGCTCTGTGTGACATAGTCCACAGGTACACTCAACGGTATGAGGGTCTGGTGGTTTGTTAGGACTGAAAATCAGTATTAATTGTATTGGTCTTGAAAGTTAAATATTGTCTATAATTGTAAAAGTCATCGTGTTTGACTTTTATTAGACAGGTTTGACTTTGACTTGTATTAGTTGTTTGACCATATAAATAGGGAATTGTCTTTTTAATTAGAGTAGAGAGCTCATTTGTATATTCAATACGTAATAGATGGTTGACTGAATTGTAATACATTGACTTTTCCTCTCAATATTCATATTCATGTTCTTGATGTTCTTGAATGCAATATCCAGATCTGCCATGATTGTGAAGCTAACATGAAGACTGATCACTGAAATAGGGACAAACAATTGGTATCAAAGCTGAAATGCAAGAAATCAGAAGAAAAGATCAACAAATGTCACACCCCGCTAAAGCGGAAACACGAGGTATGGTAGGTAGAGTCTCATAGCAATAATGTATAAACAACACAACCATACAATTTAAAACATAATTACATCATAACTAAAGTTTACAATCCCAAATACAAATTTACAAAATAAACATAAAAAATTTGAAATCGATAAATGTGACACGTTTTCTAACAAGTGTCACCATGAGTCTTTCTTACCCTGAAAAAGAATGTCAAACAAGTGTCAACTACAAGAGTTGGTGAGTTCACAGGTTTTATATGCACAAAATGATTT
>NC_037529.1:27497401-27499880 GCF_001531365.2 Cynara cardunculus var. scolymus
AATGACCAAGTGCACCCCTACTCGTCAGTAACAAGGTGGGTATAACAACCAAATAGCGCTATCCCCAAGAATCATGGGTTCAAAAATGAATTAATAGTAGTGGAAATAAACGGGGACTTTCAGTCTGAACATATCAATAGTGTAAACAATAAAATGCTCATAACAAGATTCATATATCGATATAAATCTATCAAACATTCATTAATCATGCTTTTCACCCCAAAATGAGAAATTGGTAAAAAGGGGCCGTGAAACTCACTTTTGATATAGAGCTTCGCAAGAAAAAGCAATACGATTCGAATACCGCACTAGGTCAACAATTCCCTATCAATAGGAATATCCAAAACCATCACTTATTGATTTATTTCTACCTATGGGGTTTAATAAATCCTAAGTCCTTATTTGTCTACTTATGTTCCATAATATTATCAATAGTCCAAATATACAAAATGTCCATATGCTCAATAAAGAGTTAATTTATACCGGAAATGATGCTATAATCCAATAAAAGATCAAATTTTACAAATTCAACCAAATCCAGAATTCTTGATTCTGGACAGAAACTTATGATACATAAAATGATCAAATAAAGAGACTTCAAAAATGAGATAAATTTCCCATCTTTTTATATGATTTATATCACTGAGCTATAGTCATCGTGACCAAATTTCATGTATTTTGGGCATGAGATGATGATTCAAATAATTTATGCAATGCAACTTATCACAACTGAAATGGCAGATTGCACCATGTTAGTAAAACACTCATTATCAAGTTGGATTGGAAACCTAACACTTATACGAAACTTTTAAATGAAGAATCACTCATTTTGGATGAGTTGAGAGGAAGATATGATACCTTAAAGTCATATGCACACATCTGTCATTATTTGACATATTGCACACTTGACTTAAATAAATTGGTTCATGGCTCAAAACATCATATTTTTGAGTGAAACTGGATTCAAATGAATCCTAACTCATAAAAGAACGTTTTAGATGAAGAATAATACATTGAGAACAAGTAAGTAAGAAGATATTAGCATTCAAAGTAAGAGTTACCTACTGGTGGTTTCACAGTTTGCATACCTATAGAGTTTTAGGTGCTTGGAGATCAAAACTCCATAATTTTATGTGATTCCACTTGCATGTAGGAGACAACCCATAAAGTTAACTCTCAAAAGAAGAATCATCCCTTTTTCATTGAGTTATGAGAGAGATATGGTCGATGGAACATACATTTACAAATCTGTCAAAATCGGACAGATTGCATGTTCATCTTATTTTGAGTAATTAAAACCTCAAATCACCACAATATTGAATGAAATCGATGGCATTTGAAAGGTAACTCATTAAAACTAACATCCAGAAGAAAAATCAACAAATTTTGAATGATTATCTAGAGAGTTATGACTATTCAAAGTAGGGTTTACCTAATGAAAAACTCTCAGATACATATATACAATGTTTTGAGCATTTGGGGGGTCAAAACTCATTGTTTTTGAGTGAAACCAAATGCATTGCAACCCCAACTCAATAAAAAACTTTTAAAAGAAACCTCATAACATTTGAACAAGCCATTTACAAGATATGGACGATTTTGTGCACAAGCACATAATCTGTCAACAGAAGAATATGAAGTTTTTAAGAAATAAACCACATAAAATCATGATTTCTTCCTACCTTTTTGAGTTCTAATGTTTGGGTCATGRATTACCACCATCAAATAAACATTTTTACATGTTTTTGGTGTATAATCTCACCTTGAGACCCAACATTTTCGAAACATAGAGAATAGAGGATGAAGAATGCAATGAAGTGGGTTTTTCTCCCCAAAACATACAAGAAAAGATGAAAGGATRAWTGCATTACCTTGTTTGAKGATGGAATGAATGTTGTATCTTCAAAATCTTGGCAAAATGATGAAGATGGATGGAGAAATCGGCTGGAATGGATGAAGGATGATGAAGATATCTCAAGGTGACCCTTGAGTTTTTAGGGAGAGAAATGAGAGAATTTTTGAATCTTGGATGAAAGAATTATGGGAACTAAAAGAAATTGATGCTATTTATATGTGGCCAAGGAAGGGAAATGGGGGGGGGGGGGAAGGCCGGCCATAAGGTCCCAAGCCCACCCTCACAAAATTGTTTTTTTTTATAAAAGAAAGCCCAAAAATGCACAAAAGCCCAATTTCTCAATTTTGACATTTTTATTCATTCTAAAAGCCCACGATGACTAAATTTATTTAAATAGAAAGGTTTTATATTTAAAACACTAAAACTTAGTGTTTTATATATATTGGGTATAAATTAGAGCATTTGGTACTGTATAGGATGTTTCAGATAATTTCGGGCCAGAACCGGACTTTCTAAGCAACTGCCGGAAATTCTTAAAATTTTTCTACTAAACTAATCTAACTAGCTCCTAATCTATAAATTAACTTCAATAACACTAATAYAATCTTAATAAAAGCTAACCTG
>NC_037529.1:27500645-27502097 GCF_001531365.2 Cynara cardunculus var. scolymus
TTGAGTGGTGATCTGCACTTACGTCCATAAAGGGCTTCGTACGGCGCGCACTGTATACTCGTATGATAGCTGTTGTTGTAGGAAAATTCAACCAGCGGTAGGTGATCATCCCAGCTACCTCCGAATTCTATCACACAAGCATGCAGCATATCCTCTAATGTCTGAATAGTCCTTTCTGTTTGTCCATTGGTTTGAGGATGATATGAAGTACTTAAATTTATCCTTGTGCCCATCGCCTTTTGTAGTGATTTCCATAATCGCGATGTAAAACGGCTATCTCTGTCTGAAATTATTGAAACAGGTACTCCATGACGCATAACGATCTCGTTGACATATAGTTGTGTGAGCCTTTCTAAGTTGAAATCTTCTCGAATAGGTAGAAAATGTGCGGATTTCGTGAGTCGATCCACAGTTACCCAAATCGAGTCGTGCCCTTTTCTGGTTCTGGGTAATTTGGTCACGAAGTCCATCGAGATATGCTCCCACATCCTTTTTGGAATTTCTGGTTGTTGTAGAAGACCGGATGGTTTCTGGTGTTCCGCCTTGATTCTCGCACAAGTCAAACATTTACTCACGTATAGGGCCACATCTTTCTTCATTCTTGGCCACCAATAGTGTTCTTTTAATCCTTTGTACATTTTATCCGTTCCTGGGTGGATTGAGTACCTTGATTGTTGTGCTTCATCCATGATTGTCGATCTCAGATGGTCGACCTTTGGAATCCATACTCTACCTTTAAAGTAGCGTATCCCATCTGATCGTACTTCAAACCTTTTCTCTACTTGATGCAGGGTCTCGTCCTTCAAATTTTCTGTCTTCAGAGCTTCTTCTTGGGCTTCGAGAATCTGAGCCTTTAAGCTTGTCTGAACCAACATTCCCATAGCTCGTGCTCTTGATGGCTTTACCCTTTCTTTCCTGCTCAGAGCATATGCTACAACGTTAGCCTTTCCTGGGTGGTACTTTATTTCACAATCGTAGTCGTTGAGTAATTCGACCCATCTCCTCTACCTCATATTCAGCATCTTCTGATCGAGAATGTGTTGAAGGCTCTTGTGGTCGGTGAAGATAGTGCATCTTGTGCCATAGAGRTAGTGTCTCCAGATTTTGAGTGCAAATACTACTGCTCCAAGTTCCAGGTCATGGGTGGTGTAATTCTTTTTATGGACTTTTAGTTGCCTCGACGCATACGCAATAACTTTGTCCTTCTGCATCAATACGCACCCCAGTCCTTGATGCGAGGCGTCGCAGTACACCACAAAGTTATCCATTCCCTCTGGTAATGCTAAAATCGGGGCATTACACAACTTGTGCTTAAGTGTCTGAAATGTTTCTTCCTGCTTCTCGCCCCAAATAAATTTCTTATCTTTCTGTGTTAAGGTCGTTAATGGTTGTGCGATCTTGGAGAAGTTTGCAATGAATCGCCTATAATAACCTGCCAAACCAAGAAATTGA
>NC_037529.1:27502597-27514865 GCF_001531365.2 Cynara cardunculus var. scolymus
AGAGGGTAACGGTTTTTGATGGTCAGCTTGTTGAGTTCTCTGTAATCAATGCACATTCGGAAAGATCCATCCTTCTTTTGACAAATAGAACCGGAGCTCCCCAGGGTGAAGAGCTAGGCCTGATGAACCCTTTATCGAGCAGCTCCTGTAGTTGTTCTGATAATTCCTGCATCTCCGATGGTGCTAATCGGTAAGGCGACTTTGCCACAGGTGCAGCTCCAGGAACTAAATCAATATGAAACTCTACTTGTCTTTGCGGGGGTAATCCAGGTAATTCATCTGGAAATACTTCAGGAAAATCTCGCACTATCGGGAGATCCTGAATAAGCTTCTCTTTGATTTCTCTATCCACAACATGTGCAAAAAATACAACGCAATTTTTCCGCATGTAATTTCGCATCTTCATACATCTCACTATTTTAAGATCCTTCCTTGGTTTCTCTCCATGTACTTCAAGTATTTTTCCTTCTGACAGTGGTATACGAATCTTCTTTTCAGCACAACAAATTTTGGCTCGGTTTTCGGACAACCAATCCATACCCACGATTAAATCAAAACTTCCTATTTTAATTGGGATTAGGTCTATACTAAAATTCGTTTCTACCAAGTTTAGAGTACAGTTCTTGATCACATCTCTGACCTTAACTTTCTGTCCGCTAGCATATTCTATTATATGTACTTCATTCAACTTTTGGGGTCTTATATCTATCTTTTGCCTAAAATCTAGCTTTACATAACTCTTATCTGCTCCAAAATCAAAAAGTACGGATGCAAGATGATTGTTTAGGAGAAACATACATGTGACTACATCAGGATTTTATCTTGCTTCTTCTGCCCCAATCTCGAACACTCGACCTCGTGCCTGACCCCCTTGGTTCCCTTGATTGGTTGGTCGTGCTTGATTTGTGTAGGGCCTTTGATTTCTCTTAGGGCAAGCGCTTCGAAAGTGATTTGGACTTCCACACTCAAAGCAACTCCGTCCTTCTCCGACTCTACAATCCCTTGCAACATGTCCTGTCCAGTTGCACTTAAGACATGTGGTACATTTCCCCAGATGTTGTTTATTGCACTTGTCACACTTTGGGTAAACTCCCTTACCCTTTTCTCCAGCTTGAGATTGAGCTCCAAAGTTTCTTATTACTTTTTGGTTTTTACCTAAGTCATTTTTGGTCCTTTTCCACGATTGCCCTTCAAACTTCCTCTTTCCACCAAATTTGTCTTGCTTTAAAATCCCTGATCTAACTGCATCATTTGYCAGACGATTTGCCAACACCACTGCGTTTTGTATAGTGGTTGGGTTTGCTGAACTGACCATCCCTCGGATTTCAGGTGCCAATCCCCAAATATACCGATCAATTCGTTTCTCCTCTGGAGTGACCATATGAGGTACTAATTTTGCAAGCTCATGAAAACGGGCTACGTATTTGTCTATCTCCATTCCAATCATGGTGTGATTCCAGAATTCGACTTCCAATTTCTGAATTTTGCTCTTAGAACAATACTCTTCGATGAGTAACTTTTTGAGTTCTTCCCGTGATAATTCATAGGCAGCTTGACGACCACGAGTTTGAACTTGTATGTTCCACCAAGTTAGGGCTCTTCCCTGAAGTTGGCATGTTGCATACTCCACCTTACAATCTTCGGAACACTTGCTAATATGGAGTACCGAATCTATGCTTTCAATCCATGATAATAATCCAATTGCACCTTCTTCACCATGAAACTCCTTGGGCTTGCAGGACATGAATGTCTTGTAACTGCATCCTCTATCATTGGTGTTACGCTTCTCCTCTCTGACGGGATTCTCGGTACTAGGGCCTCCTTCACTCCTTTGATTTGCATTAATGCCTGCTGTGACCTGAGCGACAATAGTTGGTACTGCCTCTCGAATTTGTTGAGCTATCAACTATGCTATATCAGGTGTTTGGCTTTCAGGACTTTCTCTCGTGCTGCGAGTATTCCTTCTTGGAGGCATACTTTTAATACACAGATTGTAAATTGAAGTTCGGTTATTCTCATTATTTACACTGTGTTGCCCGACATGATACAATCATCTAATCATGTAATCAAGATAATAATATAACAACTTATAATATCAAGGCATTAAATCTATAATCAATAAAACTTAACTATCTATAGGCAAAAATCTCATAGGATCCATAAATAAAATATAAACGTGCAATATAAAGAAAATTGTTCACAAAGCACGGCTATAAGCCTCAAAAGAAAGTCTTAAAGTTCATCCATTAATAACTTAACAAATAAAATCCTCTAACACATAAGACTCCAAATAAGCAATCCCATCACTATCATCAAAGCTCCTGCTAACACCGCCAAATAAATGTGCAACCTCCTGATTGCCCTCATAGCTATGAAGATCAACTCTAGTGAACGRTCCATCATACTATCTTGAGTCCCTAGGGCTGTGATCACTCCATCTCCAAAGTGTAGATAGTGCTCCAGCCTAAGTTGACACATCTCCAGATCTTGAGATATACCCAAAACCCACAATTTCTCCAGGGTGGTCATACCCGGAGTACTCTCCGATGTGGTCCTGGTAGCGGGTGGAGGTGTTACACTACGAGTGCGTGATCGTGATGGCTCCCTCACAGCTCCAGTTGGGGTGGAGAAAGTCATCCTCACAGGTGGAGGAATGCTCATTCGGGCGGTAGCCCGAAATCTGACCCCTTGTGGCGCTATAGGTTGTGCGGGCACAGAGCTAGGCGGCTGTGGGGTGGGTGACCGCGCTGTAGATTCAGTGGCATCATTGCAACTATCATAGCTGTGCTCTGAGGGATCGTATTCTTCAGAGTTCACATGCTCATTTTCTGACATAATGCTGCGATATTTAAAAAAAATAATTAAAATCATTAAACGAATCATAATAAAAAGGATGCAAATATTTATGCAAACTCACACAAGCGAACCGTGCTTTTCTTAATGAGTAAAAAGTCTTTAACTTTTAGACAAACACCTAACTTAACCAATCCACGTCTCACCTTATACATACTTAATTAGACACAGGTGATCAGGCTATGTCTAGTTAGAGTATGCTAAGAAGTTACCCGTTCTAGTTATATTAGTAGTATGTCCATTTTAAATTTTTGAGACCCTAACTAAAAAAATTAATTCGTAAAATTTTGGGGTTATAGTGTATGGTTTTCTTATAAAACCGGTGTTCTCTATAACCTATTGCTCTGATACCAAATCTGTCACACCCCGCTAAAGCGGAAACACRRGGTATGKCAKGTAGAGTCTCATAGCAATAGTGTATAAACAACACAACCATACAATTTAAAACATAATTACATCATAATTAAAGTTTACAATCCCAAATACAAATTTACAAAATAAACATAAAAAAATAGTTTTGAAATCGATAAACGTGGCACGTCTTCTAACAAGTGTCACCATGAGTCTTTCTTACCCTGAAAAAGCATGYCAAACAAGTGTCAACTACAAGAGTTGGTGAGTTCACAGGTTTTATATGCACAAAATGATTTCAAATGCAACAATCTCAGTTATAAGTTTATGAGCAATATCTTAAAAACAACGTCATACACATGATTTATATTGTTGAGCCACTACTAAACCTAAAAATGCCCCACGAACTACCTCAGAGGTGGTAGCGAACCATATGTGTAGAACATACTTACGAACTACCTCAGCGGTGGGACTAAACCCCACATGTGTAGACCTCATGCCGAACTACCTCAGCGGTGACGACTTCGTGTCACATGTGTAGAACTCCCACCGGACTACCTCAGCGGTGACCACTTCGTGCCACATGTGTAGAGCAAATTATAATGACCAAGTGCACCCCTACTCGTCAGTAACAAGGTGGGTATAACAACCAAATAACGCTATCCATAAGAATCATGGGTTCAAAAATGAATTAATAGCAGTGGAAATAAACGGGGACTTTCAGTCTTAACATATCAATAGTGTAAACAATAAAATGCTCATAACAAGATTCATATCGATATAAATCTATCAAACATTCATTAACCATGCTTTGCACCCCAAAACGAGAAATTGGTAAAAAGGGGCCGTGAAACTCRCTTTTGATATAGAGCTTCGCAAGAAAAAGCAATACGATCCGAATACCGCGCTAGGTCAACGATTCCCTATCAATAGGAATATCCAAAACCATCACTTATTGATTTATTTCTACCTGTGGGGTTTAATAAATCCTAAGTCCTTATTTGTCTACTTATGTTCCATAATATTATCAATAGTCCAAATATACAAAATGTGCATATGCTCATTAAAGAATTAATTTATACCGGAAATGATGCTATAATCCAATAAAAGATCAAATTTTACAAATTCAACCAAATCCAGATTTCTTGATTCTAGACAGAAACTTATGATACATAAAATGATCAAATAAAGAGACTTCAAAAATGAGATAAATTTCCCATCTTTTTATATGATTTATAGCATTAAGTTATAGTCATCGTGACCAAATTACATGTATTTTGGGCATGAGATGATGATTCAAATAATTTATGCAATGCAACTTATCACAACTGAAGTGGTAGATTGCACCATGTTAGTAAAACACTCATTAAAAGAGTTCTACTAGGTGTTATATAGAAATTCAAGTTGGATTGGAAACCTAACACCTATACCAAACTTTTAAACTAAGAATCACTCATTTTATATGAGTTGAGAGGAAGATATGATACCTTAAAGTCATATGCACACATCTGTCATTAGTTGACAGATTGCACACTTGACTTAAATAAATTGGTTCATGCCTCAAAAAATCATATTTTTGAGTGGAACTGGATTCAAATGAATCCTAACTCATAAAATAATGTTTTAGAAGAAGAATAATGCTTTAAGAATAAGTAAGTAAAAAGATATTAGCATTCAAAGTAAGAGTAACCTACTGGTGGTTTCACAGTTTGCACACCTATAGAGTTTTAGGTGCTTGGAGATCAAAACTCCATAATTTTATGTGATTCCACTTGCATGTAGGAGACAACCCATAAAGTTAACTATCAAAAGAAGAGTCATCCCTTTTTCATTGAGTTATGAGAGAGATATGGTCGATGGAACATACATATACAAATCTGTCAAAATCGGACAGATTTCATGTTCATC
The DNA here is from genome assembly GCF_001531365.2 of Cynara cardunculus var. scolymus. Lineage (NCBI taxonomy): Eukaryota > Viridiplantae > Streptophyta > Magnoliopsida > Asterales > Asteraceae > Cynara > Cynara cardunculus. The sequence continues at coordinate 27,507,710 of NC_037529.1, forward strand.
TTATTTTGAGTAATTAAAACCTCAAATCACCACAATATTGAATGAAATCGGTGGCATTTGAAATGTAACTCATTAAAATAACATCCACAAGAAAAACCAACAATTTTGGATGATTATCTAGAGAGTTATGACTATTCAAAGTAGGGTTTACCTACTGAAAAACTCTCAGATACATATATACAATGTTTTGAGCATTTGGGGGGTCAAAACTCAATGTTTTTGAGTGAAACCAAATGCATTGCAACCCAACTCAATAAATAAACTTTTAAAAGAAACCTCATAACATTTGAACAAGCCATTTATAAGATATGGACGATTTTGTGCACAAGCACATAATCTGTCAGCACCAGAATATGAARTTTTTAAGAAATAAACCACATAAAATCATGATTTCTTSMTACCTTTTTGAGTTCTAATGTTTGGGTCATGGATTACCACCATCAAATAAACABTTTTACATGTTTTTAGTGTATAATCTCACCTTGAGACTCAACATTTTCGAAACATAGAGAATAGAGGATGAAGAATGCAATAAACTGGGTTTTTCTCCCCAAAACATACAAGAAAAGATGAAAGGATGAATGCATTACCTTGTTTGATGATGGAATGAATGCTGTATCTTCAAAATTTTGGCCAAATGATGAAGATGGATGGAGAAATCGGCTGGAATGGATGAAGGATGATGAAGATATCTCAAGGTGACCCTTGAGTTTTTAGGGAGAGAAATGAGAGAGTTTTTGAATCTTGAATGAAAGAATTATGGGAATTAAAAGAAATTAATGCTATTTATATGTGGCCAAGGGAGGGAAATTGGGGGGGGGGAGGCCGGCCATAAGGGCCCAAGCCCACCCTCACAAAAAAAAAATTATAAAAGAAAGCCCAAAAATGCACAAAAGCCCAATTTCTCAATTTTGACATTTTTCTTCATTCTTAAAGCCCACGATGACTAAATTTATTTAAATAGAAAGGTTTTATATTTAAAACACTAAAACTTAGTGTTTTACATATATTGGGTATAAATTAGAACATTTGGTACTGTATAGGATGTTTAAGATAATTTCGGGCCAGAACTGGACTTTCTAAGCAACTGCCGGAAATTCTTAAAAATTTTCTACTAAACTAATCTAACTAGCTCCTAATCTATAAATTAACTTCAATAACACTAATATAATCTTAATAAAAGCTAACCTGGGATTTCTAATTTCACTACTGTCACAACAGATTTGAAGATCTTTGAAGAATTTTTCTGGAATTTTTTTTAGTTCTTCGTGTTCTTCATTTTTTCTTTCTGTTTGATCCGAAATTTTTTTAAATCTTGTGTTTTCGTGTTATAAATAGGATCAAAAATGCTCGAAATTGAATTGTGAATCTTTGTTATTCACAAAGATTTGTGATTTGATCATTCGAATTTTAATTTTTGGTGGATTTTGTGTTTTTAAAAAGTTTTCGTGTTCTTGAATTCTCTTAAAAACCAGTGATTTTAATCCATTTTTTTTAAAAGTTTTTTCTATTCTTGTGTTTTTGATAGGTTTTAATCTACTTTTGAATTTTAGTTTGGTTGAATTGTTGTTAAACCGTCCAAAATTAAAAAGGCCTAACGGTTAAGGCCCATCCTTGTTCATCCGGTTTAGGTGCCCAACAGGCTAAACCGATCAACTAAGTTTCTTTGTTCATTTTGTTCTTGTTCCTAAATCGAAGTAGACGTACGAAGCTTAAGTAGAGAAGAGTTTACACCGCACACTCCTTGACCGGAGTGTTCACCGAGTGATTCATAGCATCAATTGGTTTCTAGTCCAAGTCTAAACCGCACATAGCTTGATCGGGTTACTTGAGCGGATTCATAGAAGTCTTGAGCGGCTTAAGCTAAACCGCACAATCATTTTGATCAGACTCTAAATCGCATAAATCAACAGGTTTGCTATTTCTTTTCGATTTCATTTCAAGGTTTAGCGGTTTATACCTAAACCGATCACCGCTTAACCAGATTAGTGACCGGATTCGATCAAAGCTTGACTGGATAAGTGTCCGGATTATAAATTGCACAATTCATTTATCCGGTTTACAAAATCGCTCAGGTAATCGGACAAAGGTACGATTGTTTTCCTCTAATCCACTCACTGCCTTATTCAATTTCTTGTTTGATTGACTTGAAAGTTTATYGTTTTTGACTTAAAGGTTCTMCGATTTTGGTCTATATTGCTCACTGTTCTTGATTCATTTTGGTAAATCACTCAATTRATTTTTGACMAGATTTCTTTTAATCGAACAAAGCTTAGATGATTTTGCTTGGTAATTGATCAGTGTGTATATCGTTCTTTGATTCTTAATAGATTCAACAAAATTGTTGATTGGGTTGATTGGATTTCTTAAATCACACATGTCATTCATGTGTTCTTCATTATGTTTAGCTCAAAACTTATGTCTGAATTTGAGATAAATCATCCATAGACTTGAGTTGATTTGGTCTGATTCTTGCTATTTCATTAAGGATTTGAGCATTGCATGAACAAATACAAATATCATAGTGTGAGGTTTATTATTGTTTATAGACTATTTAAGAGTGATTTAGTGTGCAGTCTCGACTGATTTGAGCATGAGAAGCAGCAGAGATAGGAAGAGCACAAGAAGCAATTCCAATTAGTGAAGCTGGACAAACCCGAATCAAAGAGAACCTGTGATAAACAGATTTTTTTTCAAATGTTCTAACTCCATTGAGAAACAACAGTTGTTTTGGATTAACAGACTCATCTGCAGCTATTGAACTAGTGCAGATTTGAAGCTGTTGCTGTTTTGTTTCATTTGTCAAGTGTAGACTGTTTTCAAGAGTTTCTGTTTTGTTTCATCTTGACAGCTACACAGATTTCAGACTGTTCTAAGTTGCAGATTTATTCATATTAGATTGTGCAATATGGAAGCTGATGATTTGTTGCTTGCAGGTTGTGTAAAACTGTCTTGGTTGATTGTTCTTGTTGTTTCTTTAAGATTTTGAGGTCTGAAACAGCAGCTGCTACACAGGTACATTGTTTTAAGCATTGTATGTGTTTGCAATTTGTGGACTGAAATAGCAGCAGCTACACAGTGAACTATTTAGAGTGCAGTTTTGAACGAGTTGCTGGTTTTATTTTGAAGTTATGGACAATTTCATTGGTCTGTATATTGCTTAAACAATTTGTTCAATGAGGTACAATTCTGTGTGATTAGAGAAGCTGTTTTGACTTTCTGTGATATTGAAGCTTTTTGAAGCTGCTGGTGTGGAGACTGCAGGTTTAAGCAGCAGTAGTTTTTGGGTTTCTTGGTTGATGCCAAGCAGCTGTGTTGATTTGAGGTTACTATATAAGGAACCAGTGCTTTTTTTATGCAGTAAATTGTTTAAGCTGTGTTGTGAACCTGTTAAACTGTGTGTTTTGAGCGGATTTGATAGTATTCTTAAACTGTTTGAATTTGCTGGTTTGATTTGGACATATTGGTTAGATTCTAGCTACACAGGACTGAAACAGCAGCTACACAGGACTGGCACAGAAGCAGCTTATACAGCAGCAACTGTGTGTTCAACTGTCTTGACTTTGCTTTCTGGGATTAAGAACAAGTCACAGCAGCCTATGGAGTATCTTCGTTCAGCCACATCTGAAACTGGACAGCCGTGTTATTGCAGACTCATAACAGGAAAAATTTAGCCTTGACATGTTGTAGACTTTTATTGCTCAAAGGCTTAACAACCATTCGAGTTTGGACTTTTGATTGTAAACTTGCATCTACCGAGTTTGGGTTTGGACAAGAATCTTTGTTCATAATTCGAATCACACCTGGCACAATATTTTTTTTTGGACGATTGATTTGGGCTTGAATCAGTTTGTTTTGGTCTTGGACATTTTTTTTTTGGGCTTATTTGTGTTGGGACATCCGTCTCATTGTTCCCTCGAGCCGGTCAAATCCGCGATTCTTAAACCCAACGCTCCTGTAGCAATGCARGAGCATCCMACATCGRTGAGGCTAGGGGGATTCGTCTTCCTTATAAGGAAGGGGGGATCTTACTCCTACCAGTGACGCGTTTTAAAGCCGTGAGGGGTTGTTGCCGGGAGGGGCAGCCCAAAGCGGACAATATCATGTGGGCGGTTCCCTAGTATCGGTCCAACAATTGGTATCAAAGCTAGGGCCGCACCAATGGGGGGGGGAATGTTGGGACTTCCGTCTCATCGTTCCCTCGAACCGGTCAAATCCGCGATTCTTAAACCCAACGCTCCTGTAGCAATGCAGGAGCATCCCACATCGATGAGGCTAGGGGGATTCGTCTTCCTTATAAGGAAGGGGGGATCTTACTCCTACCAGTGACGTGTTTTAAAGCCGTGAGGGGTTGTTGCCAGGAGGGGCAGCCCAAAGCGGACAATATCATGTGGGCGGTTCCCTAGTATCGGTCCAACATTTTTGGTTTTGTGTTTTGTTTGTGCTTAGATTTTAATTTTTGGATCATAGTTTATCTGTTTTGTGTGTGTTTATCTGTTTGAGAATCTTTGAACTGTTATGTGTCACGTAAACTGTTTTTCATTAGTTTTAACTGTCTTTGACTGTTTTTCAACAGTTTTGACTGTTTTTACTGATTTTTGACAGTTTCTCGTTGTTTTACTAAATGCTCATCAGTTTTAGTGTTTTTCTATTTTTTTTGAGCTTAACTGTTCTTGTTATTTTTTAACTGATTTCACTGCATAGATCCTTTAACTGATCAATCTATTTTTGAAATGGCAGTTTTTTTTGCTAGAGAATATCGTGAGCTTAAAGAAATGTATGATAAAGTACAATTTGATTTTAACAAGAATATATCATGGTCAAATCATCTGAATGGCATTCTTGAGAGAGAGAAAGAAGAAAAGAGAGTTTTGCAAGAAAAGCTGAATGAACTGATGAAAACCTGTGTTGATCCAGAAGAGACAGTTAGGTTAAATAAACAAATTGAGGATTTAACAATTATAGTACATAAATCGGAAAGTGAATTGTTTGATGTAAGGAATTTACTGGAGTTAGAGAAAGAAAAGGTTTTAGAGGCTGAAAAGGTTTTAAATRCTGAAAGGAAAGTTTTAGAGAAAGAAAAKAMGAGGATTATAGAAGTTGAGGAAAGGTTTGATTCTGAACGAAAATCTTATGAAAATAAGATTAACTCTCTCGAGCTAAACGCAAAGATGCTTTTAAAGCAAATCTCGGATTTTGAGCAGCTTATCATTTTGGAACGACCCAAGAATGATAAAGAAAAGAAAGACATCTCCGAAGACTGTTAGAGCCAACTACAGAAATTGTCTGAAAGCAGTGATTTAAAACAAAAGGCTTTAGACGAAGAGAAAAAGCAATTTGCTCTTGAGAAAAGAAATACTTCAAAGAAGTATACAGCAATTGCCAAAGAACTTACTGAGAAACGAAAGTCGCTTGACATCGCTTCGGAGAATGACAAGCGCATCACCGATGAAGAGAAATGAGAGTTGATTAATCAGAAGAAAAGGTTTGAAATGCTACAGAAGGAGTTAGAAGGTAAACTCCTGGATACTTCAAAGAAATTGTCTGATCTAAAAACAGACCTTGAAACTGAATTGAACATGAGAACTGAATTGAAAAAGAAATATGATTTAGTTACTGTAGAAAGAGACCAGCTTTTACAAAAATTCAAAGACTTTTCGTGTGCTCAAAGCTCAACAGGTTCTCCATCTCAGTGTAAAACCAGCTTTTATAATTGTTCTTATTCGAACAGTTATTCAAGTAGTCCTAAATCTAATGTTTCTAAGAACTATTCTCGTTCTAATCAGTACTATCATGGGTATGTCATTGGATCACCCAATTATTCTTCCAAGATTAAAAGCATTTGGATTAATAAGTCTGAATCTGTTTTATCTCATACACCTGTTGTTATTAACAATCTTCTTTGCCTTGTAAAATCTACTAATGATCTGATCAATCTTAGCAAGAGAAGGATTATGTGCTCAACATGCAGAACCAATAATTTTGTCAATAACAAAAGGTTCAATAGGTGGCATGAAGATAACAGCTATCAGAACAACAGTTGGAAAGGTAAGAACAGGTATGATTATAATAACTGGCATGAATCATATCTTGTATATAATCATCCTGTTAATAGTAATACCTTATCGAAATAAATGGTTTGGAAGTTACAACATACCCCAACCTAATACTAACAATATAGGACCCAAGTTCGTTTGGGTACCAAAATCTACTTAATCTGGTTTTGCAGGTGTGTCCATTTTGTGCTGATCAGAATATCATTTCAATGATACACCAATGCAGGGGGAGTTGTGATTTATTTCAAACCAAGGCTTCTAAACACCCAGTTTAGGACCTGAGCTTAAATACCGAGGCTTCTGAACATTTCAGTTTAGAACCTGTACTTAAAATGTTTTCTTCAATTTTTTTTTTAATTTTTGAACTTAATTGTTTCATTACATAAATCTACTTTTTAGGGGGAGTTTCCTAGAAAGTTCAATAAATGGTTTTGGAAAATAATTTTTTTTGGTAACGAGTACATTATCTGAACAGGTATTTCTTGAGATTTTAGTTGCGTAATTTCTCGTCGTAGATAACTCCAATACCTGTTTCAGCTATTCTTCAAACTGTTATTATCACGTCTCTTATACGAAAATCATTTTTGATGATAATACACTCGTTTGTATTCAAATTTTGTTTTCTGATATTTTTTTTACATTGATTCATATACATTCATTTTTTTTAATATCAGAATCTGTAAATTTGTTCTTACAGATCTTCATTCATTTCTCTCGCATAACGAATAATCGAATCGTTGTCGCTTCATTCTTTTGTTAATTGTGCTTAAAGCCAAATTAATTGATCAATTTTTTATTCATTGTGCTTTAAAGAAATAATATTTTTGATCAACCATTGTGATCAAATATGCATAACGCAAAATTTTAGGAGGGACTGAGTGCTTATCAGAAATACCTCTATGGAATGTCAAAACCGACAGACCTACCYAAGAGGACAACCATATCTGAGTGAGTTTAAATCAAAAAGGGTTCATGTGCTGAGACTAAAATGAAAAAGAGAGGGGTAGTTGTTGTGAGCTAAAAGAATTGACGAGAGTTGTGTCAGGATTAAAAGAATACGAAAATCCTGTTCCAAACTTTCATAATCCGGGCATACCACA
>NC_037529.1:27515151-27519575 GCF_001531365.2 Cynara cardunculus var. scolymus
GTGAGATGAGCATCAAAAAGTCTCATATATACAGTACATCCGTTGTACTGAGTATATCTGTTATACTTACAGGCCAATCTTTTTATAAAGATTGAAAACAATTTCATACGTTGAAATTGGTTGTTACCTTCTCATTCCCTTAATCTGAAAAGATTAAATAAGTGGATTTGAAAAGATCTACTTACATTTTCATGTATTGACGGCTTACACGGAAAATTTCATTCATCTTATGTATGATGGAATGTTCATAAGGGGGAATATATGTATTAATGAATGAAATATTCATTTCCGAACATTGTTAAAGGGAATCTGATGCAAAGATCAAGGGGGAGTAACTTCGAAAGTGGCAAAAGACTCAAAAGAAGCGCGACTGAAGATAATCTCAGAAAGATTATTCATGTGCTACATCGACTGAGAGTTTGTGAATGAGAAGATAAATATTTCAAAAGTTTACAAAGAAAAAGTAGATTAATTCTGAAGATTCTTTGAAGATCACATCTTGTAAATTGTTTTTTGTTGATTACTGTTCTACATTGTCAAAAGAGAAGATCACTGCGATTCTACATTCGAGGGGGAGAATGCTAGAAGATCTTTCTCAACAGATGATTACTTCAAGATTACAAGTTAAAGATTTCTTTTGAAGATGACATATTGTGCTTAATGTTTCAAAGTTCAATCAAGAACTCAAAGTGCAGAATTTTCTTTCAAGTCTGAATACAAAGGGGGAGAATGTTAGGACTGAAAATCAGTATTAATTGTATTCGTCTTGAAAGTTAAATATTGTCTATAATTGTAAAAGTCATCGTGTTTGACTTTTATTAGACAAGTTTGACCTTGACTTGTATTAGTTGTTTGACCATATAAATAGGGAATTGTCTTTGTAATTAGAGTAGAGAGCTCATTTGTATATCCAATACGTAATAGAGGGTTGACTGAATTGTAATCCATCGACTTTTCCTCTCAATATTCATATTCATGTTCTTGATGTTCTTGAATGCAATATCCAGATCTGCCATGATTGTGAAGCTAACATGAAGATTGATCACTGAAATAGGGACAAACATGGTTGATCGACGTAGACGCCCCAACCCTCTGTAGAGATGCAACAACCTGCTGGAATGTTGCCGTATTGGTTGTCGTCACTTCCATTAGTGTATTGATATGAGATGCATTTGTCGTGGACTCAACTCTTAGTACTGCCAAGTGTTGGACCGATTAACTCAAATTCTTGGTAAAGATTACTTACTTGGATGATCTGTTTAACAATGAGAATGCAGCGGAAATAATTGTAATCAACCAAAGTCGAAATCAATAAGAACACAGATGAAGATTAATGATGAACAGGTGCAAAAGCAGAAGTATGATGCTCTGGTTCTATGTGACTGAGCTCTGATGCAGAGCTTGTTTGCTCTGGTTGTGGATCGATATGATCTTCAGAGGAAGCAGAGGTGTGTGAAGGACCAGAGTCAGATGTGCTTGTCATTTGTGATCCTTCACTTACACCCGAAGATACATCTCTTGGTGCACGTACAGAGATGTCTTCGTCACCATAAAAGACTTCAAATAAGAGCCTGAGTTCCAATTCCCTTGACTTCATTTGAGAATTGGATGTTTGAAGGTTAAGATTGAGTCCAGAGCTGAGGTACTCTGAAGTCAATTGTTTTTTATCGTCGAACGAGACATTGATGCTTTCCATGACTGTCTTGGTTCGTTGATTGAAGACTCTGTATGCCTTGGATTTTGTTGAATAGCCAAGGAACTTGCCTTCATCTGCCTTCTTATCGAACTTGCCAAGTTGATCTCTATCATTTAATATGAAGCATCTGCAACCAAAGACATGTAAAAAATTGACGTTAGGATTTCTTTGATTTATTAGTTCGTAAGGCATCTTCATGTGCCTCTTGACCACCATTGCTCTGTTTTGAATAAAGCAGGCAGTAGAGATTGCCTCTGCCCAAAAATGGGTTATTAGACCAGAGCTGGCTAGCATGGTGCGTGCAGCTTCGACCAAAGTTCTATTCTTTCTTTCTACGATACCATTTTGTTGTGGTGTTCTCGCTGCATATAAGTTTTGAGTTATTCCTTCTGTCTCCAAGTATGCATTAATCTTGGCGTTCTTGAACTATGTTTCATTATCACTTCTCAATTCTAAATTCTGCTTTGTAGAAGTACTTGAATCTTGGTCATTAATTCGATTAGCAGCTCTGGTACATCTGATTTATGCCTTACAAACTCAATCCAAGTATATCGTGAGTATTCATCAATTAAGACAAAGATATACTTCTTACCAGAAAAGATTTTCACAGAGATTGAACCACAAAGATCCACATGAAGCATGTGTAGAGGTCAGATGCAGGACACATCTGTCTTTGATTTATGGGACGCTCTTTCAAGCTTTCCCATTTCACACGCAGAGCAGAGATGGTCCTTTTCGAACTTTATGGTAGGAAGTCTGTCAACCAATTTATGCTTCACAAGCTTTTCTAAATTTTGAAAATTGAGATGCGATAGCTTGTGGTGCCAGAGCCAAGCTTCCTCATTCTTGCGAGACACGAGACAGAGTCTCTGACTTGTCTCTTGGTGAGAAGTTCATGAGATACAGATTTCCTTTTCTCTTAGCTCTTAGCTACTCTTGACCTGATTCTAACATAATGGAGCAAGCTTTCTTTTGGAACTTGACATTGTAGCCAGAATCACACAGTTAACTTATGCTCAAAAGATTATGTTTAAGCCCAGAGACATAAGCAACCTTGGAGACAGAAATCTTACCTTATAGTAGATCCACGTATCCCTTTATTTCTCCTTGTTTATTATCCCAAAGGTTACTTTTCCTCCAATCTTCTCTCTGTATGAGGAGAGCAACCTCTTATTGCTGGTCATATGTCTTGAGCATCCGGAGTCAAGATACCAAATGTCCACATTCGGCTTCTACAAAACAAATTATAGGGATTTAGGTACCCATTTCATAATGGGTCCTCGATGATTAGGGACAGAGGGTTCCTGGTTAAGCTTGGGAAAAGGCTTCGTCTTTTGACCTGAATTAACAGACTTGGCTTTAGGAGCCTTCTTTCTCTTCTGGGTCCTTTTTTATTTAAACTTTGATGACCCAGAGAGTAGACAGTTAGGGTCAGAGAAGTGTTGTTTTAATTTCAGCAATAGAGAAACACATTCACAATTATGAAAACATTTTGAATGACAAAATGATTTATTAGCTTTAAGGAATAAATTATTACAGTCATTCCTAGCATTGGTAGTTCTAGCAAACTTCCTATCTAGATCAAATTGTTTTAACACAAAATGAGTCTTCTCTGATTTCTTTTTTCCTACTTCTTTGGCCTTCAGAGGCCTCTCTGAAACAGAAGAATTAATGTTAGAGCAAACAGCGGATTTTCCCTTCTGTTCTGGAGTGAATTTAATTGGCTTAGATTTTGAATTTGAGCCCTTTGAAGCAAAAGAAACTAACTTTGCACTGTTTGGAGTAGTGCCCCATCTTTCTCAATAGGGGGTTTTGCAACCTCTGGTTCTTTGGCAAAGACCTCTGTCTTAACTTGCTCTTCAAACGAGTTCACCTCTGATTCAGAGTCAGAGTCAAGAAAATCCTTGTGTGAATGTCGAGATGCAGGGGTATCATTAAGAACTTGAGGTTCTTGTATGCATGAGCTACAAGCTTCGTCCGTCTTTTGTTTTAATGAACTTTCAAAAGTATCCGAGGACTTACACTCAGAAGAATCTGCATGACCTTTAGGAGGATAGTTCAAGGCCTCAAGCAAGTCTAGCTCGAAGACCTGTCTTATCGTTTCTGTAAAGCCATCCATCAATTTCAAATCTTGAGTATTAAGAAAATTACCTATGGATGAACTCTTGATTTCATCTGGTTCAGGTTTGACAACCTCACTTTCAGTTTTAATATGTTCAAGATTTGTAGAGCCAAAACAAAAAATCTCATTTGTCTTCTGTATGCATTTTAAATCAACTTGTGGAACACATTTTGAAGAGTAAGAGATGTTTTTGATACAAAACTTTGGGGTTCTGGATTCGCTTTCAAGCTTACATCTTTTAAACGGTGAGGCCGTATGCAAAATAGAAAAATCTGGTTTCTGTTTTTCGCCCAACCCAAACACGGATTCAAGAGTGTTTTTCCTCTTCCAGGTGAGATATAGGTCTATATAACCTATCCTTGCTTTATCTTGTTGAGAGTTAACTTTTTCATACACATGCTGAGCATCTTGATATTTCTTAATCAATAGCACTTTTCTTTGTAAGCTCTGGTGTAGGAACTCCCTTTCCTTTTGAAAATAGTCTTTTAGGGTGTTGGGTTCAAGTTAGTGCTTTAATGTTGTATTCAAGTTTCTCCTTAGTATAGTTGTTTTGTAATAGTTTAGCCTTTACAATTTCCTAGTATAAATAGTGATTTCCTTGTAATT
>NC_037529.1:27520990-27522582 GCF_001531365.2 Cynara cardunculus var. scolymus
GATCATGCAATCTCTATTGGAAGGTCCTGCTGAATTCTTTATAGAGGTAGATTCTGATACAGTAGTAGGCATACCTACACAGAGAATACCTAAACCGAAACATCAATATTCAGCTGAAGAGAAAGAAAGAGATCATGCTGATGTGCTTTGTAAATCTTACATGATGCAAGCACTGACCAATGATATCTACACCAGTGTTGACAGCTATAAATCATCTGGTCACAACATGTGGGTTCAGATAGAAAAGATGATGATGGGTTCGAAAGTCGGAACTCAACTGAAGATTACAAATTGTATTTCTGCATATGAAGAATTCAAGGCWAGAGARGGAGAAAGTCTTGATGATGTTTATAACAGACTTGCCAGACTGCTGAATGAGCTCACAAAGAACGGAATCTCCAAAACCAATATTGAGATAAATGTTAAGTTACTTAACAATCTCCAATCAGAGTGGAAACCATTTGCAAATCATATCAGATTTAACAAGCATTTATCTGATATCGATATCCATGAAATCTATGAAACTCTGAAACAAAATGAACAGGATGTTTTGGAGATCCGTAATGCAAAGAAGAAGGAAAAGGAAGTTGCTGATCCTTTAGCTCTCGTATCTGAGAGAAAGGAGAAGAAATACAAAAGCAGGTATGGGAAGAAAGTTATAAAAGTTAGTCAATCAAGTGAATCTGAGTCAGAAGAAAGTAACAGCTCAGAATCTGATTCTGAAATGTCAGAAATAAAGCAAGCAATGGCAATGCTGACSAGAGCATTCCAAAAAAAGTTCTCCAAAAGGCCACACTCGAATAATCATAGATTCTCGTCAGGCTCAAAGTATGACTACAAGGACAAATTTGGCGAGAAGAAGAAATATGAAGAGAAAATATTCGAGAAGAAATATGAGAGAAAGCCAGAAGAAGGGAAAAAATGCTATAACTGTGGTAAGCTAGGCCACTTTGCYATTAACTGCAAGAAGCCGGTAAATCATGATACCGACTATTACAAGAATAAGTTTCTTCTATCAAAACAAAGAGATGCTGGCAAAGCTCTTATGGCCGAGGATGAACATTGGCTAAATCTGACAGATGAGGAACAAGAAGCTGAAGTCGTTGCACATGTGTGCTTGATGGCTAAATCAGACAATGATTTGCCTGGAGAAGATTCTCAGATGAATGATGAGGTAATTCATCAAACATGCATTAAACAGATGAATAAGATGAAGCTCCAAATTCAAAATTTCCAGCAAGAGTTAAAATCAGAAAAAGTTCGTTCAAATGATTTTAAAGATCAAATAAAAATGCTAAAAGAAAGATATACTAAAGTTTATCTTGAAAATGCTGGAAACTTGAATTGAGATAAGTCTTTGCAATCTGAGTCCAAAATATCTGAAGAAAAATTCAATGCTTTAAATTCTGAGTTATCTGAATTGAAAGAAAAATATAAATCATTAGTTTTAGTTAATGACGAACAAATTGCCAAAATTAGTAAGCTTGATTTAAAAATAATTCAGTTAAATAAAACTCTGAAGGAAAAAGAAGAAATTTTATACAAACATGGACAAACTGATCAAACCATCTTCCTAAACAAACCATCTGAAG
>NC_037529.1:27528230-27529166 GCF_001531365.2 Cynara cardunculus var. scolymus
TTAAAGCTTAAAATGAACAAACCTTCATAATCGAACCATAAACTCATAATAACTCAGATTAGACACTATTTTTTGGTGWATTTTGTGTCGTTTTTCATTTCGTTTGAGTGTGTATTGTGTATTTTGATTGTATTTGTGTTCATTTTGTGTATTTTGTGGTTGTATTTGTGTCATGTTTTGAACGGATAACTGACCGTACAAGGTGAATCCGATCAATTTTAAACCGGTTGATGATTGTCCGGTATAAGACTTTGAGTTTCTTGTATGGGTTTGACTTGTTGTCCGGACTTCTAATCCTAATACAATTCTTTTGTAGTTTTTGTGCGTTGTACGGATTCCTAATCCGGTCAATGTCTTTTGAAATTTTTTCTAAGTGTTTGCTTTCAAATGTGTTTTCATTTATTTTAGGTTAAATTTTTTTTTTAATTTTGTATGTGTGAAATTTTTCTTTAATTTTCATTTTGTTTTGAACTTTTTTTGTTTTTGTTTGTGTGTGTATTTTTTTTAATTCAATTTTTTTACTTCAATAAAATGGGTACTAATAATTCAGAGTTTTTACAGGTAAATGGCGGATCCTAGACATCAGTCTGACGAGGAATCTCGTGTTCCTCTGTCAGATCTGAAAATGTACCAGAACATTTACCTAACCAACCCATAGCCTCTGAAACCCTTTACTCTCAAATTCAATATCTCGAAATCAAACCGAATAACCATCACTTCTCTTTCGATATGCCAGCCGAATACCCTATCATACCAGAAATTTTAAAAGGCCACCCCATTTCATATGCTTTGTCTGCCCATACACCAGTTCCTATGGTATATCTACAAYAGTTTTGGGGTACTCTTACAATTGAAAAGGACGGAGATGCTTTATTTCAAGGAGAGGTCGATGAATATGTCAGTCGTCTGACATTAAGAAGATTAAGAAGAATACTT
>NC_037529.1:27530461-27531247 GCF_001531365.2 Cynara cardunculus var. scolymus
GGTTTGAAAATTTCGTCTCAGATGAACAATTATGCCTTGATATTAAAAGATTAGGATATTCTGCGACATTGAATAATCCTACTCAATTTAAGAAATGATTTCTACCATCAGTATGACATCTACTTTTCTCGACACTAAATCGGTACCTTACATCAAAAACCCAAGGAATTGATACCTGTAGCAGCACATTCCTAAAAAAATTTCATGGCATATTGTTTTCACGACAATATGACTATGCACTTGTGATATGGAATGAATTACTTGAGCTAGTCAACGCTAAAAGGTTCCCGTCCAAGGCCAGAAAATTTGTGCCTTTTCAAAGATTTTTGCAACTTTTCATTAAGGCCATGATGGATGCGAATGAAGATATTCCGGCCAGACCGAATTCAGAAAAAGGGCCAACATTTGTCATGACCAGAATTCGGCAACATACAGAAGTAGAAGATTTGGATTCAATTATGCCAGTTCCACTAGAATTGATTGCTCTAGCTGATCAGAATGCTCAGTGTGTAATAGACTATAGTAGAGTGATAGAACCGAAAGTTCAACCAGAACCGGTTGAACTTGTCAAAGGATCACCCCATGCCTCAGCTGAGAGAGAAATAGAAGTAGAAGAGAGAGTTCAGGAACAAGGGGTACCTGAACTAGGTAGTGTGCTGAGAGAAAATGTAAGTGAGAGGGGTGAACAGGTGGGGGGAGCTTCTAATCAGCAACGCACTTTAACTGCCAGAGCTTCATCTAGTTTGGAAGCTACTGAATCAGATAATCGAGCAGATTCTGGTGATG
>NC_037529.1:27532362-27537277 GCF_001531365.2 Cynara cardunculus var. scolymus
GAAATCATGTAAAGTTGTCAATGGTTATTGATATTCAAATGGGTCTTGAAGATAGTCAACGAATCATCAATCTCAAAAGACCTAATCAAGATTTAGAAGACATTGACGGCTATCCAGTCTACATGGTTCTTGAGATCCCAGAGTTCGGAGTCATCTACTTCGCTCAACTTCAAGTCAAAAAGTTCATGAGATTCAGTGAGTTAAACAAGTATTCTGACGGTACGATTAAGCTTGTAAGAAGGGTGCTGGACTTAAAAAGGGTGATGGATGATAAGACTGCAGAATCTGAACGAATGAGTTCCAAAGAAAGATACTTGCTCGTCAACGCTATAAATTTGCTCGAGGAGAAGATTCATTACAGAAATGCTCTGAGAAGGTTAGAGAAAATCCTTGGACTGCAGAAAACGAAGTTTACAAGAGTCCAAACTTGAATCCAAAGGGGGAGAATGTTGGGTTCAAGTTAGTGCTTTAATGTTGTATTCAAGTTTCTCCTTAGTATAGTTGTTTTGTAATAGTTTAGCCTTTACAATTTCCTAGTWTAAATAGTGATTTCCTTGTAATTGTAATWAACAATCGTCATTAGCAGATTGATCAAGATTAGTGCTGTAATATTCTCTCTCTCAATCTAATAATCTTTTGACAATCTTCTTTCTACCTTTATGTTCATCATGATCTATGAAGATTACATCATGTTTGTATGAAATATGGACTCATCATAGGGCTTCAGAGTTTGAACTCCCTTTCAGTTTTTCTTTATAGCCGCTTTTAATTCTAAGCACTCTGTTTTAAGACTTGTTTCAGTGGATTGTATTTTTTTAAAAGCTTTTCATTTTCCACTGATAACTCTTGTTTTTCTACAGTTAGTAACTCTGTCCCTCATTTAAAGAATAGTTTTTCCTTTTCCAAAGATTTTTGTTTAGATTTTTCGAGAGAGAGCTTTTGCTGTAGATTAACAAAATCATTTGTCAAAGCAGAGATGCTATCTTCCAGATCAGAATGAGAGTAACCAGAGATAGAATATACATGGGAGTGGGAGTCAGAGTCAGATCTAGACTTATTCTCAACAGCCATTCCACAGAAGTTCGCTTGATCTTCTTCATTGGATGAGGAGTCAGAGACCCAATTCTCATGTTCTGCCATGAGACTCCTTTGTGATCGATTATACTTGTACTTATTTTTGTAGTACAGTTCATCTTTCACAAGAGGGCTTCTGCACTCTTTGGAGTAGTGCCCCATCTTTCCACATCTGAAGCATCGTACGCCTTGCTTCTTCTGTTTCGAGTGCTCTTCCTCCTTCTTGGTGGGAAAAGAAGAACGGTTCCTTCTATCAAAACACTTCCCTCCGCTTCGATCGTTTTGTCTTCCTCTTTTGTCGAAGACTTTCTTTCCAAATTTCCTTTGGAATTCCCTGGTGATCAGGATTGATGTCGTTGTCTTTAGAGCTAGAAGCTCTGTCTGTATCATCATCACTCTCCAAGATAAGAGCCTTCTCTCCTTTCTTCTTCTCTTCTCTGTGTCTCTGTTCTCTTTGTGGCTGGCATGTTTCTGTCTCTTTTGAATCATAGACAAAAGCAGAGGTCCACCCAAGGCGACCTTCGCCTTCTACACCTCTTGTTCTTGTGCTTGCAGCGTTCCATGTCACACCCCGCTAAAGCGGAAACACGAGATATAACAGGTAAGCGAGTCACAACAACAATTAATAAATAACACCTTTCAATTTTTACAAAATAAAACGAGTTTAACATTGTTACCAAATTTTGATAAATACTTCTTTTACAAAAATAGAAACATCCATTTCGAACTTAATCGGTTTTGCAAAGTACTTCATTTCTTACGTGTTACCTGAAAAGCATGGAACATAAAACGAGTCAACTACAAAGTGTTGGTGAGCTCACGAGTTTACACATGCATAAAATATTTTAATGCATAAACCAATTATTTGCGAACTTATGCGTAATCTTCTGCACTTAATAAATGTAAATCTACCACGATGTACAAACTTGAGACGCTACTGAGCCTTACCTGACCAACGTGCCCCATTATTTTACGAACGACCATAAGTAGCCCGTACACATATTTAGGTCCCACAGTTCGTAGTAGTACTAATTCAGCGGTGGTCCAAATTCCACATGATTAGACCAAGAAACCATAGGTAATGTGCACCCCTTTCTGGGTGGGACTGTCAACACAATAGCGGCTATCCACAATACCACGGCCCGGGGACATGCCCGAGTTAACCAGTAGCGTTTACGGATGGGGACTTTATTTGGAAAATATACTCTCAAGCACATCAATTTAGCATTTATTTCACAGTGCCAAAACAGTCAATATTTCATGACATAATAAACTTGACTAAACATTTCTTTAGTCCAATGGTTTCAAACAAAGCTTGACTAAACATTTCTTTAGTACAATGGTATAAATTAATAAACATGTATAGTTTGATTAATCTCATGCTTTTCCCCCAATAAAATAAACAAAGCGTTAAAAGTGGGGCCGTGAGAACTCATAGGTTTAAAGGTGAATATCCAAGAAGATGACGTCTGAAGCTTTCAACGCCCGCCCTAACTTCCTAAACAGACCAACATCCAGGATTTAGATCACTTATGGGTTCTTGACAGAGATATAGTTAAGTTGTATCCCATGCAATGCCATCGGGTTTTTATAAATTAAAGTTGATATTTTATTATTTATTCTAAAAATAGTCCAAAAATTATATATTAAAAGAAATCGAAATCCTTTACTCAAAAGCTGATTTTTGGACAGATTATACATTTTGTTCCAAATATTTTTGGGTTTTACCAATCACTAAAAGTAGGAACCTTCCAAAAGTCATTTTTATGTCCACTTTTTACATCATTCAAAATAATGATATCTGCCGATTTTTCCAAATATCAAGAAATTTGAGTGGGTTTAATTCACTCATTATTACCCTACAATCTAGAATTACACAGCCCCCAAAACAGATTGCACACTCTTCGAGTGACAACCATTTACTCAGCACTTTCTGTGTAACACCCCAAATCGACACATTGCATATAACACATATTTCATATATAGAATACATGTTCTCCCCACATAGGTCCATGATACAAGAGTTTGGAATATAAAATATACAACCCAAAAATTCCAAAAGTACATAATCTTGTATCCTAGCGTCTAACCTTCCAAAACAGCTAAGCATATAGGGAAGTAATTCACACAATACTTTTTCCCTTATCATTACCTGCACACATAATTTTGGAAACACGAAAATGAGGGTTAGACATGAATGTCTAGTGAGATTCCCTTCTATGCAATGCAGGGTGAAGATCACCAAGACATTTATTTTAAGTCAAACATCTAATGAAGCAAAATTGAAAACATACTGCTTTGGTCCATCGAGCCTCTGGTCTCAAATAACACTTAGAAATTTTTTAAGCATTCTTGACCAGATCCCCTCTGGTCGTTTACAGAGCTTCTGGTCTCTCGACCAGAGCCTCTGGTTCAACTATCCAGACTTAGAAAATATTTTGACATTTAGGAACAGAGCCCCTCTGGTCTCTCTACCAGAGCTTTTGCTCTTCATAACCAAAGCCGCTGGTTGAACCAACCAGACTTAGAAAATATTTCGAAATAGGACCAGAGCCCCTCTGGTCTCTCTTCCAGAGCTTCTGCTCCTCATGACCAGAGCCTCTGGTTAAAATCAAAACTTCCCTAATATAAATAATATTTAGATAAACTCTCAATCAAAAGATAACCTTTTTCATAAAGGAGTAAATTATAAAAAAAAAAAAACTTCATGTTCAACCAGAGCCTTTGGTTGTACTAACCAGAGCTTCTGGTTCCAAAGACATGACCAACCACAGCCCCTCTGGTTCAACACTTAACCAGAGCTTCTATGGACTGTTTTTCTTAAAAAGACTAAGTATAAAATTCTTTTCTTAAATATTTAAAATATGATTTTGACATAGAAAATCTTAACAATAGATACAAAACCTTTAATAAAACTTGCTCATCCTATCAATCAAAAACCAGAATCCTCTTGGTCAAACGATGAGGACCAACCAGAGCCCCTCTGGTTCCTTACAAGGAACAACCAGAGCCTCTCTGATTCCTCATGAAAATAACCATTCTGTTTCAAAACACTTTTAACCAATACCAATGACCATAGGCCAAGTTTTCCCCTTCTCAATAGCATCAATACCATTATTTCTAATAAGAACAATATCTTTGAGTTCTCAAATCACAAAGAAGTAAGGACTCAAATCTATTGTAGTCTTAAAAGACATAATAGCAAGAGCTATATTAATCACATACAATTGCCACCCTTATATCCAAAGGTACACATCTCCTTGATATGCCACCCTTATCCCAAAAGACACCTATCCTTGATATGCCACCCTTATCCCAAAAGGCACATCTCCTTGATATGCCACCCTTATTTCTTCTTCAAAATCTATGAGCTAGTTCGGATGAAGGACCGCAGTCACAACCATCTTATCAAATCCTCATTCATAGTTTTATCCATAAAAACCTTTTCAAACTCAGGAACAATCTTGTCTTTCAAAGATCAAGGTTTCTTTTAAATTCTTAATACAAGATATCATTTTCAAAAACTCATTTAAAGAAGCAAACTCTTCTTTATCTTTCCAACAATAACATCAACACCTTTAAAACTATCAAARTAGTTTTACCATCTTTTCTTCAAAATCAACATCAAAACTCATAGCATATAATCAACAATAAAACTCACAGTTTATATGCAAAGGTAGTTTTAAAAGAAACTCACAGTTTATACTCTACAGTAGTTTAAAACTCACCTTATCAAACAGATTTCCTGAAGACAAACACACAACAAAAGCTTATTCGTAACACAGATTCTTCAAGAACACTTTTCACCGCCGCAAGCTTTCTTTCTCTTTTGAACAGACTT
>NC_037529.1:27537728-27544903 GCF_001531365.2 Cynara cardunculus var. scolymus
GCATGCAAAGGGGCTTTCTCCTACTTTCTTAAAAAATCAAAGAATATGGATCATGGATTATCATCCTTTTTGAAGACATTCTCATGTCTTTGATGAATAGTCTCCCCTCTTTATCTTTCCAGAATTTTAACTAAAAAGCCAAGAAGTGGGAGTAGGAAGATGATAACTGTTGTTATTTACAAGGGTATAATAACTAGAATCATACTTTTGTCTTAAAATATTGATTATTTTTCAACGATTGACAGAATTTTCCTGAAGATTTGCTTGAAGGAATCGGCTGGAGGGTGGTTTGTTTTAGAGAGAGAGAGATGAAAAGCTTAAACTAAGAGAGTTTGGGAATGAGAGTTTTTCAAAGGATGTAGGGGTATTTATATAAGGATTTTAAAGACGGAAGGGGGCTGGCCTTTAATGGCCCAAACCCAAATAAAACTTTTATTTTTCTTAATAAAAATAAACCCACTATAATTTAACCAACATAAACAAAATAACACTATTAGTTCCAAAACTCCATCTTTTGATAAATTATGTGGACATTCAAATGGGACTTTTGTATTTTTATTTAAAAGCTTATAATATCAACTTTATTTTATTTGGAGAATTGCTGAAATATTTGGCATTACGCAAGTTAACTTTATCGGTTACCCGTGAAGGTGTGATCTTCCAAATTAAACTTGGGAACTAAGTCAGATAAGCTCTAACCACCATAACTAGATCCTAACAAATTTATAATTCTAGATATATGATCTATAATAAAGTGCTAACCTGAAACTCAGAAATGACAGAATGTCACAGTCTCCCCATGTTAGAAAAATTTCGTCCCAAAATTTATTCATCAATCCAGATCATGACTCGCTTCAGAACAAGTGGGGATACTTTCTTTTCATGAAATCTTCTCTTTCCCACATGTACTCCGGTCCATGCCTCGAAGTCCAACGAACTTTACAATTGGAATCTTGCTACGCCTTAATTGCTTGACTTTATGGTCGAGGATTTCAATCGGCTCTTTAATGAAGCGTAACCGTTCATTAATTTGAATGTCTTCCAAAGGTAGAAACAATGTTTCATTGGTTAAACATTTCTTAAGGTTTGATACATGAAATGTATCATGGATGGCACTAAGCTCTGGGGGTAAGCTTAGTTTGTATGCAACTTTCGAGTATTTCAAATGGGCCAACATACCTTGGGCTAAGTTTTCCTTTCTTTCCGAAGCGTACAATCCCTTTCCATGGAGATACTTTTAAGAGGACTTTATCACCCACTTGAAATTCCAAGGGTTTCTTTCGGTTATCAGCGTAGCTCTTCTAACGATCTCTCGCAGCTTTAAGCCTTTCTTAGATGATTGAGATTTTGTCGGTTGTCTCCTGGATAATGTCAGGCCTAGTCAGCTGTCTGTCACCAATTTCCTACCAGCTGAGTGGGAATCTACACTTACGCCCATACAAGGCTTCATATGGTGCGCATTGGATACTGGTGTGATGTCCATTGTTGTAGGAAAATTCAACCAATGGCAGATGAGTATCCCAACTGCCTCCAAAGTCTATCACACAAGCTCGTAACATATCCTCTAACGTTTGGATTGTCCTTTCCGTTTGCCCATCCGTTTGAGGATGATAGGAAGTGCTCAAGTCCAGCCTCGTGCCTAGTGCCTTTTGAACTGATTGCCATAATCGTGAAGTAAAACGGCTATCTCTGTCTAATATGATGGAAATAGGTACTCCATGCCGTGATACGATTTCATTGATATATAACTACGCAAGCCTTTCCGTATTAAAGTCTTCTCGAACCGGTAAAAAGTGCACGGATTTCGTAAGTCGATCCATTATGACCCAAATTGAGTCATATCCTTTCCTAGTTCTAGGTAACTTTGTAACAAAATCCATTGATACCTGATCCCACTTCCATTAGGGAATCTCTAGATGCTGAAGAAGAGCAGACGGTTTCTGATGTTCAGCTTTTACCCTTGCGCAGGTTAAACATCGACTTACGTACAAAGCAACGTCCTTTTTCATTCCTGGCCACCAGTAATATTCTCTTAGCCCTTTGTACATCTTATCGGATCCTAGGTGACTAGAGTATCTAGAGCGATGTGCTTCCTCCAGAATTGTTGATCGAAGACCGTCGTTCCTTGGTATCCAAACTCTATTTCTGAAGTAACGCACCCCATCTTCTCGAGTTTCGAATTCCTTCTCTAGGTGGTGCAGGGTTTCATTCTTCAGATTCTCCGATTTCAACGCCTCTTCTTGAGCTTCAAGAATTTTTGTTTTTAGGTTTGTTTGAACCAACATTCCCATGACTCGTGCCCTTGACAATTTCACCCTTTCTTTCCGGCTTAAGGCGTGTGCTACCACATTAGCTTTCCCCGGGTGATACTTTATTTCACAATCATAATCGTTGAGAAGTTCGACCCACCTCCGTTGCCTCATGTTCAGCATCTTTTGATCTAGTATATGTTGAAGGCTTTTATGATTAGTGAAAATGATGCATTTGGTGCCGTAAAGATAGTGCCTCCAAATCTTAAGTGCAAATACTACGGCCCCCAATTCGAGGTCATGTGCAGTATAATTCTTCTCGTGCACTTTAAGTTGCCTTGAGGCATATGCAATGACCTTGTCTTTTTGCATTAGCACGCATCCTAAGCCTTGATGTGATGCATCACAATAGACCATAAAGTTTTCCGAACCCTCTAGTAAGGATAAAATAGGTGCATTGCATAGCTTCTGCTTAAGAGTCTCAAACGCTTCTTCTTGTTTCTCACCCCAAACAAATTTCTTGTCCTTCTGGGTTAAGGCTGTGAGTGGTTGTGCAATTTTTTAAAAGTTCACGATGAATCACCGATAATAGCCTACCAAGCCAAGGAATTAATGGATTTCCGTCGGGGTTCTTGTGGATTCCCATTTCTTAATGGCCTCAATCTTGGCAGGATCTACCTGAATCCCTTTTTCATTGACTATATGACCAAGAAATTGTACTCCGCGAATCCTGAATTCACATTTGGAAAGTCTTGCGTACAATTTCTGGTTTCGGAGTAGCTCCAATATTATCCTCAGATGTTGCTCATGGTCCTCCTTGCTTCGTGAATAAATTAATATATCGTCTATGAAAATGATTACAAATTTATCCAGGTACAGTCTACAGACTCTATTCATTAGGTCCATAAAGACAGCCGGTGCATTGGTTAACCCGAATGGCATAACCAGAAATTCGTAATGACCGTAACGAGTTCTGAAGGCTGTTTTGGGAATGTCCTCTTCCAAAAATCTCACATGGTGGTATTCAGACCGTAGGTCAATCTTGGAAAAATATACCGCTCCTTGGAGTTGATCAAACAGATCATCGATTCTAGGAAGAGGGTATTTGTTCTTGATGGTCAACTTATTAAGTTCCCTATAATCAATGCACATTCGCATTGACCCATCTTTCTTTTTAATGAACAGAACCGGTGCACCCCATGGTGAGTAACTCGGTCTTATAAATCTGCTATCTAATAACTCCTGGAGTTGATTTGACATTTCTTGCATCTCCGATGGTGCCAAGCGATATGGTGCCTTTGCCATTAGGGCAGCTCCAGGAATTAAGTCAATACCAAATTCGACTTGTCTTTGTGGGGGTAGTCCTGGTAAATCCTTAGGAAATACGTCAGAAAACTCCCGAACTACAGGGAAATTCTCAATACTTTTCTCCTTTACCTTCCCATCAATCACATGTGCCAGAAATGCAGCGCAATTCTTCTTCAAGTACTTTCGCATCTTCATGCAGGATACTATCCTAATTTTTCAATCTGACTTGTCTCCATGAATCACAATTGGGTCATTTCCATCTTGAGGAATCCAGATAGTCTTCTCTGAACAGACAATCTCAGCTTGATTTTTGGATAGCCAATCCATATCGATAACTATGTCAAAACTTCCTAGTTCAATCGTATAAGGTCTATGCTGAAATCCTTATTAGCTAAACTTAGAGTGCAATCCTTAATTATGTCTTTAGCCTTAATTTCTTGGCCATTAGCAAACTCAATTATGTAAGATTCTTCCAACCTTTGGGGCCTTAAGTTAATCTTAGGCTTAAAATCTAGTGATACAAAACTCCTATCTACCTCTGAATCAAATAAAACTGATGCAAATTCATTATTCAAAAGGAACGTACTCAAACCATATTGGGATCATATCTAGTTTCTTTGGCTCCGATCTCAAACGCTCTGCCCCGGGCCTGACCTTCAGGGTTTCCTTGACTGGTTGGTCGGGCTTGGTTTGCATTTGCTTTTTGTTTCCTCCTTAGGCATACATTCCTCATATGATCTGGGCTCCCACAATCGAAGCATAATCGTCTTCGACAGTCCTTTGCTGTACCCTAGGTGGAATCTTTGACAAATGGTGCAATTCCCTCGGTGTGGATATCTGCATCTATTACACTTAGTCGTGCCTCCTTGATTTACTGCCTGAGTTTGTGCCCCAAAATTTCCTACCACTCTCCTATTCTTGTCATATTTTCCCCCAGACCATCGATTCCCTTGCTCCTCCATTTTTCTTTTTCCCTTGGCAAATTCTCCTGATCGAATCGCATTATTCGTTAGCTTGGTGGCAATGTCTATTGCCTCTTGAAGAGTCTTTGGATTTGCCGAGGTAATGTTTCCTCTAATCTCTGGGGACAATCCCCAAATATACCTCTCAATGCGGACTTCCTCCGGTGTCACTAAATGTGGTACTAGATTCGCTAACTCATGGAATCGGGCCGTATAAGCTGCTATATTTTCTCCTTTCATTTAATGATTCCATAACTCAATTTCTAACTTTTGGAGTTCACTTCTTGGGCAATATTCATCCTTGAGCAGTTTCTTAAATTCGTATCAAGAAAGTTGGTTAGCCACTTCCCGACCCCTAGTTTGTACCAATGTATTCCACCAGGTAAACGCCCTTCTTTGTAACAAACATGCCGCATATTCTACTTCATTTCCTTCAATACATTTACTAATGTGAAGAACTGATTCCATGCTCTCGAGCCATGATAGTAATCTTACTGCTCCTTCGGTTCCATGGAATTCTTTTGGGTTGCAAGATCTAAAAGATTTATATGTGCATTCCCTAGCCGCCCTCGGCTCTGGATTATTTGGTTGGTTAGCATTCATGCCAGCAGCCACTTGACTGACTATGTTGGGGAGTGCGGCCAAAAGTTGCTCTGACACAAGTCGTGCAATCTCGGGATTTTCTCTCCTTGGCGGCATCTTTTTAGGCCTATGTCAGAAGAGAGTTCGTCATTTTTATGGCAATAACAAGGATGATAGCTTCCAGTCATTTAAATGATGCCAAGAGTGTTCATCGCATGGATATTATTTAAGCATTTACATAATCAGAATAGATTAATCTTGTACACACCATGACTTGTCATAAATAAGCATTTCCCGAAAAGATATTAGGCATTCAAAGATGGTTATAGTCACAAAACAGGATGGTGAGTTTCTATGCAAAAGAGTGGACATCCTACCACTAATCCTTCTTCTAGAACAACATCCATCCTATCATTATTCCCAGAATAAGCATCATCACTCCACCTACTACCATCCATCTATACAACCTCCTTATTTCCCTCATTGCTGCAGCGACGGCGTCCGTGTTCCTCAACATGCGCTGATGGTGTGCTTCCATCACATCGGACAGGTTGTTTAGGATATGGTGGTGGTATCCCAGCTGGGTCTGATGCACTTGCGTATCGGATGCGATTCTCCTTACCCATTATCTTTCAGCCGGATTCATGCCTCGGGTGCAGGACGCAGGTACCCCGGTCACCACTTGAGTTATCCTGCTCCCCAATTGTGGTTGGGATGACTCTCCTCTTACTCTAACAGATTCCTCAATTGTCACATGTTGCGGCAGTGCAATGCTCTTCCTCGGCGTGACTTTGATTCTTGAGCCATGACAGGTTTGTGGTGGAACATCGGGTGCTAGCTCCGATGGGGGTAGGAAGGATGCTTGTGGAGAGGCAGATGTTCCACTAGTCGCAGTGTCCTGTTTGTATGGATCTATCTCTTCATTGAGGGCTGAGTTTCTTCTAGAGTGGCCAACCACGTAATCGGATTCATCAACTGAGTATTCACTAGGATCGGATGACGCCATAGTGATCTGCGACATTAATAATCTTAATTACTAATTACACCATCTATAAATACTTAGTGATATAACCATAGCTTCTAAACAAAGCCAAGGGTGGTAATCAAACTAGACCCTCTAAATATAAAGTCTCTGGTTGTACTACCAGAGCCTCTGGTTCCATAACCAGAGCCTCTGGTCTCATGACAAGAGCTTCTGGTTTCATCTTATATAGAAAAGTATTAGATATCTCGTCCATCGATCCGCTGATTCCACATTTAGACTAAGCAGATCAATGAAATTTTACTCCATCGATCGCTGGTTCTACATCCATACTTAGAGAAAGGATGGATTTCTCCTCCATCGATCCTCTGGTTTCACTTACTTAACAGATCAATGGATCTCTGGTCCACCAACCTCTTGTTTCCTTCTCACTAGTGCTTCTAGTGCATTCATGAAAACTTAACAAATTTAAGGAATTTCTATTCCATTACCTCTGGTCCTTCTAGCCAGAGCTTCTAGTGCCACATACACACTTAATAATTTTATGGAATTTCTATCCMATTGCCTCTGGTCCTTCTAACCAGAGCTTCTGATGCCACTTAAACACTTAGAAATTTTATGGAATTTCTATCCCATTGCCTCTGGTCCTTTTAACCAGAGTTTCTAGTGCCACTTAAACACTTAATAATTTTATGGAATTTCTATTCCATTGCCTCTGGTCCTTCTAACCAGAGCTTCTGGTCCAACATGGACACTTAGCAAAATAAGGGATTTTCTACCCATCGTCTCTGGTCGGTCTAGGGCAATGGATATTCATAGTGAGTATAACACATAAAATCATGCTTTTTCATAACAATTTCTTTACGAGAGCATATTTCTAGTACAACCGATTAAGTTCTAATTATTATATGTAGGTTAAACACAGGTGATCAGACTTTGTTTAATCGACATATAATAATGTGACCCGCTTTAAAATCATATGATTCCAGATTACTTGAAAATTCCATTTTGAAATTTTTTGGTTATAGTCGATGGTTTTTAAGGAAAACCAACATTCTCTATAACTGAAGCTCTGATACCAAATCTGTCACA
>NC_037529.1:27546358-27547685 GCF_001531365.2 Cynara cardunculus var. scolymus
ATGTCTTTGATGAATAGTCTCCCCTCTTTATCTTTCCAGAATTTTAACTAAAAAGCCAAGAAGTGGGAGTAGGAAGATGATAACTGTTGTTATTTTTCAACGATTGACATAATTTTCCTGAAGATTTGCTTGAAGGAATCGGCTGGAGGGTGGTTTGTTTTAGAGAGAGAGAGAGAGATGAAAAGCTTAAACTAAGAGAGTTTGGAAATGAGAGTTTTTCAAAGGATGTAGGGGTATTTATATAAGGATTTTAAAGACGGAAGTGGGCTGGCGTTTAATGGCCCAAACCCAAATAAAACTTTTATTTTTCTTAATAAAAATAAACCCACTATAATTTACCCAACCTAAACAAAATAACACTTTTAGTTCCAAAACTCCATCTTTTAATAAATTATGTAGACATTCAAATGGGACTTTTGTATTTTTATTTAAAAGTTTATAATATCAACTTTATTTTATTTGGAGAATTACTAAAATATTTGGTATTACGCAAGTTAACTTTATTGGTTACCCGTCATGGTGTGATCCTCCAAATTAAACTTGGGAACTAAGTCAGATGAGCTCTAACCACCATGACTAGATCCTAGCAAATTTATAATTCTAGATATAGGATCTATAATAAAGTGCTAACATGAAACTCAGAAATGACAAAATTTCACATTCCATATACATCATGCAGAGTCCATTCCTCCAGATTTTGATTTTCTTGGAGGGACATTGTCAGATTACCCCATTTAGAGTTCAATCTTTTCAAGAAGAGCATGTTGTTCTCCTCTTGTGTTCTGATCACGTCACACTTGCGACACTTGTTGATCAGAGTGTTGAATCGATGATAAGTGTGATAACCGGATATTGGTTATCACCCAAGGTAATTAATACGTGATTATTTGATTAAATGATTACGTGATAGCATGATAAATTGATATGTTTGATCATGCTAATATATGAAATTGTGTATTAATTGGATATATATATATATATATATAAATGCATGATATATGTGAATATATGCATAGGTATATATATATGTGTGTGATTTTACACACATGCATATTTTGAATGCATAGTGTGTGGATGTATGCATGTTCATAGATGGTTAGCATAGGAAGGGGCTGTTAGTCGATCTTCCAGTTTTAGAAAGTATAAAAGAGGTTGAAGCCTCCATATTTTTCTCTTCTTGCCTTTTTAAAAGTTGACCGATTTAAAAGAAGAAGAGTTAACCGGATTGCAAGTGTCTGATTTCAAGATCAAGTTGATTTCAAGTGTTTGGTTTCAAAAGCTTGTTAAGGTGAGTAATTTCTAAACTCTTTTGCATAAAACTTCTATT
>NC_037529.1:27548350-27552531 GCF_001531365.2 Cynara cardunculus var. scolymus
GGAACGGGATTTTTGGGAAATGTTTCTACCAAGCATGGTGACGTAAGTCTGTTTTGGTATGAAACTATATATTTTGGGAAACCTTCCTACCAAGCGTGGTGACATAAGTCTGTTTTGGAATGGAAGTGGATTTTGTAAATTGTTTCTACCAAGCGTGGTGACGTAAAGTCTGGTTTGGTATGAAACTTGTTTTAAGTAATAGTTCCCCCAGACGTGGTGACTTTTGTCTGTTCTGGTTTGGAACTTGGAATGGGTACTTTCAGACGTGGTGACTTTTGTCTGTTTTGATAAGTAGCCCTGTTTTGATGGAGGAATAAGGGTGGCATATCAAGGAGAGGTGTAATTGGAATAAGGGTGGCATTGTCATATGTGGAAAATATTATAACTCTTATTATTACTAGTTGGATCTAATAACTTTGAGTCATCATTTCTTTGTGACCTGATGAATTAAAGATATTATTTCTATTTAATAATAATTTAGATGTTATTGGGAAGGGGAAAATGGTTTGTCATATCAGGCAAGTATCGCCTTAAACCTTTTCTGTTAATATTTTTAAAGGAATGGTCTATTAATTCAAGAAGTTTTGGTTACAATTTTTGTTTCATATTGGGAACGTTGGATCTCTAATCAGAGATATTTTACAGAACTGAGGTTCTTGGGTGTACTATATTTTGCATGATATTGTGAACTGTATCATTTAGTTGTAGTGCAGAATATTTCTAAGCAGAATTACATTATTTTGGTGTTCATCACCCTGCATTAGCAAAGACGGGATTTACTCACTAGAACCATCTGGTCTAACCTTCATTTTCTGTTTTAAAATTATGCAATGCAGGAATAGCGGGGTTCGGGAGTATTAAAGGGAAAGGGAAAATGTGATTATTTTACTAATCTGTTGTCTGTTTTTGAATATACATGTTACATTACATGTAACAGTACAGGATTTGTTTTGGAAATTTTTATATGTAGATTTTGTACATATAGTAATCCTTGTACTAGTGGGACCTTATGATGTAAACTATATATCTATGAAATGAAATATGTGTTATATGCATATGTGGTGCTTGGGGGTGTTACAGAAGTGGTATCAGAGCCTTAGTTTAAGAGATTTAGGTATTCAAAGCATGATACCTAGACTTAAACTGTCATTTGCATGTTAAGAGCCCCAGACATTATTAGTATCACTGGGAATATAATATAATGGGTTAAAGAGAAAAGTATGTAAGGTGAATTCGAATTACGAATGGCCAATGTAATTATGAATTTACAGGTACATACCTATACTCGGACACCATATTATATTTGGGAATGTGAATACGTGATATTTAATACTAAAATATCTATAGATGTCTAGTCGATCACGAAGGTCAGAGAGAACTGCCCGCCCTGTATCTGAAGAAAGGGAGGAATCTCCTGCTAATCCATCAACCTATGCTTCAAGGAGTAGAGGTCGTGGAAAGGGTAGGGGTAGGAATCAAGGGAGGAGTCAGATTCCTGAGAGGAGTCAGGCTAAAATTCGCCCTGATCCAAGGAAATCTATTTCTGGGAATGCTCAACAAGAACAAAGGCAACAATCAGAGTTTATAACTAGAAATGATCTAGCAGAAGAAATGGGAAAACTAAGGGAAACTCTAATATCTAATATGCGACTGCCAGCTACAATAGAAACTGAGCAAGTTGGAATTAATCCTCCAGCTCCATCTGCAGGCAGCAATAATCGGGGAGGAGATATAAAGATGTTTCTGACATGTAAACCTCCAACCTTTTCAGGAGACAGAGATCCAGTTAAAGCAATGTGCTGGATAAAAGAGATTGAATCAGTATTTAACACTAGTAGGTGTTCTGAAGAAGATAAGGTTAGATTYGCAGTATCTATGCTCAAATCTAATGCCTTATATCGGTGGGATGTGGAGTCCTTGGCACAACCAAATATACTGCAAACAATGTCTTGGAAATAATTTGTGAGTAAATTTAAAACACAATTATGTCCTACAACAACATTAAGACAAATGGAGGAAGATTTTCTTAAACTAGAGCAAAGAGCAGATATGTGCGGGATTATACTGAGAAATTTATTGAGTTTTCTCAATTTGCTGAACATTATGTATCTTCAGAATCTCGAAAAGTAGAAAGATATATTTGGGGTCTGAAACCTTCTATTCGAGAATTCGTGATTGCTATGAACCCTGAAACTTTCTCTTTAGCCGTTAATGCTGCCGAAGTTACTGAAAGAAATAAGAATCGGCAGGGTGAAGAGAAATTTGTTGAGAAAAGAAAGTGGGAAGGGTCTTCAGTTAGTTTTCAAAGATCCAAATTTATTAAATCAAATAATCGTATTTCTCAGTTACCTTCTGTTAAAACCTGCTCGCATTGTAAACAGATACACAGGGAAGTTGTCCCTCTGAACCAAAGAGATGTTATCGTTGTGGAGAGACATGCCATTTGTCAAGGGATTGCACTACACCCAAAATATGTTTTCAGTGCAATTCACCTGACCAAATTCGACCGAATTGTCCACAATTGAGAGCTCCTCGTCTGACAATGTGTGACATTCTGTCATTTTGGAGTCTCAGGTTAGCATTTTATTATAGATCCTATATTTAGAAATAATATTTCTTTAGGATCTAGTTTTAGTGATTAGAGTTTATCTAGATTAGCTCCCAAGTCTTATTTGAAAGATCACGCCTTGGTGGGAGATCAAATAAAGCTAACTTGTGTAATGCCAAATATTTTTRAAATGCTCTAAATAAAATAAAGTTGATATTATAAACTTTTAAATTAAAATGGAAAAGTCTCATTTATTTGTCCAAATGATTTTTAGTAAAAGGTGGGCTTATTATTATTTAAAAAAATAAAAGTTTTTTTTTTATTTGGGTTTGGGCCTTTAGAGGCCAGCCCATTTCCTGTTTAAAAAGCCTCATATAAATACCCTTCATCTTTTGAAAACTCTCATTTTCAAAGTATTATCAGTATAAACTCTTCATCTCTCTAACCTATCTCTAAAAGAAATCATCTTCCAGCCGATTCCCGCAAGCAAGTTTCTAAAAATTCTGTCAATCTTGAAGAATACTCATGATTTCAAGAAAAGGTATGATCCTAGTTATCTCATTTTTTAATAAAATAACTCAAGTTTTTGTCTTCCTAAACCTGCATCTTGATCTTGAAGTTAAAAGTCCTGGAGAATTAAAAGAGGGGAGATTATTCATCAAAGACATGAAAATGTCTCCAAAAAGGATAATAATCTATGATCCATATTCGTTGAACTCCGAAGTAGGAGGAAACCTATTGCATTGTGAAGTTTGAGCATGTAACGTTATGTTTTGAAGTATGATAGAATCTTGCATGCATCTTTAATCTGTTCTATCTTCCTCAAAACTCAACGGAATCGGGAATTATTCTTTCTAGAGATTAAACTTAATTTGATAGCCTGAAAATTGTGTTAAAATCCTTGAAAAATGATGAGTTTAGACTCCAAATGACCGTCACTCGAAGAGTGTGCAATCTGTTTTGGGGGCTGTGTCACTCAAAAAGGATAGGGTAATGATGATTACCCTAAATCTATCTTCAGTTCTTGAAATTCGGAAAAAGTCTGTTTAACTTCCTTTTTTTGTAGATATAAAATTTGGTCATAAAGAGAGGTATAGAAGGTTCTTTTTTTTGGCTATTATTTGTGGACACAAAAATGTCAGATTTAGAATTTATATTCTGTCCAAATGACAGCTTTTTGTATGAAGGGTTTAATTTCAAAATGTACATTTTTAGAAAAATTAATAAAAATATCAACTTTAATTCATATAATTCATTGGCATTGCATAGGATATAACTTGACTATATCTCTGTCGAGAACCTTTAGGTAATCTAATTTCTGGTCGTTGGACAGTTTAGGAAGGTTAGGGCAGGACGTTCAGCGCTTGAGTCATCATCAAACCCTCGGATATTCATTGATTTGCAAGTGAGTTCTCACGGCCCCACTTTTAACGCTTTGTTTATTGTCTTGGGGAAAAAGCATGAGATTAAGCAAACTATGCATGTTATTTGTTTGAAACCTTTGGACTAAGGAAATGCTTAGTCAATCTTTGTTTGAAACCTTTGGACTAAGGAACTGCTTAGTCAATCTTTGATTCAAACCTTTGGACTAAGGAACTGCTTAGTCAATCTTTGTTTGAAACCTTTGGACTAA
>NC_037529.1:27553101-27559030 GCF_001531365.2 Cynara cardunculus var. scolymus
GATTAAGTTCGCAATGGAAGCTTTTGTAAAAGAAGTATTTGTCATAAATTTGGTTATGATGTTGAACTCATTTTATTTTGTTTGAAAAATTAAAAAGTGCTATTTATTAATTGTTGTTGTGATTCGCTTGCCTGTTACATCTCGTGTTTCCGCTTTAGCGGGGTGTGACAGATTTGGTATCAGAGCTTCAGTTATAGAGAACGCCAGTTTTCTTTACAAACCACCGACTATAACCAAAAAATTTCAAAATGGTTTTCAAGTAACTTAGAATCATATGATTTTAAAACGGGTCACGTTATTATATGTTGATTAAACAAAGTCTGATCACCTTTGTTTAACTTACATATAATAAGAAGAACTTAATCGATTGTACTAGAGATATGCTCCCGTAAGGAAATTGTTATGAAAAGCATGATTTTATGTGTTATACTCACTATGAATATCCATTGCCTAGAAGGACCAGAGATGATGGGTAGAAACCCTTATTTTGTTAAGTGTCCATGTTGGGCCAGAAGCTCTGGTTAGAAGGACCAGAGGCGATGTGATATAAATTTTATAAAATTTCTAAGTGTTTAAGTGGCATCAGAAGCTCTGGTTAGAAGGACCAGAGGCGATGGAATAGGATTTCCTTAAATTTGTTTGAGTTTATAAATGTACCAGAAGCATTGTTGAGAAGGAAACCAGAGATCGATGGATAGGTTACTTAGTGCTTTTCTAAGTATGGAAGTTGAACCAGAGGCTCTGGTCTTGAATCCAGAAGCTCTGGTAAGTGCATTATGAGAAACCAGAGGATCAATGGACGAAAATCCATTATTATTCTAAGTGTGGATGTTGAACCATCGGTTGATAAAATAGAATTCCATTGGTTTGCAAGAGGACCGATGGATGATAAATCCTTTCCTAAGGATTTTAGTTGAACCAGAAGCTCTGCTCATGAAGACCAGAGGCTCTGGTCATGAAACCAGAGGCTCTAGTCATGAAACCAGAGGCTCTGGTAGTACAACCAGAGGTTTTATATTTTGAGAGTAGTTTGATTTCCACCCTTAGCCTTGTTTAGAAGCTTTGATTATATTTATAAGTATTTATAAGATGGTGTAATTAGTAATTAAGATTATTAATGTCACAGATCACTATGGCGTCATCTGACTCTAGTGAGTACTCAGTCGATGAATCTGGTTACGTAGTTAGCCACTCTAGAAGAAACTCAGCCCATAATGAAGAGATAGACCCATACGAGCAGGACACTGCGATTAGTGGAGCATCTGACCCTCCACAAGCATCTTTCCTACCCCCATCGGAGCCAGCACCCGATGTACCACCACGAACCTATCATGGCTCAAGGATCAGAGTCACGCCAAGGAAGAGCGTTCCACTGCCGCAATGTGTGGCATTTGAGGACTCTGTTAGAGTCATAGGAGAGACATCCCGATCACAATTGGGGAGCAGGATAACACAAGTGGTGACTGGGACACCTGCGTCCTGCACCCAGGGCATGAATCCGGCTGAAAGAGAATGGGTAAGGAGAATTGCATCCGATACGCAAATGCACCAGACTCGGCTTGGATACCACCACCACATCCTGAACAACCTGTCCGATGTGATGGAAGCACACCATCAGCGTATGTTAAGGAACACGGACGCCGTCGCTGCAACAAGGCGGTAAATAAGGAGGATGTACAGGTGGATGTTAGTTGGTGGAATGGTGATGTTAATTTTGGGAATAATGATAGGATGGATGTTGTTCTAGAAGAAGGATTAGTGGTAGGATGCCCACTCTTTTCCGTAGAAACTCACTATCCTGTCTTGTGTGACTGTAAACATCATTGAATGCAGAATGTCTTTTTGGGAAACACTTATTTATGTCAAGTCATGGTGTGCCTAAGATTAAATTATTCTGATTATGTAGATGTTTGAATAATATCCATGCGATGAACACTCTTGGCATCATTTAAACGCCTAAAAGCTATCACCCTTGTTATGCCATAAAAATGACGAATTCCCTTCTGATTTAGGCTTAAAAGATGCCACCAAGGAGAGAAAATCCTGATGTTGCACGACTAGTGTCAGAACAACTTCTGGCGACACTCCCCAACATAGTCAGTCAAGTGGCTGCTGGCATGAATGCTAACCAACCAAATAATCCAGAGCCGAGGGCGGCTAGAGAATGCACTTATAAATCCTTTGGATTTTGCAACCCGAAAGAATTCAATGGAACCGAAGGAGCAGTAGGACTATTGTCATGGCTCGAAAGCATGGAGTCTCTTCTTCACATTAGTAAATGTATGGAAGGAAATAAAGTAGAGTATGTGGCGTGTCTGTTGCATGGAAGGGCACTTACCTGGTGGAATACATTAGTGCAAACAAGAGGCCGAGAAGCGGCTAAGCAGCTTTCTTGGGAAGAATTTAAGAAACTGCTCAAGGATGAATATTGCCCAAGAAGCGAACTCCAGAAGTTAGAAATGGAGTTATGAAATCATGAAATGAAAGGAGAAAATATAGCCGTTTATACAGCTCGATTCCATGAGTTGGCAAACTTAGTACCTCATTTAGTGACACCGGAGGAAGTCCGCATCGAGAGGTATATTTAGGGATTGTCCCTAGAGATTAGAGGAAACATTACCTCGGCAAATCCAAAGACTCTTCACGAGGCAATAGACATTGCCACCAAACTCACGAATAATGCGATTTGGTCAGGAGAATTTGCCAAGGGGAAAAGAAAGATGGAGGAACAGGGTAATCGAAGGTCTAGAGGAAAGTATGACAGGAATAGGAGGGTAATAGGAAATTTTCGGGCAGAAACTCAGGCTGTAACTCAAGGAGGCGCGACTAAGTGTAATAGATGCAAATATTCACATCGAGGGAATCGCATCATTTGTCAAAGATGCCACGTAGGGGGTCATACAGGAAAGGACTGCCGAAGGCGATTATGCTTCGAATGTGGGAGCCCAGAACATATGCAGAATGTATGCCCAAGGAGGAAACAAGGAACAAATGCAAGTCAAGCCCGACCAATCAGTCAAGGAAACCCAGAGGGTCAGGCACGGGGGAGAGCATTTGAGATCGGAGCCAAAGAAGCTAGATATGATCCCAATGTGGTTTCAGGTACGTTTCTTCTGAATAATGAATTTGCATCAGTTTTATTTGATTCAGGGGCAGATAGGAGTTTTGTATCACTAGATTTTGAGCCTAAGATTAGCATAAGGCCTCAAAGGTTGGAAGAAACTTGCGTAATTGAGTTTGCTAATGGCCAAGAAATTAAAGCTAAGAACATAATTAAGGATTGCACTCTAAGTTTAGCCAATAAGAATTTCAGCATAGATCTTATACCGATTGAATTAGGAAGTTTTGACATGGATTGGCTATCCAAAAATCAAGCTAAGATTGTTTGTTCTGAAAAGACTATATGGATTCCTCAAGATGGAAATGACCCAATTGTAATTCAAGGAGACAAGTCARAACGAAAAATTAAGATAGTATCCTGCATGAAGATGCGAAGGTACTTGAAGAAGAATTGCGCTGCATTTCTGGCACATGTGATTGATGGGAAGGTCAAGGAGAAAAGTATTAAGAATTTCCCTGTAGTTCGCGAGTTTTCTGACGTATTTACTGAGGATTTATCAGGACTACCCCCGCAAAGACAAGTCGAATTCGGTATCGACTTAATTCCTGGAGCTGCCCCAGTGGCAAAGGCACCATATCGCTTGGCACCATCGAAGATGAAAGAAATGTAGAATCAACACCAGGAGTTATTAGATAGGGGATTTATAAGACCAAGTTACTCACCATGGGGTGCACCGGTTCTGTTCGTTAAAAAGAAAGATGGGTCAATGCGAATGTGCATTGATTATAGGGAACTTAATAAGTTGACCATCAAGAACATATACCCTCTCCCTAGAATCGATGATCTGTTTGATTAACTTCAAGGAGCGGTATATTTTTACAAGATCGACCTACTATCTGGATACCACCAAGTGAGAGTTCGGGAAGAGGACATTCCTAAAACAGCCTTCATAACTCATTACGACGATTACGAATTTCTGGTTATGCCATTTCGGTTAACCAATGCACCGGCTGTCTTCATGGACCTAATGAATAGAGTCATATAGTCATATAGTCAATGACTAATGAACTGCTTAGTCAAGTTTATTGTGTCATGAAATATTGACTGTTATTGCACTTTGAAATAAAAGCGAAATTGATGTGCTTGAGAGTATATTTTCCAAATAAAGTCCCCGTCTGTAAACACTACTTGTTAACTAGGGCACGTCCCCGGGCCGTGGTATTGTGGATAGCCGCTATTGTGTTGACAGTCCCATCCAGAAAGGGGTGCACTCTACCTATGTTTTCTTGTCTAATCATGTGGAATTTGGACCACCGCTGAATGAGTACATCTACGAACTGTGGGACCTAAATAAGTGTACGGGCTACTTCTGGTCGTTCATAAATTAATGGGGCAAGTTGGTCAGGTAAGGCTCAGTAGCGTCTCAAGTTTTTACATCGTGAAAGATTTACAATTATTTAGTGCAAAAGATTCGCATAAGTTTGCAAATATTTGGTTTGTGCATTAAATTGTTTTATGCATGTGAAAACCCGTGAGCTCACCAACTCTTTGTAGTTGACTCGTTTTATGTTCCATGCTTTTCAGGTAAGAAGTAAGAAAGTGAAGTATTTTGGGGAGCATACTTGTGGAAAACTGATTAAGTTCGCAATGGAAGCTTTTGTAAAAGAAGTATTTNGATTAAGTTCGCAATGGAAGCTTTTGTAAAAGAAGTATTTGTCATAAATTTGGTTATGATGTTGAACTCATTTTATTTTGTTTGAAAAATTAAAAGGTGTTATTTATTAATTGTTGCTGTGATTCGCTTGCCTGTTACATCTCGTGTTTCCGCTTTAGCGGGGTGTGACATAATGGGAGGAAATACTCCCAGTAACCGTGGAAGGCTTAGTGCGCCGAGGGGAAGCCAGAGTGGAACCAGGGGTAGATCGTTCCAAATGACAAAGAACGAGGCAGAAGCAACCCCAGATATAGTAACAGGTACATTCCTTCTGAATTCAATACGTGGTAAGGTGTTATTTGACTCTGGTGCAAACTTTTCGTTTGTATCACCATTGTTTGCTCAAATTGCATGTTTGAATTCTGTGTTACTTGATGAAAAATTAGTAGTTGATACTGCTAATAGTCAGGAAACTGTTACTAAAGTATTCAATAACTGCATTATTGTTATTGAGGGTTGTGAGCTTCCGATCTGGTTATTTCCCATGCCGATGAAGGAATTTGATATAGTGGTAGGTATGGACTGGTTGGCAAGGTATCAGGCTAGTATTAATTTTGATCAGAAAATAATTAGAATTATTCTACCAGACCAAGGGACAGTTGTTATTTATGGTGATCGTCAGAATCACCATACCAGTATTTTGTCAGTAATGAAAGCCTAGAAAAATATTCGAAAGAAGTGCCAAGGATGTTTGGCATATGTAATTGATCTGAAGAAAGAAAAGGGAAAAGAAGAATCAATTCTGATTGTTAGTGAATATCCAGAAGAAGAACATGCGGAACATCTTCGTTTGATATTGGAATTGTTGAAGAAAGAAAAGTTGTATGCCAAATTGTCCAAGTGTGAGTTCTGGTTAAGAGAAGTTCAATTCTTGGGTCACGTTATCTCAGAAGCCGGAGTACAAGTAGATCCAGTAAAAATAGAAGCAGTTGAAAAATGGGAAGCTCCAAAGACTCCGTCTGCAGTCCGTAGCTTTTTGGGTATGGCAGGTTACTATTGTAAGTTTATTCAGGACTTTTCTACAATAGCCGTGCCATTAACCAAATTGACTCGAAAGAATGTCAAGTTTTAGTGGGAAAAAGAACAACAAGAAGCTTTCCAACTATTAAAGGATCATCTCTGTAGTGCGCCGGTGTTAACTTTACCAGATGGAT
>NC_037529.1:27559400-27576973 GCF_001531365.2 Cynara cardunculus var. scolymus
AATGAGAATAAGTTTAGTCCCTGATATTCATGAAGAAGTTCTGAGATGTCAGAAGAAAGCTATGAAAGAAGATCTTACCAAATCAGAAAGGTTGGGTAAGATGATTTCAACCTTGGAACCAAATGACAAAGGAATTATGTGTTTTCAAGGGCGAATTTGGGTACCATATTTCGGAGATATCCAAAGTATGATATTAAATGAAAGTCATAAATCCCGATACTCTATCCATCCAGGCACCAATAAGATGTATAGAGATTTGAAACCCTTTTATTGGTGGCCAAGATTGAAAAAAGACATAGCTCGATATGTGGAACAGTGTCTGACATGTTTACAGGTTAAGATTGAACTTCAGAAACCGTATGGAAGTCTTCAGTCGTTAGAGATACCTGTATGGGAATGGGATCACATTACCATGGATTTTGTTATGAAGTTACCTCGAACTCCAAAGGGGTATGACACGATTTGGGTAATTGTTGATCGCTTGTCTAAATCTGTGCATTTTCTACCAATAAGAGAGAAATACTCTTTAGAAAAGCTAGCACAGATTTATATCAAAGAAATTGTTACCAGACACGGTGTTCCATTGTCTATTATCTCTGATAGAGATAGTCGATTTACTTCCAAGTTCTAGGAAGCACTACAGAAAGCTTTGGGATCTGAAATTCGGTTAAGTATAGCTTATCATCCGCAAACAGATGGGCAAAGTGAGAGAACTATCTAGACTCTTGAAGATATGTTGAGAAGTTGTATCATTGATTTTGGGGGATCGTGGGAAGATCACTTGTCATTTATAGAGTTTGCGTTTAACAATAGTTACCATTCTAGCATCCAAGCAACACCGTATGAAGTGTTGTATGGACRTAAATGCCGAACGCCATTGTGTTGGAATGAAGTGGGTGAAAAACAGCTGATGGGTCCTGAAATTGTTGAAGAAACTTCTGAAAAAATCAAACAGATCCGTGAAAGAATTAAAACAGCACAAGATCACCAGAAAAGTTATGCAGATATTCGTCGAAAGCCAATTGAGTTTGGTATAGGTGATTTTGTGATGTTAAAAGTTTCGCCATGGAAGGGTGTCATCAGATTTGGAAAGAAAGGGAAGCTCAATCCAAGGTATGTGGGGCCGTTCTGAATATGTAAACGAATTAGGCCAGTAGCATATCAGTTAGAGCTGCAAGAAGAGCTGAGTCTGATTCACAACACTTTTCATGTGTCTAATCCACGGAAATGTTTGGCTGATCTGAGTCTAGCTATACCGTTGCCAGAGATTCAATTAGACAGTAAGATGAATTTTGTAGAAACACCGGAAGCTGTAATTGACCGAAAGATCAGGTTGTTGAGAAACAAAGAAGTCAGTCTGGTTAAAGTACTGTGGAAGTTTCACAAAGGACCAAAAGCAACATGGGAATTGGAATCAAAGATGAGATCAGAATACCCATGGCTTTTTGATTAAAGGAATTCCGGGACGAAATGCTTTTAAGGGGTGGATAATGTGATAACCGGATTTTGGTTATCACCCAAGGTAATTAATACGTGATTAATTGATTAAATGATTACGTGATAGCATGATAAATTGATATGTTTGATCATGGTAATATATGAAATTGTGTATTAATTGGATATATATATATATATATATAAATGCATGATATATGTGAATATATGCATAGGTATATATATATATATATGTGTGTGATTTTACACACATGCATATTTTGAATTGTGTGGATGTATGCATGTGCATATATGGTTAGCAATGGAAGGGGCTGTTAGCCGACCTTCCAGTTTTAGAAAGTATAAAAGAGGTTGAAGCCTCCATATTTTTCTCTTCTTGCCTTTTTAAAAGTTGACCGATTTAAAAGAAGAAGAGTTAACCAGATTGCAAGTGTCTGATTTCAAGATCAAGTTGATTTCAAGTGTTTGGTTTCAAAAGCTTGTTAAGGTGAGTAATTTCTAAACTCTTTTGCATAAAACTTTTACTGGTTTTATATGAATCTTGTTTATTATTGGAATGAAATCAAAGGATTTTGCTTAAGGGTTTTATCTGGACAAAGCTTGTCCGGATTGTTTTAAATCGGTCAAAGGTTGGATGATGTATTGTCCGGATTGTTTTTCAATCGGTCAAAGGTTGGACGATGTATTGTCCGTATTGGTTTAAATCGGT
Source organism: Cynara cardunculus var. scolymus (assembly GCF_001531365.2). NCBI lineage: Eukaryota > Viridiplantae > Streptophyta > Magnoliopsida > Asterales > Asteraceae > Cynara > Cynara cardunculus. Next base: position 27,561,565 of record NC_037529.1, read on the forward strand.
CAAAGATTGGACGATGTATTGTCTGGATTGTTTTAAATCGGTCAAAGGTTGGACGTTGTATTGTCCGGACTCTTATCCAGGTAGAAATTGGAATATTTCTAATTGTTAAATCGGTTAAGCTTTGGGAGGTGTATTGTCCAGATTTGTTATTCAGGCAAGAGTGTTGGAATAATTTCAAGTGTTTAATTGGACAAGTCTTGGGCGATGAGTTGTCCGGATTAGTAAATCGAACAAAAGGGACAAGTGTTGTTCGAACTTTATATCCAGATAACTTGTCCGGATAACTTTTTATTTGGAATTTTTCATGAGTTTTATATTTTAGACTTGTTATATAATTTAAAGTATCTATTATTGGGTTTAATTATGGATTATAAAATGGGTATTTTATATATTTCTAAATAAAAAGATATGTTCCTACCAAGCGTGGTGACGTAAGTCTGTTTTGGTTCGGAACGGGATTTTTGGGAAATGTTTCTACCAAGCGTGGTGACGTAAGTCTGTTTTGGTATGAAGCTATATATTTTGGGAAACCTTCCTACCAAGCGTGGTGACCTAAGTCTATTTTGGTATGGAAGTGGAATTTTTAAATTGTTTCTACCAAGCGTGGTGATGTAAAGTCTGTTTTGGTATGAAACTTGTTTTAAGTAATAGTTCCCCCGGACGTGGTGACTTTTGTCTGTTCTGGTTTGGAACTGAGAATGGGTACTTTCAGACGTGGTGACTTTTGTCTGTTCTGATAAGTAGCCATGTTTTGATGGAGGAGTATGGGTGGCATATCAAGGAGAGGTGTACTTGGAATAAGGGTGGCATTGTTATATGTGGATAATATTATAACTCTTATTATTACTAATTAGATCTAATAACTAGTAGCCATCTGGTTTAACCTTCATTTTTTGTTTTAAAATTATGCAATGCAGGAATAGCGGGGTTCGGGAATATTAAAGGGAAAGGGAAATTGTGATTATTATTCCTAATATGTTGTATGCTTTTGAAGATACATGTAATAGTACATGATTTGTTTTGGTAATTTTTATATGTAGATTTTGTACATATAGTAATCCTTGTACTAGTGGGACCTTATGATGTAAACTATATTTCTATGAAATGAAATATGTGTTATATGCAAATGTGGTGTTTGGGGGTGTTACAATAAGTCTGTTCTAAAGATTCATCAGGGAGTGCCTAGAAGCTGTTGTACTCGTTGAGGCACTGGGCACGACGATTCTTCTTCATCTTGATGCCCCCTTCCAACTGGTTGGCCAGTTGATCCCACAAATCCTTCGCCGAGTCGCACGCATCCAGTGACTGAAAGATTTCATTTGGAAGTGGCATTAGCAAAAGTCGTTTGGCCTTTTGATCCACCTCCACTCTTCGCTTATCTTCATCGTTCCAATCACGACGAAGTTTGGGAACTCGGCTGGCAGGTACCTCAACTGTATCACCAACAGCAGGAATCCTAGGGATGACGGTAGTAGGAACGTATGGGGCATTTAAGATTGACTCATACAATTCTAAGTCTAGGCCCTCATAAAAGTTGATCATTCGAATATTCCATTGGGGATATTCTTCCCTAATGAGAGTCAGAGGTTTTGTTTAGGAGCCGACACTAAACATGGAGTTCCATGATTGAGAAGACGACATTTTTGAGTTGAAATTTCTCAGAAAAGAATTTTGACAAGAAGGAAGATCGACTGTCAAACGATTTCCAATTTACTTAAAAGCAAACGTTTTTTAGATTTAAAAGTATGAATGAAAGATCTTTAAAAAAGAATAATCAAAACAAAATTAAGAGTTTAATCCTGTCGGTTATCGATCGACTAATCAATTGATGTGATTAGCATGCTCTGATTCCAATTGTTGGACCCATATATTCTAAATTTGCACAAATATTGTTTGCTTAAGATAATAATTAAAAACAACAGGTATTTCTATTGATTAAACTAGATATTCAACGAAAAACGTAAAGCAGTTGAAACAACTCTTTGAATAACCAAATGCTTTTATTTATAAATGATGAACAATTCAAGAACAAATGTAATCTCACAAGAGTTTGTGTATAGTTTAAGTCGGCTCCTTCAGGTGTTTTTGAACCTGAGGCGGAGGCTTCCTTTTATACACTTGTGTCTAACTAACTATGCCATAAATTAGGCGTGAAACTTTGAGCTGACTAGTTTGCATCCTTATCTTTGACTTCCTTGATTAGCAGAGCAGACTTGGTCAAGTCGCCTTTAAGTTGTTAGACGCTTGCGAGAATGTCGGGGCTAACGCGCGCTTTTTGTGAAGAATGTAGCTAGATGCTCTGCATGAACATACAGAAGCTCTGCATGTTCTATACAGAGGCTCTCCATATGCAAAAGCTTTGCATGTACTATGCAGAGACTCTGGGTCTTGGAGTTGTTTCTTGCAGTCAAGCACTTATGCTTTTTGGCGCACAAGACTTGAACTATCATGGAGATAGAGCGCGGGCTCTGTATAGCGGAACCTTCACTTTGAGTAAGAGCTCTGGTCCTTGATCCTCTGCATGAGAGCTCTTAGCCAGACAGCTTCTATAGACTAAGTCCTATTGACTAGATCAAGACACTTCTTACTTACACTTTTACAGGTTTGGGGTCTAACACTGGTCCTTCACACACCTCTGCTTCCTCTGGTGATCATGTGAATCCACGACCAGAGCAAACAAGCTCTACATCAGAGCCCAGTCTCATAGAGCCAGAGCATAATACCTCTAATTCTACACCTGGTTCCTCTGTACCATCATCCAAGGGGGAGCAAGTAGAACCTTCTTCGCCATCAATGAGCTCAATGCCAAATATGCCTATGGAACATGATCAAACATCCCCAACCTCTGTATATGTCCCAAGAACAAGATGGACAAAGGAACATCTTCTTCACCAGATCATTGGTGAACCTTCAAGCGGTGTGAAGACAAGAGTTGCCACAACAAATGAATTCTTATTCGTAAACTTTCCAAGTATGGTAGAGCCTAAGAAAGTCCATGAAGCCCTACAAGACCCTAGTTGTGTCGACGCCATGCAAGAAAAGCTCCAACTATTCGAAAGGAATAAGGTATGGACTCTTGTACCTTTGCCAAAGGATAAAATGGAAATTGGCTGTAAATGGGTTTTTAGGAACAAGAAGGATGAGGATGGGATCGTCGTGAGAAATAAAGCTAGGCTCGTAGCAAAAGGCTATTGCCAGGAAGAAGGCATAGACTATGACAAGATCTTTACGCCATAGCAAGGCTAGAAGCTATACGCTTGTTCTTAGCCTTCTCTGCTCATAAGGGATTCCGAGTTTATCAAATCGACGTTAAGTCAGCCTTCTTGAATGGTAAGCTAAAGGAGGAAGTCTACATTCAATAACCTATGGGGTTTGAAAGCTCCACACATCCATAGTACGTCTATTTCTTGGACAAAGGTCTATATGGACTTAAACAAGCACCTCGAGCCTGGTATGAACGTCTCTCATCTTTTCTCTTGTCTAATGGTTTTGAAAAAGATAAAATCGATACTACTTTGTTTATTAAGAGGTATAAAGGTGAGATGCTCTTAGTACAAATCTATGTGGACAACATTATCTTTGGTTCAACAAACCAGAGGCATTGTGATAAATTCTATGCGTTCATGACGAGCGAATTTGAAATGAGCATGATGGGAGAATTAACATTCTTCCTCGGCTTGCAAGGAAAACAGAGGGAGGACGGTATTTTCATTAGCCAAGCTAAGTATGTCTCCGACATATTAAAGAAATAACAACTCCACAACTCTTCCACTATGAGAATACCAATCGCTACGGGAACTAAGCTTGACACAGATCCATCTGGAAAACCGGTGGATGTTATGACTTACAGTGGAATGATTGGATCACTATTATACCTCACGGCTAGTAGACCAGACATCATGGTTGCCACATGTCTCTGTGCTCGATTTCAAGCTAACCCAAAGGAATCTCACTTTTCTGCTGTAAAAAGAATCTTTAGATACCTTAAAGGGACTCAATTTCTGGGTCTGTGGTATCCAAAGTATTCTAGTTTTGGTCTTATTGTGTACACATATTCTGATCATGCAGGTTGTAAACTTGATCGAAATAGTACATCAGGGAGCTGCCAATTACTTGGAGACAAGCTCATAAGCTAGACCTCAAAGAAGCAGACTGTGTCTCTACTTCCACAACTAAAGCAGAGTATGTAGCTGCAGCCAGTTGTTGTTCCTAAGTGATATGGATGAAGACTCGACTGAAAGACAATGGCGTAGAGTTTGAGAAGATTCCAATTCTGTGTGACTCAAAAAGTGCTATCGCAATCACAACCAATCCTGTGCAATATTCCAAAACAAAGCACATCGATGTTCGCTATCATTTCTTCAAGGACCATGTAGAGAAAGGTACGATTGAAATGTTTTTGGTTAGTACAGATTTACAACTTGCTGACATATTTACAAAAGCACTTGATGAAAAGAGATTTAACTTTTTAGTCAGCAAGTTGGGTATGCTAAATCTTTCCAACAAAGCCAGAGCCTCTACATCCCTTTTGCATACTTCTGTTCTTATTGTTTTTATTGTATTGATCCATGAGACAGAGCCTCTGCATAGTACATGCAGAGCCTTTTGCTCAAGTCTTAGTTGTCTTGTGATACAGAGCCTCTCTACCTTGGTTCTTATGCTTGTGCAATACTTATCAAATATGATCCAAGCATAGTTCAAGGGGGAGCAGATAAGCAGAGCTCAAATTGAGGGGGAGTGCAAGATCATGTCACACAAAGCCTCTAAATGTACTATACAGAGTCTCTGCTTCAAAACTCCTATAATTATAGGATAGAGACTCTGTATGTACTATACAGAGCCTTTGCTTCAAAACTTCTATGATTATAGGACAGAGCCTGTGTATGTACTATACAGAGCCTCTGCCTCTAAACATAACAAGTTTTCTATACAGAGGGCATGTACAGTCCAACCATGAGTCTCTGTATGAGATCCTAAGGTATGTTATTTTTCTCTGATGTAGTACTCTAGTTCTTTTCAAAATCTCAAGCAACTTAAATACATCAACTCTGTACTCCCATACAGAGCTTCTTTCTAATGGTTGCTATTTTACACAAACCAGAATATTTACACTTGTTAAATTTATTTTTGAAAATCTAAAATATATTATTTTATTAAGAAGGCGTATGGTTCTTATTTTTGATACTTTTTAATAGCAATCATTTAAACTAAGCGTCACCACCTGTGAGCTTAATTTTTCAAACAAGGGAGGCGCCACTTGCAGCTGGCAATCCACGTGGCGCTCCCCCACAGGCTGTTTAAAAACCGCTTTAGTTTTTAATCTGACGTTTGGGGCGCAATTACTCGAGTGCTTTATTTTTTCTATTTAAACAAATTATTTACCCCAAAATTTCTTTTTACGCTTACAAAGAAATTCAAGAGAACTCGTCGTCTTCGACCCTCCAAACCGCCATTGTTCTTTCTTCAAGGTTTCAAACCAGTTTCTAGAACTCCATTCAGCAATCGAAACTTCATCCTGTTTGTCAAGTAAGTCATATAAACCCTTTCCTCAACCCATTTTAAGAATCAAGAACCGATTCTTGAAACCCTAGTTTATTTTTTCTTCAAACCTTTCTTTTTCACCCAAAACCTGCAACAATGTCGTCATATGAGTCTGGAAATTCCCAAACACAAACCACAACCCTAAAAACTGTTGAGGAAACCAGCCAAAACTTGGTTCCTCTTCCAATCAAACCAAATAACCATGCCCTCTACCTTTATCTTGAAAATTTTGACCAAAATTACCACCCAATCATCAACATCCTTCAAAACCACTTTCTAAACCTTGCTTTGACAAACACCGATGACTTTGTACCTGAAAGGTACATCCAAGAATTCTAGCAATCTTGTGCCATCACTGACTCTCAAAGAGGAATTGTTGGAGACTTTTATGTCTCGTCTTCAAAGGAGTTCTTCACTGTTCGAATATCCATGTCCCTGTTTTCCCGCGTTCATGAAATCTAAACAAAAACATACCTAGGACTTGCTGAGTACGCCCCTCTCCCATCTGGGGATGAGATCGTGGCCTTTTTGAAATTTTTGGGGTACAACAAGGCTATCCAGTACCCATCTCAGTACCGTCGCCAATACCTAGCTCCAATGTGGAACACTCTTTTCACATTGGTAAACAAATCACTGACTGCGAAGATTGGGAGCTTAGACATGTGCTCCACGAATATTCTTCAAATTCTATATGGCATCGTCTTCGATCTGTCCCTGGATTACTACTTGATACTCTACACACTGTTGTGGCCAAGAAATGTCAAGAAGTGGACAAAGGGAAAGAATTACCATCTCTGTTGTTTCCACGCTTCTTAGGTCTTCTCATAAGGCCTGCTCTTGATGACAACAACATAGATGTGGGTCGTCTGCCCTTGCACAAAGTGAACGTACTCATTCACTACAGGCCAACCGTCAACAAAGAGGGTTACGTGGGAGAAAGGCCCATTCCAAATAAGCTCTTTGCATACATGGTGACGAAGGAGATTAGGAGAGCATACAGACGTACACGCGAGGCACTAGAACCAATGCCTCGAACCCTGGTACGCATAGGAATAGCCAAAGAGGAAGAGAGAACAGAGGACACCTTAAGGCCTCAAGCAGAGGAAGAGGCGGTCAGATTAGAGCAAGAGAGGGAGAAACAAAGAAAAAGATAGGAGGCAAAGAAAAAGAAAATAGAGAGGGAGAGTAAGAAATAGGAAGAGAAAGATCGTGCAGAGCAAGCTAGACTGGCAGAGCTTGCTCGTGTACGAGCAAGCAGAAAAAGCTCGACAGGCAGAGATTGCTCGCCTAAAGGAAGAGGCAAGACTCATAACAGAGGAAGAAGCTCATTAATCCTCTAGCTCTAATCAAGAGGATGACCAAGAGCATTTCGATGATTCTGCTAGGTCTTACACTTCTAGTAAGGAGAGGGAGGAAGCAAAAGAAGAGAGTGAGAGTGAAGAAGAAGAAGGAGAGGGAGGAGGTGCAGCAGCAGCTGCTCTACCTCAGGGTGAGCCATAGCAGCCTACGGTAAATAGGAACATCCGTTTCAACACCCCAACTCCCAGTGCAAACAAATCATCTGACTCCGGTGGTCGAGACATGGAAGTCATTGAAACAGAGGTGCACACCTTGAACACTCACCAGCCAAACCAACCAGAGGTTGCATCTGCCTCTGGTTGTGACAGCCAAAGGGAAGCCACACCACAGGGAACACCCTCTCAAAAGGGTGCAACCTTTGAACGCATAAATGATATGTCTCCCCATATCATGCCACTTTCCCATATAGACGAATTTGTTTCCTCTGCACTTAGCGTTTCCCTTCCTTGTTCAAAGCAAGGAATAGGTACACAAGACATGGAGGTTCTCGACCAACCTTCTTGTCCACTCATGGAGAGTCCTCTGGCTGGCTCTGAACCCGCCTTGGATACTCTCCTTGACAAAATAGTAGTAGTGACTTCTCCTCAAGGAGAACCACGAGGATCTGCCGGAAATCCTTCCCCGACCAACATCAACCAAGTCATGAATGAAGGTGTCCCTGGAACAGGGACTCAATCTGGCCCATGTGTTGAGCCAGAGGTTACACAACCATCATACGTCACAAGGGAAGAGTTCCATTCCCTTGTCACCTCTTTGCGGTGCTCCTTGGAAGAGCTAAAACTCATCATGGCCCGTGGAGAGCCATCCCCTTCTGCATCTGCTCTGGATGAGGTATGAGCATCCTTAGCAGTATTGAAAGATGAGTCTTTGATGAATGCTTCTTGTCTCGATACATTAATGGAATTGACGGCATGAAATGTAGAGGCCTTGCATGAGGTCATATCATCCATGCAGAGGGGTGAAGCGTCCACTTCTCATGATGCCCAAGCGATCATCCCTCTCAACGTACCTGTGGATTATGTCGCTCAGGGTGCAATGAATGCCCTGGGTGATAGACTTCTACAGAAGGTGGCGAACTTCACATCCAACTTCAACAACAAATCAACAGAAGCAACAGAGGCCATCAAACACTCTCTAGCCGCTTTCAACTACCGATCGGACATCGAGATTCGATGAGTTGGAGATGCAGTCGAAGATCTCCTCAAAGTCTTTGAGGAGAAAATCAAGTCCATGCCTCAAGCAGAGGAGCCGAGGCCAAAAAGACGAATGGACTCCTCTCCTTGTGCCGAGCCATCGAAGAGGAGAAGACTTGACGATGATGAGGACCAAGACCAGTCTGGTCCTCAAAATCGTCAAGAGGGGGAGAATTATCCAACAGCCATTCCAAGTGTTACACCTATGGCTTCGCAAAGGAAAGATGCCCATGGCATCTCAAGAAGAGCCAGCTATGCAACAAAAGAACAAAGACGTGATTGATCTTTTATCCGTCTATGAATGATCTGATTCAGAACTGGCTCTGTCTTCATCAATAGAATATGCCATGGACACAGCTGTTCCAATATGAGGACAAGAAGAAGAGGTGGTATCAGTGAATGTAGCTGATCCATCACTTTTGTGCATTCATGTTGCCGTTCCTCTAGAAGGCGTTCTTGTTGCTGCTTCTCCACCACAACAGAATACACACAGAGCTAGGGTCCCTGCTCAAGGGACCAGAGTAGTGACACCTGCAATGAGGCAGATGGTACCTCTCAAACCTACCAGAGCAGATATAGAAGGCACAAGTAGCAGGCCAAAGACAAATCATCCCTCTGACAGAGTACAAAAGATCAAGGAGAGCATGGACGCAATGTTTACGCCTACACCCCTTGATAAGCCAATCAAGGACAAAGAAGATAGCGAGGAAATCTACCAATTTCTCTACAACCTACGAGAAGAGACACCGATCCAAAAGATCAGTCTTCATCCAATGGTTCAAAAGCATATCAGGCAGAGGTTCCTAGATCGCTACCACAGCCCATCTCTGCAGTCCATTTTGTCGATGGAATCAAGCAAGTGATCGACATCAAGAAGCGTACCTTCGCGCATAACCAGATCATCTTCTACGAGTATATGGTGGAGAGGTCTCGCGAACAGATCTGCAAGTTCACATATTGTGATCTTATAAATCTGAATCCGTGAGATCTTCTTTCTCTGTTTTACTTCACAGATCACAAGAAGGACAAGGGAATTAAATATGATGTGGCCAACTCTGCTATACGCCAAACGATGACAGACCTTCTCGACTTCAAAAGAAAGTTTAATTTTCAACTAGCTTTGGATCTAGGAGTGGATCAATTGACTGTCGCTACACCAAATGAAGATCTGCAGGGCATCAATAGCATCCCCTCTTGCACTGTATTGGTGGAACCAGAAGTGGGAGTGGTATTTTCAAATGCACACAATAAGAAGATCCTCTTTCGAGATAACCAGAACTACAAGTACTCAAACTCTACCTTGCACTACATCAGAGGTAATCTCGTAAGGAGCAAAGACAACTCCCAAGGGGCAAAGGAGAGAGCAAGAATTATCCTAAGATCAATACGCAACATGCTAGAGTTTCGTGAACTTCTTAGGAAGTTCATTAGACTTCAAAATGTTTAGACCTCTTATCTTTTGTAAGGTTTTTTTTATCTTTAAGTCGATATAATTTCCATTCCAATCGTATTTACTTCTTCAGATAGTAAATGTAATTCAGAGGTTCTTTTTAACCTCTAGCTTCAATTAGATTTTCTGTTTTGTAATTCAAGTAAGAGCCTGCCTTATTTACACTTAGGGGGAAATTGTTAGACCCCAACCTATGAAAGTTTATGTAAGAAGTCTCTTACTCTAGTCGAATAGGACTTAGTCTATTGAAGCGGTCTGGACTAAGAGCTCTCATGCAGAAGATCAAGAACCAGAGCTCTTACTCAAGAGTGAAGGTTCCGTTCATACAGAGCCCGTGCTCTATCCCCATGGACGATGAAGCCTTGTGCGCCAAAAAGCATAGGTGCTTGATACGAAGTTACAACTCCAAGACCCAAAGCCTGTGCATAGTACATGCATAGCTTTTGCATATGTAAAACCTCTACGTAGTACATGCAGAGCTTCTGTATGTTCATGCAGAGCTTCTGGCTACTTTCTCCATGGAACGCACGCGTGTTTGCCTAGACATTTTTGCAAGCATCTAACGGATTTGAGGCGGCTTGACCAAGTCTACTCCACTTTTCAAGGGAAGTCAAAGATAAGGATGCAAACCAGTCAAAGATAAGGATGCAGACCAGTCAGCTCAGAGTTTCAAGCCTATTTTAAGTCATTCAATTGTTCTTATTTACTTTGAATATTTCGATTAATCATTCGAGATACACTGTTTGTTTTTAATTCTCATCTTTCATAAACTGTGTTTCTACAAATTATGAGTATCTAGGTTCAACAGAAATGAATGTTTGAAAATACTTACCTTATGCGATTTTAGAGTTTTGAATATGAAAACACGAATCCAATCTCAGTTAATGGCGAAATCCATGGAAATTCCCTTTTCTCTCAAGTTTTACAAAGACGCAAGAAACTTTGCCCCATACCCACTTCCCTCTATTTATACTTTCCAATTATGGAAAGTCAGTCACCAAAAAAAGTCCAACATGCATGCATCCCAGTACCACCCCAAACATGCACATGACTTATATATAAAACCTCATGCAAGTAAAATTATTCATGGACATACATACGCTTCCATGCATGAAAATACACATACTCACATATTAATCTCATGTAAACATGTATGCACATGATTAACTCTAACATTTAATCATGTACCCATATAATCATAAATCAAATAATCACATATTGATTACCTTAGGTGATGGCTAAGACTTGGTTATCACAGTTTTCCAAAAAATAAGGTTGAACCTTCTTCCAAAGTTGATCTTCTGCTCTGATTGATATTGTGACCCCCCCTAAATACCACATTTGCATATAACACATATTTCATTACAACGAAATACAGTTTATACCACAATTGTCCCACTAGTACAAGGATTCTTATATGTACAAAATCTACATATGAAAAATTCCAAAATAAAATCATGTACTATCACATGTATGACAACATGTATCTTTAAAATAGGCAATCTCATGCTGATATTCAAAAAGTAGATATCAAGTAAGGGAAATAATCACATTTTCCCATTCCCCTTACTATCCCTAGACCCCGCTGTTCCTGCATTGCATAGTTTTAAAACAGAAAATGACGGTTACACCAGAAGGGTCTAGTGAGTAAATCCCTTCCTTGCATATGCAAGGTGGTAAGCACCAAAATCTGATAAAATAACTTTACCTGGAAATAATTTCATTTCAGCCAAATAATGCAGTTCAACATTACGATCATAATAAGATCAACAATTAATATCAACCCATAATGCAAATGCATCCTCTCTAAAACCCATAGTCCAAAATGGAACTCTATTACAATGGGTCAGAGCCCCTCTAACTCAATAGGCCAGAGCCTCTCTGGTTCAAAAGACTAGAACCCCTCTGGTTTTACATAGCAGAACCCCACAAACTTCCAACCAGAGGTTCTAGTTCTACTAACCAGAACCTCTGTATGTAAGTGAACCAAAAACCAACAAAACTATAATCAAAGCTCCTCTAACTCTTAAATATAGTGTATAAATAATTTTTGATGGAAAGACCATTTTAAAGAATAAAACATGAAATTCAAAATACAGAGGTTTTTCTATGAAACATACAGAACCTTTGATTTATTAAAACCTCCAATGTATTTTACAACTCTTCTACATAACCAGAGGTCATCTGGTCCTTACTCAAATACCAACCAGAGCCCCTCTGTATGTATTAAAATATTGAATGAAACTTTAGGCAATAAATGCCTCTCATGACAAACCATTTTCACCTTCTCAATAACCTCTAAATTATTATTTCTAACAAGAACAATATCTCTAATTCATCAAGTCAAGAAGAAATGATGATTCAGACTTATTATATCTAATTAGTAAAAATAACAAGAGCTATAATAGTATCCACATATGACAACCCCTCCCTTATTCCATGTATACCTCTCTTTGATATGCCACTCTTATTCCTTCATTAAAACAGGGCTACTTACCATAACAGATATAAGTCACCACGTGTGGAAGTACCCATCACCTAGTTCCAAGCTAGAATAGACAAATGTTACCACGTCTGGGGGAACTATCTCTTAAAACAAGTTTCATACCAAAATAGACATACGTCACCACGATTGGTAGAAACATTTCCCAAAATCCAGTTCCACACCAAAATAGACTTATGTCACCACGCTTGGTAGGAGCGTTTCCCAAAATAGAGTTTTGTACCAAAACAGACGTACGTCACCACGTTTCGTAGAAACATTTCACTAAAACCCAGTTCCATACCAAAACAGACTTACGTCACCATGCTTGGTGGGAACATATCTTTTCACTTTTAATGATATAAAATACCCCTTTTCACAATAACAAATTTAAACCCACTAATTGTTAAATTGTGAAAATCCCAAAAATTCCAAACACTTAACACTTGTACGGAAATGTGTATCCAGACAGGGACAAGCTTGGCCGGATTCCAAATCCGGACAACACTTGAAAACCAACAAACTTTGAATCTGGATGCAACCCTATCCAAACAACACTTAGACAATAAATCACCCTATCCGGAGAACATTGTGTCTGGATATCCTTTAATTCGGTCAACACTATGGCCGAACTAGGTCGAATCTGGACAACAACTCACTCAGATTCATACGTATCTGGTCGACACACTAGCCGTACTAGGACGTATCTGGACGGCACACAAGATGGACTAGGAATGTCTCCGGGCAATACTATAACCGGATTACACAATCAAAAATCACAAAGTCCTTATCCGGTCAACATAGTGATCAGATATCCCCTAATCCGGACAACACTTCGTCCGGATTGTGATAACCAAACCCTGATTATACCTAAGGTAATTAATACGTAGTTGTCTGATATATGGATATGTGAAAGCATGATAATTGTTATATTTGATCATGTGAGTGTCTGTAATTTTTTGCATGAAAGATATATGCATATGCTTGACTGCATAAAGTGAAATATATATGCATGAAATATATGTGTACATATTTGATTGTTAGGCATGCACAATGAGTGGATGTATCCTATATGCATGAATAAGTATATGTGCATGGGATTTGCTCCTGGATGGGCATGCATGAGGTATTAGCCGCCTTACCTATTTTTAAAGGGTATAAATAGGAAGGAAGGTTTTCAAATAAATTTTTTTGCCACATTTTGAACCTGAGAGTGAATAGGGAGAACCATTGTCCGGACTGATTATTTTGAAGAAGGATTCATCTGATTTCAAAAGAAATTCATAAGGTGAGTGATTTAAATGTTCTACTTTTTTTTGAAATGCATAAATTGTTTATATAAACTTTTCATCTGGTTTGAAATTTAAACCGTATGAGTGCTATCCAGATTAGACCTAAACCGGATAAGTGTTAAGCGATTTAAAAGATAAACCGGGCAAGTGCTTAACGATTTAGACCTACACCGATCAAAGGATAAGCGGTTTAGTCTTAAACCGGACAAGGTTTGGTCGATTTAGTTGTAAATCGGACGTAAGCTCACCCGATTTAAAGATAATCCGATCATCACTTGACTGATTTATATGTTGAGCGATTTATTGAATTTTGACTTATAAATTTGAGTTTAAATCGGAGAAGTATGAATACGACTACGGGTTGATCGGATTGTTAAATCGGTCAAAATACTACTAGTGTTGTCGGGATTGGTCATCCGGAAAAAGTATTGGTAATTTAATCAAGTGTTAAATCAGACATAACATGAAGTGTTGACCGGATTGGTAATCCGGCAAAGGTTTGACCGGATTGAACTTTGACTTAACATTATATTGATCTTTTATTGATAAATGGGAATTTTTGATAAAATGAATTTGAACTGATAATAATTCCATTGACTGCGGTCAATTCTATATGGAATTGTTTTTGAATTGTTTTAATGAGGAAATAAGGGTGACATATCAACGAGAGGTGTACCATGGGATAAGGGTGGCATATGAAGGAGAGGTGTACCATGGGACAAAGTGGCATATCAAAGAGAGGTGTACATTTGGATATAAGAGTGGAATTTGTATGTGTGTTATGTAATATAACTCTTACTATTTTATCCCTTAAGATTACCGTGATCTGGAATCTTTATTTCTTTGTGATTTAAAGGTTTAGGATCAGGGTTCTTCTTGGAAATCATAGTCTGGATGTTATTATGGAGGAGATAACAGGTTTGGCCTGAAACTTTGGAATAAACCTTATTTAATTTGAAAGATTTAAAAATGGCATTATGATTAGTGCAAACCTATTTTTGGATTTGATGTATTGTCTACATGCAGAGAATTTGGCTTCAAAAGTAAAAAGTATTGGTATTATGTTCTTACTTATTCATATATTTATTATATATATGATAAGTTGTTTTACATAAAAGTTTTGGTGATTTTTCACCCTGCAATAACATAATTAGGGTAACTCACTAGACCTTTCGGTCTAACCCTCGTTTTGTGATTTTAAATATGTATTGCAGAAAGGGCAGACTGTAAGGGAATGGAAAAATGTAATATTTCCCTATGTGTTTATCTGCATGAAGAATTGCTGATGATAGATACAGTTTTGAAACTGGATTAGTACAAGAGTTGGATCATGTATTATGTACTGATAGATTCTTGTACTAAGGGACCAATGTGGTGCTTAAACATTTCATTTCTTGTGTATGAAGTATGTGTTACATGCAATGTATGGTATGGGGTATTACAGAAAGTGGTATCAGAGCCTGAGTTTAAGGGATTTAGGTATTTAACAGCATGATACCTAGACTTTAATTGTTTTATTGCATGTTAAGGGTCCCGGACAGAGTTAGCACCATTGGAAATAAATATGATAAGTTAAAAGAACAATGTGTAAGGTAAATTTTAATTATATCTGGCTAGTGTAATTATGAATTTACAGGTACACATCTGAACTTAAATACTTCATTATATTTGGGAATGTGATTACGTGATTATTAACATTAAATTTTGCAGATGTCTAGCCGACCCCGGAGTTCTGAAAGAACGGCTCGTCCAGAATCTAAGGAAAGAGAAGAATCACCTGTTAATCTTCCGACTAGCACTTCAAGAAATAGAGGTCGAGGTAGACCCTGGGGAAGAGGCAGAGGAAGAAATCAGTCGCAAGGAAGGGGTCGGGCTAAAGAACTGTTAGCTCTCATTTCACTTAATGTAAAAATATGGGAAAAGTAAATACTGCAAGTGTTGACAGAAGAGGTTCCACCACAGAAGACCACAGAGGACCAACTACAGAAGATGTTCTATCGTACAAGTGAAGTGTGACAGAACCTCTGTTGTCTATCACAGAGGTTATGGAAATTGGTCCTCTGTAATCAAAGCTTACAAGTCAAAGATGACA
>NC_037529.1:27577073-27578362 GCF_001531365.2 Cynara cardunculus var. scolymus
TTGAAGCTTCTCTCTCGTGTGTTCTTAATATTGATTGTCTGCTTGTTCTTCATTGTGCTTGATTCATAGCTCTATTTGATTCTTATTATTGTTTCTGCTGCACTGTGTTTGTCATATAGATCATTTAGAGTATTGGGTTAATACAAGAACCGAGTTAATCGATCCTTCAATTGGTATCAGAGCAGGAATCGAATTCTAATTCGATTATTCTATTCTTGGTATTAATATTCATTCGTTCAAGAACATAAATCTTCTTTTTCAGGTTTTCTGTTCTTCACTGTTTTATCAGTTTCTTCATATTGTTCTTCTTCTTTCAAATGGCGAATCTAGCCAACAATTCCTTTATGAGCACTGGTTCACAGTCGAAACCTCCCACGCTTATACGTGAGGAGTATCCTCAGTGGAAAGTGCGGATGGTAAACTTTTTAGAAGGTATTCATCCAAGGATCTGTGAATTCCTTTACAATCCTCCCTATGTTCCAATGAACCTAATTCCAAGAGTTCCAGCAACTTGAACCACACCAGAAATACCAGAGCATTATGAGCCACGTCCAGAAGCAAACTGGAGCGACAAGGACAAGATTATCGTCGAGTTGGGAAGCAAATGTAAACGTTTGTTGATCATGGCAATTCCTAATGACATCTTTAAGTGTATTGATCACTGTCAACTGTCCATGGAGATCTAGGCAGAACTGGAGAAGCTAATTGAAGGTTGAAGGAAAACGCTTAAAAACAATTGTGCAATCTGCATCGACAAGTACTACAGCTTTAAGGCAAAAGATGGTGAGTCTCTGTCGGATACATACTCGAGACTAAACACGTTAATCAGCAACTGTAAGAGGTATGGCATCCCAAGAACGGCAGAGAAGAATAACTCATTATTCTTGAAAAGCCTTGGGGCTGAATGGATGAATATCACAATGTCCATGAAGGCCATCCTGGATCTAGAAACATGGACATTAGCAGACTAGTTTGGATCTCTCAAGAGCCAAGAGTCCCAAGTTATGCAAATGAAGAGAAACTTTGGTGGCCCTCTGGCTCTAGTTGCTGAAGACGGATGCTCTGGGAAGGAAAAGGAAGGACAGAAGGAAGAGGAGAAGAAGAAGAARAAGAAGAAGAAGAAGAAGAAGGTTCTGATCGCAGAGAGTGATGACAGTTCTAAGGAAGAAGTGTCAATGAAGGAGATGATGAAGACACTTGCCTTGATCACGAGAGAGTTTAGGAAGGGCGGAGAAAGAAGAGAGTTAAAGAATTTCAATCAAAGAAACTTCGCAGAAGGAGAGAGATCA
>NC_037529.1:27579412-27583615 GCF_001531365.2 Cynara cardunculus var. scolymus
TAGGAATTTTCAAGTTTGGTCAACCAGAATCTCAAGAAAACTGTTCTTTTGGTCAGCCTCTTGAACGAAAATTGTCCGCAGAGGCTCTGGAATTTTTTCCTTCTTTTATCACAGAGCCCTCTGTAAATGAGTCTCTTTTAGAAAACGTTTTTAACTCTGAGCTCTCTGGAAAGGCTAAGTGTAAGCATGAAAATGCCTCAGATCTTAAAGCAAGTCCTACACAAGTTGTAGACTACTAGTGATCTTGAGAAAGGTAAGAAAGAAACTCCAAAGCAAAGTAACTCTCAAAGCTCTGTCTCCACAACACAGAAGCCTACTTATACTTGGCAGCAAAAGGAAAAATGGCCCCTGTCTAACAAAGCTTCTGTTTCAGTAAATGCAGGTAAACCAAATGATGGACAAATACATAAGGTTTTTAAAAGGCATTTCAAAAAGGAGCCTAGAATAGGAAAGGAGTCTTGTAATAAGAAGCCCGTACCTAGGAAGGGCTCTAAAATCAAAAATTCTGTACCCTTCTTTGAGGAATTTAATAAAAACTTTATTCAAGTTTCTTGTGATGGCTCTTTTTGTAAATGTTTCGATATCATGCATAATCTTTCCACACACCTTCACAACTCTTCATGTTTAGTCTCTCATCCCAAGAGTCAAAGCTCTGGGGTGAATAAGAGACACACTGGTGATTCTTCCAAGAAATGTAAGGACAAACCAAAGGATGTTACGACATACCTTAAGCAATCTAATTATAAAGGACCCAGTTGGAAGTGGGTACCTAAATTAAACGTTTTATGATCACATAATCCACAGCATGTGTCTACCTGGGTTGTCGACTCAGGGTGCTCGAGGCACATGACTAGTACATTAGAGCTTTTATCTTCGTATTTAAAGCAAGAAGGAGGCTCTGTAGCCTTTGGTGGAAACAAGAAGGGGAATATCAAGGGCTATGAGATGATTGTGAAGGGAGAGATCAAAATGAATCAAGTTTCATATGTGGATGGACTTAAACACAATCTCATAAGTGTTAGTCAACTCTGAGACAACGGTCTGGATGTGCTTTTCAAGGTCAAACATTGAATCATGTACAAAGCAGACACTTTGATAGAGGTGATGAGAGCCAACAGAAGAAGAGACATGTACCTTCTAAGCTTTGACTCGTTAGATGGAAAAGAAGAAGTTAGTCTGGTGTCCTCTGTGAAGAATGAAGAAGCTTGGCTCTGGCATACCAGGTTTTGTCATCTTAACTTTCATACTCTTGACAAACTGGTTAAGCTGAGTTTAGTCAAGGGACTACCCAACATAAAATTTGAGAAGGACCATCTTTGCTCAACTTGTGAAATGGRTAAACTCAAAAGGTCTTCCCATAAATCCAAGTCTGATCCTTCCTATGATAAGCCTCTGCAAATGCTTCATGTGGACCTCTGTGGCCCTATCTCTGTGCAGAGTCTTGGAGGAAAGAAGTACATTCTAGTGCTCATCGATGAATTCTCAAGATTTACGTGGGTAGAGTTTTTACGTAAGAAATCTCAGGTTCCCTGTACACTAATCAATCTCTTAAAGAGATTGCAAGTTCTCCTGGAGACTTTTCTTATCTCTGAAGATTTGACACTTAGTTCCCAACAAATAGTGCCTCCAATTATAATGGCACGGAGTTCAAGAACTCGGTGATCGAAGAGTACCTAGCCACTATTGGAATTACTCACAACTTCTCAGCCCCAAGGACTCCGCAACAGAATGTAGTAGTGGAGAGGAAGAACAGGACGCTTGTTGTAGCTGCCAAAACGATGCTGAATGCCTCTGGGCTGGCACTATCCTTTTGGGCAGAAGCTGTCTCTGCCGCTTGCTACACACAAAACCGGTCCTTGGTGGTGAAAGTTCTTCCATGTGTTTGGTTGTAAATGCTACGTTCTAAATGACAGAGAGGCTGTGGGAAAATTTGAGCCCAAAGGGAATGATGCAATCTTCATTGGCTATGCGTGGGATACTGTCGCATACAGAGCCTACATCCCTAGGACTCAAATCGTGGTTGTTTGCACAAATGTCCAATTTGATGATACTTTTCAAGTGACAAAGGACAAGTTCACAGAAGAGTTGAAAATTCAAGTCGAAAAATCGCCCAATGCTATAATCACCCCAGACCTCGAGCAACTTTTTTGCAGAGTGGTAGGAAGATGATAAAGAACCAGAAAGATCCTCTGCAGAAGCTGCTCATCCAGATCAAACATCCAGAGCAAGTCCTTCCACAACACCTCTCACAGAGGAAGCTCCCCTCCCTTCATCCTCTGTGACCTCTTCCCAAGAAGATTCTCAAACATAAGCTGCACCAATAATCGAAAGTCCTCAAGTCTCATCCTCCAGTGAAGCTCAAGAACCTGAACAAGACTCTGCATCTCCATCTCATCTTCAAATTGAACAAGAAACTGTGCCCTCTGTTCCACCACAGCATGTTAACAAGTGGACCCAAAGCCATCCCCAATCTCGAATCATAGGAGAACCTTCTGCGGGTGTAAGGATGCGAGCAACGGCGAACTTTTGCATATTTACATGTTTTGTAAGCGAAATTGAACCCAAAACAGTTGCAGAGGCTCTGGCAGACACCTTCTGGGTTGATGCTATGCAACACGAGCTAGTTCAATTTGCCATAAATCAGGTTTGGACACTCGTACCCCTGCCATCTGGAAAACTTGCTATTGGCACCAAGTGGATTTTCCGCAACAAGAAGGATGAGCAAGGGGTAGTGGTAAGAAACAAAGCAAGGCTAGTTGCCAAAGGGTATTGCCAGGAAGAAGGCATTGGCTATGAAGAAACCTTTGCCCCTATGGCAAGACTGGAAGCTATTCGTATCTTTCTCGCCTTTGCAGCTCACAGAGGGTTCAAGGTATTCCAAATGGATGTCAAATCAGCCTTTCTGAATGGTAAGCTCAAAGAGGAGGTATATGTCAAGCAACCCCCAGGGTTTGAGTGATAAGTATCCTAACCACGTCTACTTCTTGGACAAGGCTCTTTACGGTCTCAAGCAGGCTCCCAGAGCATGGTATGATCGCTTATCATACTTTCTTACCTCCAATGGGTTTCATAGAGGTACAACAGATATTACTTTATTTTATCGAAAAATGAATGATGATATCTTGCTTGTGCAAATTTATGTTGACGACATTATCTTTGGTGCAACTAATGTTTCAATGTGCAAAGAATTCGAGGTTTTGATGCAGAATGAATTTGAAATGAGCATAATGGGAGAAGTACAAGATGCTCGAAGCCTCTCCCATGAGGACCCCAGTGGCTCCAGGCCAGAAGCTGAATAAGGACATTAATGGCCACCTGTAGAGTGCAAACTCTACAGAGGTATTATAAGATCCCTCTTATATTTAACAGCAAGCAGGCCTGATATTATGTTTTCCACGTGTATATGTGCTAGGTATCAGGCCAATCCAAAAGAATCACATCTAAGTCCAGTCAAGAGGATCCTGCGCTATTTAAAGAAGACACCAACGCTTGGACTATGGTACCCTCTGCATTCAAACATTGACCTAGTGGCATACACGGACTCAGACTATGGTGGATGCCAAATTGACAGAAAGAGCACCTTTGGGAGCTGCCAGTTCCTTGGAGGAAAACTTGTGAGTTGGTTGTCGAAGAAACAGAATTGTGTTTCAACCTCCACCACAGAAGCTGAATATGTGGATGTTGCAAGTTGTTGTTCACAAGCTCTGTGGATGCAGACCCAACTACGTGATTACGGCTACTCTGTCAACAAAATCTTCATCCTCTGTGATTCAAAGAGTGCAATTGCAATCTCCGCCAATCCAGTTCAACACTCCAAGACAAAGCATATCAACATAAGGTACGATTTTCTTAAACATCAAGTTGAATAAGGTAACGTCGAATTATACTTTGTTAAATCTGAATTTCAATTGGCTTACCTCTTTACAAAAGCCCTGGATGAGAAAAGGTTTAATTTCCTTGTAGAGAAAATTGGAATGACATGTCCAGAGTCCTAGCTATTGGTTGTCTTAATTCTTTATTCTTTTCTCTATATAGTTTTCTTTTAAATTTCTTTTTTGTATATAATTTCATTTCATGAATAATCTTTTCACTTGCTTTCTTAGTTCAACATGTATAACCTAGCAGAGGTGTGCATGGTTTAAGGGGGAGTATGTGTTTTTAAAATGATAAAACCTCTTGAAGAAGAAAATGTTTTCGTTCACA
>NC_037529.1:27584035-27590896 GCF_001531365.2 Cynara cardunculus var. scolymus
CAGAGGCTCTGTTACCCTTAGGCCTCTGACATAACTCTCTTAATAGTTCTCGTCTATTGGTATGGTGCGCATGGTTCTGTGGATAAGGATTAGAACCTACACGCGCGGGTCAGAATAAGGGGGCGCACGTCATCAATTGTGCGTCTTCCCAACACGGCGTGTCACAGCTGTTGAACCGTTTCAATCCAAAACACTCATTACGCCTTTTCGTAACTAAAACGGTTCAATTTAAATTTCCCCCCTATAAATATCCCCTCTCCTCCAACCCTTAAACCTTTACCACTCTCAAATACACTCCGGTGAACCTGTAATTTGTGCTCTCTCAAAAGTAAAACCTGCAACCTGTTACGATGTCTTCTTCAACCGCTTCAGCCCAATCCGTCAATGCCTCGAGCGACAACGAGGTCACACAAGCTCAAGCCCAAGCCCTCACATCACATGCACTGTCCTTTGTGCAAAACAAGTATGAGAAAATCGTCCTCGTTAAAAAGCCGAATAACTACTACTTCGTCCCCTCAAATACAGGTTTTACCGATTTCACCTTCCCTGTTCTTCAAATCCTTCGAAATCACCCACTATATATTGCCCTAACCGCCACCAAACCCACCCCTGAAACCTATATAACCCAATTTCTTCTCAATGCCTATATCACAACCCTTGACAATTATGGGTTAACCATTGTTGGTTATGCCTCTCACCCTGTGAACAAATCCCTAGTTCCTTTGGAATTGAATGTGGACTTATTGAGGACTGCCCTGCACTTGCCCGCTTTGGAGGATCTTCAATTGAACTCGTATGATGCAACCCCCAATGATGAGGAACTGATCAAATTCTTAGAGTTTCATTCATACGCAACACCCATCACCAAAAGAACTCAATTCTGGCGCAAAGGCCTACCCCCTGTCTGGAACACTTTGTTTTCCATTGTCAACTGTTGCTTGACAGGGAAGGTGGGTAGCCATGACCAAACCTCCCATGCGATGATCTCTATCATTTATGGGATATATTTTAACCTTCCCTTGGACTATGCCAGTTTGATTTTCTAGGACATGGTCGGCCTTATCAAGAAGAAGTGCGCAACTCAGAGGGGCGAGAAATCTAAGGTTAAAGCCCAGAAAAAGTCCAAGGAGGACATGAATCAACCCAACCTCATCCTTCAATGTTTCCTTGTTCTGGTTTTTGGTGACTTGCTAGCTGCGAAACTCCCCTATGTGGAGCCAAATGCGAGGCTCTATCCATTCAAGGAGTTTCATCCTACAGAGCATGAGCAAGGGTACATAAGCCCTAGGCCATTATCAAGAGCCACGCTCAGGTTCCTAAGCCATGAAGAGAGAAAATCTTACAGACGTGGATTCGGGCGACCAGAACCGGTCCCTGAGACCCCTCCACGCATAGGAGTCCCTCTAGGAGAAAAGATTGAGAAAATGAGGGTTGAGGGAAGACGGGAGGAGCCTACAGAGGCTGGAAAGTTGAGTGAGGAACCCCCTAGAATCCCAAGTCCCCCAACCAAGAAGGCCAAGAAGGCCAAGAAGACACAGGAGGGTATCGATTCTCCTGTGACAAAGAAAGGGAAAAAGAGGCCCGCAGAAGAAGAAGGACCAAGTGGACCTCTGCCAAAGACCAAAAAGAAGAAAATCAAGAAGGCTCAAGCAACAGAGCCTGTGGTCACAGAACAAGTACCCACAGAGCCTGTAATTGAAGAAGCCGCAGCAGAAGAGTGCCCGGCAGAGGCCACTCCTACTCCAAAGCGCATAAGGTTGCGCAAGGTTGTTCTTTATGTTTCCCCAACAGAACAAATAGAGGAGGTTCTTTCCAAAATCCAAAAGGAATTTAAAGAACCTCTTGACTCTTCCAAGTTGGGGACATAAGTCGTATTAGACGACGAAGATGAAAAAGAAGACATAGGTGAGGGTGAAAAAGATGCCCAAGGCACACAACCAAGCCCAACTCCCAGTGCAACCCACATGTCTAGAGGCCCTGTTCTAGAGGGAACCTCTATTGAAGCAGGCACGCACATGCCGATCTCTACCCAAACTATCCCCACAGAGGACATTCTTTCGTCCTCTGTGGAACGCACACCTGGGCAACCTCATATAACTCCTTCATCCTCCCAAAAGGATGAAGGTTTTACAACAAGAGTCCCTTAGCCCATGGACTCGACAGAACCAAGAGAGGCATCTGTTGCCTCTCCTYACACGAGTGAACATCCAGAACGTGCTTCAGAGGCACAGGTAAGGACCACAGAGACAGAGGGTCTAGAACACCCTCTGTCCCCACTAGATCAATCTACCATGTTAGGCTCTGAACCTACAGGGCAAGAGATCTACAGAACACCGGTAGGCACTCCTATGGGAGATGCTCGAAGATCTGGTGGAAGTCCCTATGTTGGTTACGACATACCCGGCATAGAGGGCGCCTCACGCTCCGAGGCTATTAAATCACCATGTGTTGGTGATTTAGGTTCCCAGGATAAGTATGTGACAAAGGGGGAGCTTCAAACCATTGCCACAGAAATATTCCAAAAGATAGATGAGTTGAAAAGCTTATTTGTCTCCCACATGGTGCCACAGGACCTCTCGCCAATCACAGAGGCTCTGAAGGAGTTGACGTCAACAACAGCAGAACTTAAGTCAACCCTCTCAACTCTTCAGAGCTTTGTCCTTTAAAAGGAAGACCTTGCAGAGGCCTTCCAAGCCATGACACTCAACCCTTCTTCGATCAAGACGCTGAAGACTGAGCTTACACAGATGGCCGCCCAATTTGCTGCTGATCTTGTCTATGCGGGCTACACGAATTACTCTTCATTCAGAGACGAGATCAAGGAGATGTTCTCTTCTGCGGTCACCTACGACCTCGACACCAAGACCTCCAGGGCCAACATCAATCATCTGGCAACTCGCAGAGAGCTAGATGCTATGGTGGAAGCCCTAGGGGATGTTGTGACCAAAAACATCACCCAACTCCTTAAAGAGGCCCGTGCCTCCAATACAGCGATCAGAGACTACACATCACAACTCGTGAAAGAGGGTGACTTCCTCAGAAGTGAGATATACAGAAGCGTCTCCATACTAAAGTGGGCAACAGAGATAGACATTAATCACGCCTCTGAGCTTGCAAATGAGGCCATCAAGAAGATGAAGAAGGCAGCCATCAAAATTTTGAAGAGGTTGGAGAAGGCTCCCCTAGACACTTGCAAAGAGGAAGCCAAACAGAGCCATGACGATCATGAAGGTGATGACCATGATTGTCATGAGGGGGAGAATGAGGAAAAGAAGAAAGAAGCAAAGAAGACTCCTGCCAGAGGTGTCAAAATTTGGGGAACCAACAGCCGCAGAAGGCAAGGAAAAGGCTCCAGAGCCTAAAGGCAAAGGAAAGGCCAAAGTTGTAGAGTCTCCACAGAAGGGGTCGTCGTCAAGCCCAGAGACCCCCAAGGAAATTGATGAAAAAGAGTATGCCGATGACCCTGAGCTCCTCAAAGTGTTAAAAATATCTTTGGCAGAGGCTCAAGCAAAGAAGGGCAGATTTCCAATGCCCCACAGAGAAGGAGAAGGCACGTCTTCCATATTCCCACAAGTCCAAGAAACATCCACGGGTACGTTTGATGCTCTGCAAGGATATGTCAAACCAATCCTTGCAGAGGGATCGACCCAGAGGCCAATTTTGGAAGAAGAAGAGTTCAAGGTGCCAGAGGCTTCTACAGCAGGTAGGGTGTTTGAAATATTTGAATCCATGAGTAGGATTCCCATACCTCAAGTCAGAACAGAGCCCGTTACTACTTTAGAAGAAGTTCTGGTATGGAAGTACTCTACGATAGACACAAAACCCCCATATGATCCAGAGCTTACTGGGATCCCCTCCGCCGTAGCAAAATTCCAGTTCTCAAAGTTAATAAGGCCTCGTGAGCAGGTCTTCTCAGAGTACATGATTACTTCATTGGTGACAATTTCACCAAGGACCTTGCTAAAGAAGACTGTGCTCTACACTCAGTATGTCGTGAGGAGAGAAGATGGCAATCTCTACACTTTCACAGATGCTGACCTTCACAACCTCTGCGTGTTTGATGTCATCTATATGCACAAGATTCTCAACATCTATATGGAGAGGAGGTCCAGCTATCAAATATCGCTCAGAAGGCTGATAGAAGTCATGCGCGCTCAAGTAAGGTATTACAGCCAGAAGGACTTCGAGCTGGCAATAAGGTTAGTGCAGAAGAATCTAAATCTCTCTCCTCCATATAGCAGGCCTGGTTGGGTACTTAGGTATCCTCCACACTCCATTATCCACAACCCCATTTTTGGGTTTGTGTATTTGGATAAGGATGATATCCTAAGGTTCTATGACCCAACAGAGTCCTACAAATACTCAACAGAGACATTAGAATGGATTTTCAAAAGAGCGGCGACAGAGGTGGACAGAGGACATCTCAGAACGGGTGAAGTGTCTCCCATCTTGAAGGCGATTAAAATGCAAATCGACTTCATAGAATGGATCTTCAATGTCTACAGAACGATCAAAGCTGACTTGCTATACGCGGTAGACGATTTTCCAGAATCTGCAGTCTGATAACCTTCTGCACCAGCTTTTGGCCTAAGCTTCACAATTTTGTATTTCAGTTTTGTAATTCATTTCTTTATGTAATTMTTTTYAGAGGATGATCTATTATCTCCTTTTTGTAATTCTTCCAATTTAAGTCATGTCTTGCATTTAATTTTCATAGTTTACTTTTTCATACTTAGAGGGCGATTGTTAGCTCTCATTTCATTCAAGTGTAAAAATATTGAAAAAGTAATTTCAGCAAGTGTTGACAGAAGAGGAACTATCACAGAAGATCATAGAGGTTCTGGAAACTTTTGTAATGAAAGCTTTGAAGTCGAAGACAACAGAACCTATGCAGTCTATCACAGAGGTTCTGGAAGATGATCCTCAAGGATCAAGTACTTTCAAGTTACATCCCGCAGAGCCTCTGGGATGACACATAGAGGGTCTGCAACAACATCTTATGTGGTATAGTTCTTTGCGGTTTTACTTAGGTTATTAGCTACTCGTGCTTATCACGTGACTAATTTTGTAATACGCTTGATTTGGACGTCCTGGATCGTTTCACACATCTAGGTTACGTCAGACAAACGGTTAGGAAATAGTATAAATAGTAGCTTTCTCCTTTGTAATCAGAGCCGCTTCCAGCATCATAATGGTCTAATTTCAATTCAATTGAAATACATTTGAAGCTTCTCTCTCGTGTGTTCTTAATATTGATTGTCTGCTTGTTCTTCATTGTGCTTGATTCATAGCTCTATTTGATTCTTATTATTGTTTCCGCTGCACTGTGTTTGTCATAGAGATCATTTAGAGTATTGGGTTAATACAAGAACCGAGTTAATCGATCCTTCGGTATCTTTAATACATATATGAACAAACTATTATCATCATTTATACTTTTCCTTTGCCCTTATCTTGCAAAGAACACTGACCTGCAAAACAGGTTGGTCCAACAACTGAGCGTTAGACCAAAAGGTCTAGTGAGTGTATAAATCTMAYACAAACAATATACATTCCAAACAATCAGTTTAGAATCAAACCTGTTCTGAAACATAAGCATATTTATGTTTCTCACGGTTACACCGCCAATACATCTCTCTCGCGGTTACACCGCCATTTCATCTCTCTTGCGGTTACACCGCCATTACATCTCTCTCGCGGTTACACCGCCATTTCATCTCTCTCGCGGTTACCCCGCCATTACATCTCTCTCTCTCGTGGTTACACCGCCATTTCCTCTCTCTTGCGGTTACACCACCATTTCATCTCTCTCGCGGTTACACCGCCATTTCATCTCTCTCGCGGTTACAACGCCATTACATCTCTCTCTCGCGGTTACACCGCCATTTCATCTCTCTCGCGGTTACACCGCCATTACATCTCAAAAATATTTAAAAAAAAACATCTCTTTTTATCCGGACTTGAAGTCCGGTCAATCTTGTCAGGATAACAAGTCCGGTCAACGTAACACTTGAAATTTAGTTAACATCTTTGTCCGGATAAGAAATCCGGACAATACTTCACTTATAATCTTGACCGGTTTAAATTAAATCGGACAATACATGTTTCAACCTTTGACCGGTTTAAAACAATCCGCTCAATACACCATCCAATCTTTTGAACGGTTTACATGATATCCGGTCACCTCTTGGCCGGTTTAAATGATATCCGATCACCTCTTGGCCGGTTTAGATAATATCCGGTCACCTCTTGGCCGGTTTAGGAAAGACACCGGACAAGGCATGAGCGGTTTATTTATCCGGATATCAATCCGGACACCACTTGAATGGTTTAAACAAGAGCATACATAATATGAAGCTGAATTCATAATAACCAGTTCCAAATGCTTATTAAATTGTATGTAAACAATTCATATCCGAAGCTCTAATACACTCACCTTTAGGAATCGAGTATCAAGGCTTTTGAAATCCTTTTCCGGTGCAATCCTTCTGATTCTTCAGAGAAAACTTCTAAATATAGTATGTGAGTGTACCTTTTCTTCTCAAAAATCTATATATACATACAAAAAGAAGGAGAGGTGATAGGTGGCGCATCTAGCCGATCTCCCCCCTTTGTTATTTAACACAAATAAATTTTAAATTAACACCAAAAAAAAAATATTACACACATACATACATACCCATATACACACACACACATATATATATATATATGTATAAACTTGAAATATAACCAGAATATTACAATATTCCCTCTTTAAAAGAATTTCGTCCTGGAATTCCATTAAGTAAACAAATAAGGATACTTCATCCTCATTTCCGATTCTGATTCCCAGGTGGCGTCTGGTCCCTTATGATAATG
>NC_037529.1:27591166-27593348 GCF_001531365.2 Cynara cardunculus var. scolymus
AATGGTCCAACATATCTTGGACTTAACTTCCCTCTTTTTCCAAAACGTACCATTCCTTTCCAAGGTGATACTTTCAACATTATTTTATCACATATTTGAAACTCAATCGGCTTCCGACGTTTATTTGCATAACTTCTTTGTCTATCTTGTGTTGCTTTCATCCATTCTCGTATTACTCCAATTTTATCTGCAGTTTGTTGAACTAACTCAGGCCAGCTAACTGTTTTTCACCTATTTCATTCCAGCACAAAAGGAGTTCTACATTTTCGTCCATACAGGACCTCAAAAGGTGTTGCTTGAATACTTGAGTGGTAGCTATTGTTGTATGCAAATTCAACCAAAGCCAAATGACTATCCCACGATCCTCCAAAATCAATGATACAGGATCTCAACATCTCTTCTAAAGTTTGTATAGTTCGCTCACTCTGTCCATCGGTCTGAGGATGATAAGTTGTACTTAGCTTAATTTGTGAACCCATTTCTCTCTGAAAGCTCTTCCAAAACATAGAAGTGAAACGACTATCTATATCAGAAACAATTGATAGAGGGACACCATGTCGTGTCACTATTTCATCAATGTATAACTTTGCCAATCTCTCCATCGAATATGACTCTTTCATAGGTAAGAAGTGTGCAGATTTAGACAACCGATCTACTATTACCCATATTGCATCATACCCTTTCGATGTTCTCGGAAATTTGGTTATGAAATCCATAGTGATATGATCCCACTTCCAAACCGGAATTTCTAAAGATTGCAACTTACCATAAGGTCGCTGATGTTCAATCTTTACATGGAGACATGCCAGGCATTGCTCAACATGTTTAGCAATATCTTTCTTCATACCTGGCCACCAATAATGTTGCTTCAAATCCCGATACATTTTATTTGTGCCTGGATGTATCGTAAAACGTGATTTATGAGCCTCATCCAAAATACGCTTTCTGAGATCACCATAGCATGGTACCCAAATTATGTTCTGGAACTTCCAAAATTCTCTGTCATCTCTTACCAAATCAGATATTAATCCACCCAATCTTTCCTGTTTAATCTTATCCTCCTTCATTRCCTCATGTTGAAATTCTCGTAACTCTTCTTGAATACTGGGCAATAACTCAACTCGTAAAGTTGTAGCTTTGATAGTTCCACTTTTCTCTTGTCGACTTAACGCATCAGCCACTACATTTGCCTTTCCTGGATGATACAAAATTTCACATTTTTCTTGGTCAGCTTCGTTAACGGAGTAGCGATACAAGAGAAATCTTGTATAAACTTACGATAATMCCCAGCCAATCCAAGAAAACTTCCGACTTCAGTTGGAGTCTTTGGAGTTTCCCATTTTTCAATAGCTTCAATCTTTAGTGGATCTACTTTAATCCTTTCTTTTGAGATAACATGCCGCAAAAACTGAACTTCTCGCAGCCAAAATTCACACTTTCACATCTTAGCATACAATAATTCTTGCTTTAACAGTTCCAGAAGTAATCTCAAATGATGTGTATGTTCTTCTTCCGTCCGAGAATATATCAGAATATCATCAATGAAAACAATCACAAATTTATCAAGATAGGCACGACACACCCTATTCATCATGTCCACGAATGCTGCAGGTGCATTTGTGAGTCCAAATGGCATAACAAGGAACTCGTAATAACCATATCATGTATGGAATGCTGTTTTCGACACATCTTCATTCCGAATCTTCAATTGATGATAACCAGATCGCAAATCAATCATTGAAAAATAAGTAGCCCTAACCAATTGATCAAACAAATCATCAATTCTTGGGAGAGGATACTTATTCTTAATTGTCAGTTTATTTAACTGCCGATAATCAATGCACATCCTCATTGATCCATCATTCTTTTTAACAAAAAGTATCGGTGCACCCCACGGGGAAGTACTTGGTCTGATMAAACCTTTATCCAACAATTCTTTCAATTGAGACATTAGCTCCTTTAACTCAGAAGGAGCTAACCTATATGGTGCATGTGCAACGGGTGTTGCTCTAGGAATTAATTCAATCTGGAATTCTATCATTCGATCTGGAGGTAAATTTATCAAATCTTCTGGAAACACCTCAGAAAATTCCCTTACGACTGGAATATCTCCCATCTTTCCCTTCTCTTTCTTCATATCTATAGCATATGCAAGAAAACTAGCACATCCTTTCTGTACATA
>NC_037529.1:27594119-27607161 GCF_001531365.2 Cynara cardunculus var. scolymus
TACATGCTTTATCCACAAACCTTGAGATTGGCCGATTCAAATTTTCCATAAACCTCGGTCTACGGAAATCAGTTACGGTAACTTCCCCCTTTCTTTTCTTCCCAACCTTTTCTTGTGATTGTCGATTAATGTCTTGTTCCAATATTTCAGCAGCATCAACTGCCGCCTGAAATGTTGTCGGATTCCTGTATATCACATACTTTCGAAGATTAGACTCCAATCCCCAGATATACTTTCTCACTTTACTGTTTTTAGATATAATATAGGCTTCAGCAAACCTAGATTGTTCCATGAAAACTTCAGTATACTGGCGGACTGACATGTTTACTTGTTCAAGACGAAAGAAATCATCTTCCAACTTTCTTACTGCAGCTTCAGGACAATAATGCATTTTAAACTTAACCACAAATTCTTCCCACAGCACAGTTTTCAGAATATTCGGATCTGAACTTGACAAAACTTCCCACCAGTACAAAGCACTTGATCTCAAATGAGATACATCAAACATAACTTTGTCTTCTTCTGCACTTTTACTAATTTGCATACTCAGCTCTATCTCCTTAAGCCAACACATAGCTTTAACAGGATCACGCTCACCAGAAAACTTAGGAGGTTTACAAGCAAGAAACATCTTGATATCTCCTCCCTTTTGCACTGAGGACGAAGTGAGCGGTACAGATGTACCAGTTACCGGTGTACTAGCTCCGGCTTCCTCCTGATCGGAATTTCTTACCACATTTGGATTAGTTTGGTTTGTACGCCTTAACAAAATTACCAAACTTTCCTGAAACTTTCCCAGCTCTGCTGCCAACATATCTTGAGTAATATACTTGTGGTCAGAAACATTATGTCCACCCCTCCTTGCTCTTCCTCGACCACGGCCAGACATTGAACTTTCTTGGGCCGACAATTCCTGTTCCCTACGAGTTTCTTGACTGATACCTCTACCTCTTCCTCGTCCCCTGCTACGACTTCGTGTTTCTATTACATTTTTTGGATCCTCTCCGTGTATTACATTTCTTCTTCCTCGACCTCTTCCATAACCAGTAGAGGTCCTTTCCGATTGATTGGGATTATCTGTCATTTCTCAGTATGTAACATTTTCTGTCACATTTAAACACACATGATATTCTCATAATCTTAACATAATAACACATTTATCCTCATGTTTACTCATTACTCAGATTATATCAATCATATATAATCTATCTTTCTCATAATAGGTTCAGCTATAACATATTCCCATGTTCATAGACCCAGTGAAACCTATTATCATAACTTTCCACACCTCTAGTTTAAGTCTAAGTATTTCDCAAATACCCAGATCCCTTAAACTAAGGCTCGGATACCAACTGTAACAACCCTCAAATTCCATATACATATAATTCACATCATCATACTCATAATACTAAAAATAGTATTATTACAAAACATGGACTAACAAAATGTATCTTTAATACATATACGAACAAACTATTATCATCATTTATACTTTTCCTTTGCCCTTATCTTGCAAAGTATGCTGACCTGCAAAACAGGTTAGTCCAACAACTGAGTGTTAGACCAAAAGGTCTAGTGAGTGTATAAATCTCATACAAATAATATACATTCCAAACAATCAGTTTAGAATCAAACCTGTTCTGAAACATAAGCATATTTATGTTTCTCGCGGTTACACGGCCAATACATCTCTGTCGCGGTTACACCGCCATTTCATCTCTCTCACGGTTACACCGCCATTACATCTCTCTCGCGGTTACACCGCCATTTTATCTCTCTCGTGGTTACCCCGCCATTACATCTCTCTCTCTCGCGGTTACACCGCCATTTCATATCTCTTGCGGTTACACCGCCATTTCATCTCTCTTGCGGTTACACCGCCATTTCATCTCTCTCGCGGTTACCCCGCCATTACATCTCTCTCTCGCGGTTACACCGCCATTTCATCTCTCTCGCGGTTACACTGCCATTTCATCTCTCTCACGGTTACACCGCCATTTCATCTCTCTCGCGGTTACACCGCCATTATATCTCTCTCTTGTGGTTACACCGCCATTTCATCTCGGTTACACCGCCATTTCATCTCTCTCGCGGTTACACCGCCATTACATCTCAAAAACATTTCAAAAAAAAAACTTCTCTCTTTATCCGGACTTGAAGTCCGGTCAATCTTGTCTGGATAACATGTCCGGTCAACCTAACACTTGAAATTTAGTTAACATCTTTGTCCGGATAAGAAATCCGGACAATACTTCACTTATAATCTTGACCGGTTTAAATTAAACCGGACAATACATGTTTCAACCTTTGACCGGTTTAAAACATTCTGGTCAATACACCATCCAATCTTTTGAACGGTTTACATGATATCCGGTCACCTCTTGGCCGGTTTAAATGATATCCGGTCACCTCTTGGCCGGTTTAGATGATATCCGGTCACCTCTTGGCTGGTTTAGGAAAGACTCCGGACAAGGCATGAGCGGTTTATTTATCCGGATATCAATCCGGACACCACTTGAACGGTTTAAACAAGAACATACATATATGAAGCCGAATTCATAATAACCAGTTCCAAATGCTTATCAAATTATATGTAAACAATTCATATCCAAAGCTCTAATACACTCACCTTTTGGAATCGAGTATCACGGCTTTTGAAATCCTTTTCCGATGCAATCCTTCTGATTCTTCAGAGAAAACTTCTAAATATAGTATGTGTGTGTACCTTTTCTTCTCAAAAATCTATATATATATACAAAAAGAAGGAGAGGTGATAGGCGGCTCTCTAGCCGACCTCCCCCTTTGTTATTTAAAACAAATAAATTTTAAACTAACACCAAAAAAAAATATTACACACACATATATATATATATATATATATATATATATGTGTGTGTGTGTGTGTGTAAACTTGAAATATAACCAGAATATTACAATATTCCCTCCTTAAAATAATTCCGTCCCGGAATTCCATTAAGTAAACAAATAAGGATACTTCATCCTCATCTCCGATTCTGATTCCCAGGTGGCGTCTGGTCCCTTATGATAACATGTAGACTCTTGTATCAATGACCTATGTAAGGGAAAACATGTATTTTATATATGAAATATGTGTTATATGCAATGTATGGATTTGGGGGGTGTTACAGTTCTAATATTTTAAATTGTTTACAAGTAAATGGCGAATGTTCAACATCAATCTGACGAGGAATCTCATATTCCTTCGGTCAGATCTGATAATATCCCAAACCCATCAAATCAACCCATTCCCTCCGAAAAACTATTTCCCCAACTCAAATATCTCGAAATAAAGCCAAACAACCATGCTTTTAACTTTGATATGCCTGCTGAATACCAGATAATCCCAGAAATACTGAGAGGATACTTTCTAGCTCACTCCTTGTCAGCCAATACACCTGTCCCAATGTTGTATTTACAACAATTTTGGAGTACACTTACACTGGTAAAAGATGGCGACACACTTTATTTTGAAGGTGCAGTAGACGAATATGTCTGCCGTCTGACATTGAAACGTTTAAGAAGGATTCTCCGACTTCCCAGACCAGGCTCTACTGGATTTGAAGAATTTGTAACAGATAACCAATTGTGCCTAGACATCAAAAGTTTGGGATATTCGACAGAGTTATCTAATCCGACAGAGTTGAAAAGACGTTTTCTGCCATCTATATGGCATATGTTATTCTCCATCCTGAATAGATGTTTGACGTCCAAGACTGTGGGGATAGATACTTGCAGTACTTCTTTCCTAAAATTCTTTCACGGGATAGCCTTCTTGCGCAATTATGAATATGCCCTAGTCATATGGAATGAACTACTGGAGCTTGTGAATGCAAAGCGTTTTCCTTCTAAAGCCAGAAAATTTGTGCCCTTTCAGAGATTTCTGCAATTAATCATAAATGCGATGATGAATGCGAATGAAGACATTCCGGCCAGATCCAATGCTGAAAAGGGCTGACATTTATTATGTCTAGAATTCGGTAGCATAAAGAGGTTGAGGACTTGGATTCTATTATGGAAATACCACCAGAGCTTTTTTCCATAGCTGATCAGACTGCTCAATGTGTGATAGACTATAGGAGAGTTGTAGATCCTATAGTTCAACCAGAACTGGTTGAACTTGCCCAGGGATCACCCCATGCCTCAACGGAGAGATAAAGGTTAGATATATATATAAGAGAGTTCAGGAATAGGGGTTACCTGAATAGGGCAGTGTGCTGAGAGAAAATGTAATAAAGAGGGGTGAAGCGGAGGGGGAAGCGTCTGATCAGCAAAGTACTTCAACTAATAGTACTTGAACTTCCACAACTTCTTCTAATTCGGAAGATACTGAAACTGATAATCAGGTGGCTCTTGGTGATCATGATGGGGATGATGACAATAATGATGACGATGATGATGATAATGCTCAAACCATTCATTCACAGAATATTCCAGTCGAAACATTGGTTGATGATATTAATGACATAATTCTAGAAATTCCTGCTCAACAGACTTGTCCAAGTCTACATTCATTGTCATTTGATGTTGAAGAATATGGAGATCAATTTGATGAATATGATCATATTCTAGTAGGTGTTGAAGATGAGGGAGATACAGTTGAAAATGTTGAGAGGATGTGTGAATGGGACGAAGTAGAACATGGTGAGGGTGTGAGTGGAGCACAAAAAGAATATCATGTTCCTTGTCTAGCCGAAACACATAGCCGGGCACCCACATCTACTACTGACATTCATTCGTTGAATGTTGGTATTGAACAAGACATAGCCAACCCAGCTATGCAAATGCACACCCCACCCATCCACTCAATTGGTTCTCAACAACCAATTGTTGTAATTGAACACGGGGATATAGCACATCCGCTAACTACTTCTCATTCGGAGAACGTAGTTATTGAAACAAGTAGGCCGCTGCCCCAGCCTACGACATCGATTTTGTGCACCTCGAGTCTAGCGCCGATACACATAGTTAGACACGAGTCTACAACATCTGTTGCTCCAAGTGCAGTTCTTAGTGAACTTGCTGGAACGACCAGAGTGGTGTCATTTGACATTTCACAAGGACAGGTCGAAAGTCCTACCAATGCTATCATCATGCCAACATTGAACGTAGGCACAATAGTTTTTTCAACTGTTGTTTCAACTGGTAATCTAAGTGATCCAGGTGTTAGCTTACCAGACTTTGTGTCACGGGAATATCTGGACGGCACCCTAAAGGCTGTTCAAGAAAACATGGATGCACAGATCGCAAGTCTGAAAAGACTTTTGAAGGGGAAAGAACAAGTCATGGAAGAGCAACCGTCTGCGCCATCACCACCGCCTGTACCTGAACTGTGGATGAACTTAAATCGTTGTTGTACACAAAATTGATGGCATCTCAAAATCCTGACGCTGAAGATGCAGACTTGGTTGGGCTCTTAAGACAACAATTGGATGTTAATCCTTTCGTTAGAGCCTCAGAGTTTTTGGCTTTTCAAGACGTGGTTACTTCTAGATTCACAAAAGTTAGCAAGTTAATCACATCCAAAACCCAAGATCTTAAAAGTTCAAGGGATGCCCTTGTTGAACGGGTGTCTACTTTAGAAGAGACGTGCAGATCTCAGGCCACCTCTTATAAAATAAGGCATGATGATCCGGATGATCCAGATCATTATAAGGGGGAGAGGAAGAGATAGAGAGTGGTGAGACGTCTAAACAAGCTACAAGGGTTGAAATTTAGCCAGTTGCTCAAGATGTGATTGCTGAAGCTTCTGCCCCGGAGTCTGTTCGGGAAAGAATAATTGAGGATATTGTTATAGAAGTTGAAGAAGAAATGGGGACAAGTCCTATGATCGAGCCAATGGTTGAAAAGCCGGCGGACACCACAGTAGGGAGAAGGTTGTTATTGGAGTTGTCTGCCAACATTGGTTTCAATGATGTATTTTCTACTGTGCTGGGTGGAGAGCAAGATTTTGGAGAGGACATTAATAATATTGACGAGTCAACTGGGCTTTACTTTGACTTTGAAGACGACATAAATGATGAAGATCCAGTTTTTCCTATTCAAGATGACCGTCAGACTATTCCAGAATCCTCTACTGCAGATGTAACTGGTGTATCAGACATCTCTGCTCCTAGAGAATCTGTTGATCCTACAGAAATTTTCACAAAGAATTATATTCCATTTCACATTCGAGCGAATTTTCCAAGATATGATAGAGAAAGGCTTCGAGAGCCGTACTTGGAAGACATCAACTTTGGAATTTTTCTCCGACATCGTAAGGCTCTGAGCGGTGATAAAATCCTTGGTATCCATCGGGAAACCAAATATTATCGTATAGAGTACAAACACTTTTTGAAAGCTAAGCGCCTGCCTATTAGTGAAATTCGTACCAAACATAGGGTTGTCACAATCAAACAGATCGATGCTCAAAAACTTCTGAGAATCTGGTATCTGATCTTCACTGTGACTAGACAAGATGGACAAATTTGGAGATTCAGTGAAGCTGATTTCTCAAGCTTGTATTTGGAAGATTTAGAGTATATGTACTTTGAGATCAGAAACATGACTAACAGGAAAGAGGGAGCTCTGGTTGCTCTTGATGCTATTAAAAGATTTATGTGGTGTCATGTAAAGCTGGCTATGGTTATAGATGTTCAGATGGGTCTTGAAGAAAACCAAAGAATCATCAACCTGAAAAGACCTAATCAAGAATTAGAAGATATTGATGCTTATCCAGTCTACATGATTCTTGAAAAGCCAGAGTTTGGAGTCATATACTTTGCTCAGCTTCAGGTGAAGAAATTTATGAGAGTCAATGAGCTGAACAAGTATTCAGATGGTACAATAAGGCTGGTAAGACGGGCGCTTGACTTAAAAAGGGTGAACAACAACAGAGCTGCAGAGTCAGAGAGAATGAGTTCTAAAGAAAGATATCTGTTGATCAATGCCATAAATCTGCTTGAGAAGAAAATTCAGTACAGGAACGCTCTAAGGAGGTTAGAGAAAATTCTTGGACATAGAAAGACAAAATTTACAAGAGTCCGAACTTGAATCCAAAGGGGTGAATGTTGGTTCAAGTATGAGCTTTATTGTTGTATTCAAGTTCTCAATACTTTACATGTTTTGTAATAGTGTAGTTTTATTTCTTCCTTAGTATAAATAGTATTTTCCTTTGTAATTGTCATTAAGCAAGTAATTAGCAATTGTAATCTGAAATTAGCCTTGTAATTTCTCTCTCAATCAATCAAGAGACATTTGGTGACCTACTCTCTCTTCATCTTATTTGTTGAAGATCTTGATCATGTTCGTATGATTTTGGGAATCACACTTCACTTAAAGATTTATTACACGAGAAATAATTAGACTGAACATGTTCCGTTTTTAGTTTAGAATTTCGTAAATCTTCAATTTTATTTAAAAATTCTTGTTTTTGTTGATTAAATAAAAGTCGTTCTTCATTTAAAATCTTTTCCAGCTAAACCACTTGTTTTTCAAAAATTAAAGTTGAGAGTATAAAAATTTTGTTCAGCAGTTTTAGATTCAAGCTCTGCTTTAGAATAGCTGTGAAAATAATCGGTTGAAAGTACAGACTCTTGATTTTTGTAGCTATCATTTAAGTTTTTTATAATCAAACGGAACCTGTATTTTTTCTTTTATTTGACGATTAAAATCTTCTTGCTGTTCTATCTCATCAGAAGATTTAGTAAATTTAATTGAAAAACTCGGGTCCGCAATCATGATATTCAAATTTATATGCAGTCAGGGTATAATATAAAGCTTTTCATAAGAAAGTAGGATTTTTTTACCCCAACCCTTCCCGAGGGTTAAAGAATCTTGTTTCAGATGGTTTGTTCAGAAAAATTGTTTGATCAGTCTGCCATCTCTTATATAAAATTTATTTCTTAGACTTCAGTTTTTCATTTAATTGAATTATTTGTAAATCAAGCTTACTTATTTTAACAACTAGTTCTTCATTAATTAATTCTAACGATTTATATCGTTCTTTGGAATCAAATAGCTCGGCTTTTAAGATATTGGATTTTTCATTAAATGTTTTAGATTCAGATAACAAAGATTTTGCCCAGTCCAAATTTCCAGCATTTTCATCAAATAATTTGATGTATTTTTCTTTTTCCGTTTGTAATTCTTTTTCAAAATTATTTGAACGCAATTTTTCTGTTTTTAATTTTTGCTGGAAAGATTGGAGTTTAAGCATCATCTTTTGCATCTGTTTTATGCATGATTTCTCCAATACCTCTTCTTCCACTTCAGCACTTTGTTCTTCTCCTTCATTTGAAGAACAACTTTTAGTTCTAGCCATCAAGCATATGTGTGCAATAGCTTCATATTCTTCCTCCTCATCGGTTAAATTTAACCAATGATCGTCTGCCATGATTGCTTTACCCGCATCTCTTTGTTTCGAGAGAAGAAATTTGTTTTTGTAGTAGTCGGTATTTCTCGTTACCAGCTTTCTGCAGTTTACAGCGAAATGGCCTAGCTTGCCACAGTTGTAGCACTTTGTGTGCTTATCTGCTACGCCTTTGGCAAATTTCTTCTTCTCTTCCGGCTTCTTCTCGTACTTCTTCTCAAATCTCTTCTCTTTATATTTCTTCTTTTCACCGAATTTATCTTTAAATTCATATTTTGAGTCGGACGAGAATCTTGTATTATTGGAGTGCGGTCGTTTCTGAAACTTCTTTTGGAATGCCTTAGTTAGCATCACCATGGCATGTTTGATATCGGTCATTTCAGGGTCAGAATCACTGCTGTCGCTTCCTTCACTTGTTGATTCGATTGACTGGCTTATCTCTTTCACTTGCTTCCCAGATCTGTTTTTTCCTTTCTTCTCAGACACAAAAGCTAAAGGATCAGCAACTTCCTTTTCTTTCTTCTTCTTGGAATCTCAGACCTCCGATACTTCTTCCTCGTTCTGTTTTAGAGTTTCATAAACCTCATGTATGTCAATATCATATACGATTTGTTGAATCTGATATGATTAGCATAAGGTTTCCACACTGGTTGTAGGTTGCTGAGGAATTTAACATTTATCTCTATGACAGTTTTAGAGATTCCGTTCTTAGTCAGCTCATTAAGTAGTCTGGTAAGCCTGTCATAACATCGTCAAGGCTCTCTCCGTCATTAGCCTTGAACTCTTCATATGCAGATATACAATTAGTGATTTTTAACTGAGTTCCGACTTTGGAACCCATCATCATCTTTTCAATTTGAACCCACATGCTGTGACCAGATGATTTATGGATGTCAATACTAGTGTAGATATCATTGGTCAGTGCTTGCATCATGTAAGACTTGCATAACACATCAGCATGGGCTGTTTCCTTCTCTTCCGTAGTGTACTTGAATTTTTCTTTAACTACTTTTTGCGCATGTCTAACTTCTTCTGGAACAGCAGATGTCTCTCTGTAGAAAACATCAGCACGTTCCATCAAAGATTGCATTATCATATCACCTTTTTTTCATTCTCTCAATGAAGTTGAGAAATCTATCCCTCCATTGGTTATAGTCCCCTCTAAACAGCACAGGTGGCTTGGTGTCAATACCAATAGCCATTGCCTCTCTTGAACTCATTTTCTCAGTTATGTATCAACTGTAGTTCAAATTTTGTATTAAAGGATTAGGATTCAAAAAATATTTCAATTAAATCGCACACAAGGATTTGCACACATTCAAAGACTTAGAAAATTTAAGCACACAAACTTATTTGGATTAGAAATCCGGTCAAGCTTATCCGGATTAGAAATCCGGTCAAGCTTATCCGGATTAGAAGTCCGGACAAAAGAGATAGTCTTGAATTTCTAACTAAAACGAGTTATCCGGATTAGATATCCGGACAACACAGAAATTTAAATCGCACAATGAATCAACAAATCCGGATGAGAAATCCGGTGAATTCCAATGAAAATGAAATACGGACATAAAAAGTCAACAACTCAAGTCAAGTAAGTCAACAAGTCAAAATACGTACAAATCCGCTTAAATTCAAATCGCTCAAATAGATGAAGTAAATCGCTCACGTTATGAACTAAATCGCTCACAACATGAACTAAATCGCTCACAAAGGAAAATCAAAATCCATTCATAAAGTCAAAGTACGATCAAATAAATCACATACCACAGTTCAATTAAATCGCACAAACTAAATCGCACAATAATATCTCTCAGGTAACAACCGGATTATGAATAAATCGCACAATTCATAGACTAAATCGCACAACACATAAATGATTTAGCAGGTGGATTAACCTAACTTGCTCACTAAATCGAACAAGAAGCAAGCGATTTACCTCTAAATCGATCAGGACTTACCCGGTTTAACCTAAATCGCACAAAATCAATTCACAAAAATCACAAGACTTAAATCGAACAAGCTTTAAGCTATTTACACTTAAATCGATCAAGAGTTATACATACTAGATTCAAGCAAAAACACAATTTTTTAACACTTTTTCACCAAAAAATGGATCAAAACTTGCAAAAAATATGAGTTTTTGAATAACACAAATAGATTTCGAAAACTCAAAAATCGATCAAAAATGGTTCAAGTCTTGATTAAAAT
The DNA here is from genome assembly GCF_001531365.2 of Cynara cardunculus var. scolymus. Classification (NCBI taxonomy): domain Eukaryota; kingdom Viridiplantae; phylum Streptophyta; class Magnoliopsida; order Asterales; family Asteraceae; genus Cynara; species Cynara cardunculus. Next base: position 27,604,696 of record NC_037529.1, read on the forward strand.
CGAAAATGATGTGAATCAAAGTTGTTCAGAATGTAAATGCGAATTCGGTATTATGAATTATATCAACTAAAGATCAAAATCTATGCGATTTAAGCAAAAATTGCGATTCTGGACCGAAGAACATCAAGAATAGTTGAAGAACACGATTGTTAGACCCCAAACTTCTAAAAGTGTAAATAAGAAGTAACTTGCTCTAGTCAATAGGACTTAGTCTATTGAATCTGTCTGGCTAAGAGATCTCATGCAGAGGATCAAGGACTAGAGCTCTTACTCAGAGTGAAGGTTTTGTTATATAGAGCCCGCGCTCTATCTCTTTGACCGTTCAAGTCTTGTGCGCCAAAAAGCATAAGCGCTTGACTCAAAGCAACAACTCCGAGACCCAGAGCCTCTGCATAGTACATGCAGAGCCACTGCATAGTACATGCAAAGCTTCTGTATGTTCATGCAGAGCATCTAGCTACCTTCTTCACGGAAAGCGCGTGTTAGCCTAGACATTCTCGCAAGCTTCTAACAGCTTAAAAGTGGCTTGACCAACTCTGCTCCGCTAATCAAGGAAAGTCAAAGCTAAGGATACAAACCAGTCAGCTCAGAATTCCACGCCTAATTTATAGCAAAGTTTGTTAGACCTAGGTGTATAAAAAGAGGCCTCTGCCTCAGGTTCAAAGAGATCTGAAGGAGTCGACTTATACTATACACAAATTCTTGTGAGATTACTTTTGTTCTTCAATTGTTCATCATTTATAAATAAAAGCATTCGGTTATTCAAAGCATTATTTTACTGCTTTACGTTTTTCTTTAAATATCTAGTTTAATCAATAGAAATACATTGTTGTTCTTGATTCTTATTTTAAGCAAATAATATTTCTGCAAATTAAGAGTATCTGGGTTCCAACAATTGGTATCAGAGCCTGCTAATCACATCAATTGATTAGTCGATCAATATCCGACTGGATTATACTCTTAATATTGTTTTCATTATTCCTTTTTAAAGATTTATCACTCATACTTTTCAATCTTAAAACGTTTGCTTTCAAGTAATCTGGAAATCGTTTTTCAGTCGATCTTCCTTCTTGTCAAATTTCTTTTCTCAAAAATTTCAAAATTCAAAACGTCGTCTTCTCAATCATGGAACTCCATGTATAGTGTCGGCTCCTTAACAAAACCTCCAACTCTCGTTAGGGAAGAATATCCCCAATGGAAGATCCGAATGATCAACTTCTATGAGGGTCTTGACCTAGAATTGTATAAGTCAATCTTGAATGGCCCATACGTCCCTACTATCATCATCCCTAGAATTCCTACTGTTGGTGATACAGTTGAGGTACCTGCCAGGCGAGTTCTCAAACTTCGTCGTGATTGGAACGATGAAGATAAACGAAGAATGGAGGTCGATCAAAAGGCCAAACGACTTCTAATCATGGCACTTCCAAATGAAATCTTTCAGTCACTGGATGCGTGCGACTCGGCGAAGGATTTGTGGGATCAACTGAACAACCAGTTGGAAGGGGGCATCAAGATTAAGAAGAATCGTCGTGCTTAGTGCCTCAATGAATACAACAGATTCCAGGCACTCCCTGATGAGTCTTTAGAACAGACTTATCATCGATTCAACACTCTGATCAACAAAAGTCGCAAGTGTGACGTGATTAGAACTTGCAATTTCCAATTCCAAAGTATTATAAAACATTTAGATAGTGAATGTAAATACAAAGGTCCACTTTGGCCTCTGGCTTCGATCATACTTGTTTTCTTATTCAATTAAGAGTCTGTCTTATTTACACTTAAGGTGAGATTGTTAGAACCCCACTTGTAAAAGTGTGAGTAAGAAGTCTCTTACTGTAGTCATATAGGACTTACTCTTTGAGGCAGTATGGACCAAGAGCTCTTATGGAAAATATACTAAGAGACAAAGCTCTTATTCAAGGAGTTAAGTGTCTTACATAAAGAGCTCATGCTCATCCCAGAGGAAGATCAATAGTTAAGCATCAAAAAGCCTAAGTACTTGATGCAGCGCAACACTCTAGACGCAGAGCCTCTGAGTCTCCTACTCCATTAGTATGCGCACAAGCGATTCAGAATTATCTCCAATTCTCTAATCAGAATCTGCCACATATACACAAGTCATTCCAAATTTCAAGGAACGTGAAGGCTGAGGACGAAGAAAAATAACAAGAACTTAGAGATTGAAGCATAGTGTAACACCCCAAATCTACACATTGCATATAACACATATTTCAAATATAGAATACATGTTTTCCCTACATAGGTCCTCGATATAAGATTCTATAATATAAAATACACAGCTCAAAAATTCCAAAAGTACAAGCTCTTGCATCCTATCCTCTATGCTTCCAAAAACAGCTAAGCATATAGGGAAGTAATTCACACAATACTCTTTCCCTTATCATTACCTGCACACATAATTTTGGAAACACGAAAATGAGGGTTAGACATGAATGTCTAGTG
>NC_037529.1:27607187-27626472 GCF_001531365.2 Cynara cardunculus var. scolymus
AAGCAAAACTGAAAACATACTACTTTGGTCCATCGGGCCTCTGGTCTAAAACAACACTTAGAAATATTTTAAACATTCTTGACCAGAGCCCCTCTGGTCTCTCTTCCAAAGCTTCTGGTCTTCATGACCAGAGCCTCTGGTTCTAAACCACACTTTGAAGATATTTCAACAATCAGGACAAGAGCCCCTCTGGTCTCTCTACCAGAGCTTCTGCTGTTCATAACCAGAGCCGCTGGTTTCACTAACCAGACTTGGAATATAATTCGACATTCAGGACCAGAGCCCCTCTGGTTTCTCTTCTAAAGCTTCTGGTCTTCACGACCAGAGCCTCTGGTTGAACCAACCAGAACTTCACTAATATAAATGATCTTTAGATAAACTCTCAATCAATAAGATAACCTTTTTCATAAAGGAACAAATATAAAAAGTTCATGTTCGACCAGAGCCTCTGGTTGAACTAACCAGATCTTCTGGTTCAAAAGACATGCCCAACCAGAGCCCCTCTGGTTCAACGTGAAAGTCAACCAGAGCTTTTCTTGTCTGTTTTTCATAAAAAGATTCTAAGTATAAAATTCTTTTCTTAAATATTTAAAATATGATTTTGACGTGAAAATGCTTAACAAAATATACAACACATCTAATCCAGTTAATACATTTTAGTAAAAACTTGCTCATCCTTCAAATCAATAACTAAAATCCTCTGGTCCAATGATGAGAACCAACCAGAGCCCCTCTGATTCCTCATGATAATAACCATTATGTTTCAAAACACTTTTAACCAATACCAATGGTCATAAGCCAAGTTTTCCCCTTCCCAATAGCATCAATACCATTATTTCTAATAAGAACAATATTTTTGAGTTCTCAAATCACAAAGAAGTAAGGACTCAAATCTATTGTAGTCTCAAAAGACATAATAGCAAGAGCTATAATATTCACATACAATTGCCACACTTATATCCAAAGGTACACCTCTCCTTGATATGCCACCCTTATTCCAAAAGACACATCTCCTTGATATGCCACCCTTATTCCAAAAGACACATCTCCTTGATATCCCACCCTTATTCCAAAAGACACCTGTCCTTGATATGCCACCCTTATTTCTTCTTCAAAATCTATGAACTAGTTCGGATGAAGGACCGCAGTCACAACCATCTTATCGAATCCTCATTCTTAGTTTTATCCATAAAAACCTTTCAAACTCAAGAACAATCTTCTCTTTCAAAGATTTCCAAAACATCACTGTTTCTTTTAAATCCTCAAAACACGATATCATTTCCAAAACTGATTTAAAGAAGCAAACTCTTCTTTATCTTTCCAACAATAACCGTAACACCTTTAAAACTATCAAAATAGTTTTACCATCTTTTCTTCAAAACCAACATCAAAACTCATAGCATATCATCAACAATATAACTCACAGTTTATAAACAAAGGTAGTTTTAAAAGAAAACTCACAATTTATACTAAACAGTAGTTTAAAAACTCACAGTTATAATCAACGGTAGTTTTAAAAACTCACCTTATCAAACAGACGTCTTGATGATAAACACACAGCAACAGCTTATTCTTAACACAGAATCTTGAAGAACACTTTAGCTTACACACACAAGTTCTTTTCTAAAAGAGTGACAATGATAAGGATAGCCTTATCAAACTCTTCTTTAAATATCCTCACCTAGGCGGTGGAGGATTTTAATAATAAAACTTCAAAGGCGGTGAAAGCTTTTGTACAATAGAAATAACCTTGGGCGGTGGATTTTGCATTATAAAATTCATGTTTTCTTAACCATGAAGATATAAGCTTTTARATAATAAAATAATGTCCACCCAAATAATTTATCACAATTATACACCACCTTATGCATGTTTCACACCACATGCATACATGTATAAATCATATATGTCATGACACCTTTTCACCTATATGCATATTTCATGTAATCCACATAATAAGCACGTATAAATTACCTCAACCCAAGTTATGTGAAACCCGGTTATAACACATAGAATTTAGGAGATTATGTTTTACATTGATGTATAAAAGGAGGTGTCCTCTTCAGGTTAAAATACATGAAGAATTGCAAACTTTGAATACCATCCTACTATAGAGATTTCTTGAGAGAATACTTAGTTAGATTGAGAAATTATTCTTATACTCTTCTTCTAGTATAAAGCAATCAATTTTTTCAAACCTATCATCATTCATATTAGTTATTGTTTAAATCTGTTAACCTAGTTCAAACTACACAGTACTTGCTTCCACTCAAACTCTATGAAAAGTGTGTTTCTTGATACTTAAGAAGAATCTGGGTTGTCTACACATTCAAATCCTAAACTGGATTCGTATGCGAAAATATCTATTTTGAAGAAACAAATCTCTAAACATGAAGATGAACTCAAGTTTGAAAAAGAATTAAATCTTGGTGCTCAAAATGAAATTTTAATCAAATCTAATGAGCTTAATGAATAAATTTTAGGGTTGACCATGCATCTGGTTTGTAAGGACAAAATACATGAGTTTAACTAACAAAAGATTTCAGAGCTTGAAAAGGAATAGAGTTCGTGTTTTGATGACCAAACCGAGTTGATGAGTAAAATTAGTAAGCTTGAGGAAGAAATTAAAACATCTTTTAGTTCAATGGATAAAAATTCAGAGATTACTCATATTGAATCCACTGTTATTTGCAAATTAAATCTCTCTAAAAGCATTTTTGAAACATGAGAGTCTTCTGGAGTTAAATATCAAAATGATTTTAAGAATACTCAGAAATCTGTTAAATCCGTTCAAAATGTTAAAGCTGAATGTTCATCTATCAAATCTGCTACTAATTCAAAATTTTTATCTATGACAAATCTAAAAGGCGTGGCTATATTTGCAAGAAGAATAATTCTTCATAGAATAAATATGAAAATGCTTCAAAAGCTTATTCTTCTATAAAGAACTCAAAAGCAAACTACAATATCTTTAATTGTAACTCTTTCAAGAAAAAAATGTAATTTGGGAGCTGATCTGAAGAATGCTAAAAAGTTTTCTCATTCAGATCTTCTCTCTATTTCTTCTAAACATGTACCTTGCAACTATTGTGGCTCAAACTTCCTTGCCATAAATGGCAAATATAAATATTTTATTAGTTCAAAGGACTCCATATTTCAATAAGATATTTTACATAAGTCTAAAGCTATAAATGGTTCGTGGTTTAATAAGAATAGTGCTTCAAAGAGAAATTTTTCAAAACCAAAATTTCAAAAAGAGGAACCATATTTTATTGATGTAATGTTTGTTTGGAAATGGGTTCCGAAGCAAAAGTATGATGGCGCGTTAAAGCTATATCTAATAATGTTCTTGATGCTAACCCTAAAAGTTTCTAACCGATTGTTTTGGCAGATTTTTAGATAACTAAGTCTAGAACTCGGTTCCAGTGTTGTTGACTTCTAGATAAATCGGTATAGAACTGGAACTTTAGCGATTTAGCTTCTAAATATCTCAGTTTAGAACATGTACTTCAGTGTTTGTTATGACTTCTGAACAAGACAGTTCAATTTAAAGCTAGAATTGTTAGGAATATTGATGTTCATCTTCCACTTTGTACACAAGTCAAGGGGGAGTCTCTAAAATTCTAACATGTTTGTGTATGAGTTGAATTCAAGGAGGAGCATCACAACCATTATTCAATTTAATTTGAAACTTAGGTATATCTTTCTAAACTAAAAATCTCAATATGTTTAAAAGAAGGACAATTTCTAAGTATATTAAAATATTTTCTAGATGTTCAAACCACTTCTTTGAACTCAAAAAGATTTTATCATTCTAAAAAGTGAGGATTTAAATGATTTTCATTTAAATTATGTCTGTAACAGAGAGCTTCTTCTATAGATTGACGAAATCAATTGTCAAAGCAGAGATGTTTTCTTTTAGGTCAGAACGAAAATACCTAGATATGAAACATACCTGGGAGTCGGAGTCTGATCCAAACTCTTCTCTGTCATTCTCAATAGCCATCCCATAGAAATCGGCTTGGTCTTCTTCTTCGGATGAGGAGTCAGAGACCCAGTTCTGTTGTTGAGCCATGAGGCTCCTTTGTGATCGATTGTACTGGTACCTGTTTTTGTAGTACAGTTCGTCTTTCACTAGAGGGCCTCTGCACTATTTGGAGTAGTGCCCCCTCTTGCCGCATCTGAAACATCGAACACCTTGCTTCTACTGGTCCGATGGCTCTTCCTCCTTGTTGTTTAAAACAGAGGAAGGGTTCTTTCCTTTGAAAGCTCTGCCTCGACTGTGATCATTCTGCTTTCCTCGCTTATCGAAGACCTCCTTCCCAAACTTTATTTGGAACTCCTTGGTGATCAGGGCCAAGGATGGTGCAAAAGCACTAATATCGTCATCTTCAGAGCTAGATGCTCTATTTTCTTCATCGCTCTCCATGATGAGAGCCTTCTTTCATTTCCTCCTTTATTCCTTGGATCTACGCTCTTTGTGTGGCTGGCTAAATCCTGTCTCTTTTGAATCAGAGACAAGAGCCAGAGGTCCACCCAGAGCGACCTTGGCTTTCTGCACGTATTGCTCTTGATCTTGCAGAGTCCCATATACGTCGTGCAACGTCCATTGCTCCAAATCATGATTCGCCTGGAGAGACACGTCAGGTTTCCCCATTCTGCATTCAATCACTTCAAGAAGAGCATGTTGTTCTCCTCTTGAGTTTTGATCATGTCACATTTGTGACACTTGTTAATCAGAGTATTGAACCTGTGATAAGTCTGTTCTAAAGACTCATCGGGAAGCGCCTGAAAACTTTTGTACTCATTCAAGGATTGAGCACGACGGTTTTTCATCATCTTTATACCTCCTTCCAACTTATTTTCCAGTTGATCCTGAAGTTCCCAAATCATACAAATCAGAAATAATCTTTAAGATCAAGATCAAGAACAAGAGTAGAGAGAGATTTTCACCAAATCTTCAATTGATTTCTTTGATAGAGAATTACAGATTGATTACATCTCTAATCAGATTAACAAGTGAACTAACTATAATTAAGAGACTAATTACTATTTATACTAAGGAAAATAGTAAAGCCTAACTATTACAAAACAATACAAAGGGAGAACTTGAATACAACTTTAAAGCACAATCTTGAACCCAACAATCTCTCCCTTTGGATTTAAGTTCGAACTCTTGTAAATCTGGTCTTTCAGAGTCCGAGCAGTTTCTCCAGCCTCCTCAGTGCATTCCGATACTACAATTTTTCTTCAAGCAAATTCAAGGCATTAATCAGCAAATACCTATCTTTCGGACTCATCCTCTCCGACTCCGTAGCTTTATCATTATTAACTCTCCTCGTATCAAGCGCCCGTCTCACCATTCGTAGAGTAGCATCAGAAAATTTATTCAGCTCACTAAATCTCATGAACTTCTTTATCCGACCCTCGGCATCGTATATCACCCCAAACTCCGGTTGTTAAAAAATCATGTAAAACGGATAAGCTTCAATATCTTCCAGCTCTTGATCAGATCTCTTCAAGTTAATGATTCTTTGATTGTCTTCAAGACCCATTTGGACATCAAGAACCACAGACACCTTGACATGACTTCGCATAAACCTTTTAATTGCATTAAGAGCCACAAGTTGTTATAACCAGGTTTGAGACAACCTGGGTTGAGGTAATTTATACATGTTTATTATGTGGATTACGTGAAATATGCATATCTAAATAGAAATGCATGAACTATATATGTGAAATGTGAACATGATATTGTGCATGCATATATCTGAAAAGATGGCATGATATGTATGTAATTTATACATGTATGCATGTGGTGTGAAACATACATAAGGTGGTGCATAATTACGATAAGTTATTCGGGTGAAAACATTATTATATTATTTAAAATTTTATACCTTCATGGTTAAGAAATCATGAATTTTATTATGAAAAACCCACCACCCAAGGTTATTTCTATTGGATAAAGCTTTCACCGCCTATGAGTTTTATAATTAAAATAATCTCCACCGCCATGGTGAGAGTATTTAAAGAAATAAAAAGATAAGATTCTATATTATCATTTCATTTGAAGAAAAATCTGTTGAAAGAGAAAAAGAGTGTTGTGGCRGTGAGAARTGTTCTTGAACAAATMTTTTGTTCAAAGCTGTTTGAAGAGCTTGTGATTTGCTGTGTGTTTTTAAAAACTACAGAATTTGTGATTGTTAAGGTGAGTTTGTTTAAACTACCGTTAATTATAAACTATGAGTTTTATAATTACTGTTGATTATACACTGTGAGTTTTTGATGACTATAATCTTTATATATTTTATTATATAAACTGCTGGGTTTTGATATTGGTTTTGAAGAAAAGATGGTAACACTATTTTGATAGTTTAAAGGTGTTATTGTTATATATTTGTGTATTAAAAACCATTTTGGGAAACATAAAGAAGAGATTACTTCTGTAAAATAATTTTGAAATGATATCCAATTGAAAGGATACAAAAGGATTTGAGTTTGGAAATATTATTGCAAGAACTGGTTGTTCTTGAATATTTAGAGTTTTGATGATAAAACTGTTGGTTGAAGACTATAGAGAATATTCTTTTAAGACGATTGTGATTTTGATATGTCTTCATTTGGAATTAATCTATAGATTTTATGGATAAAACTATGAAAGAGGATTCGATAAGATGGTTGTGACTGCAGTCCTTCATCCGAACTAGTTCATAGATTTTGAAGAAGAAATTAGGGTGGCATATCAAGAAGAGGTGTCTTTTCGAATAAGGGTGGCATATCAAGGAGAGGTGTCTTTTGAATATAAGGGTGGCAATTGTGTGTGAATATTATAGCTCTTATTATTATGTCTTTTAAGATTACAATAGATTTGAGTCCTTACTTCTTTGTGATTTAAGAACTCAAATATATTGTTATTATTAGAAATAATAGTATTGATGTTATTGAGAAGGGAAAAACTTGGCCTATGGCCATTGTTATTGGTTAAAAGTGTTTTGGAACAGATTGGTCATTTTTATGAGGATTCAGAGGGGCTCTAGTTGTTCCTTGTAAGGAACCAGAGGGGCTCTGGTTTGTCCTCATTATTGGACCAAAGGATTCTGGTTATTGATTTGGAGAATGAGCAAGTTTTTACTAAATGTACTAATTGGACCAGAGGCTCTGTATCTATTGATAAGAGCTTCTATGTCAAAATCATATTTTTATAACTTTTAAGAAAAGAATTTTATACTTAGAATCTTTTTATGGAAAACAGACCAGAGAGGCTCTGGTTGGCTTACACGTTGAACCCGAGAGGCTCTGGTTGATCATGTCTTTTGAAACAGAAGCTCTGGTTAGTACAACCAGAGGCTCTGGTCGAGAAACCAGAAGCTCTGGAAGAAAGACCAGAAGGGCTCTGGGCCTGGATGTTGAAATATATTCCAAGTGTGGTTTGGAACCAGAGGCCCGATGGACCGAAGCAGTATGTTTTTACTTTTGCTTCATAAGATGAATTATTTGAAATAAATGTTTTGGTGATCTTCACCCTGCATTACATAAAAGGGAACCTCACTAGACATTCATGTCTAACCCTCATTGCGTGTTTTCAAAAATATGTGTGCAGGTAATGATAATAAGGGAAAGATCATTATATGAATTACTTCCCTATGTGCTTAGCTGTTTGGAATCATAGATGGTAGGATGCAAGAGCATGTACTTTTGATATTTTTGACTTGCGTATTTACATTATAGACTCTTGTATCAATGACCTATGTGGGGGAAAACATGTGTCTTATATATGAAATATGTGTTATATGCAATGTATGGAGTGGGGGTGTTACATAGTTGGTATCAGAGCCTAGGTTTAAGGGATTTAGGTATATACATGCATGATACCTAGACTTAAACTAGTTCATTGCATATTAGGGTTCCAGACATAGTTAGCACCTTTGGAATAAATATAATAAGTTAAGAGATCAGTGTGTAAGGTATTTTCGGATTACATCTGGCCAATGTAATTTTTGAATCTACAGGTACAGGCAGAATTGAAGTTACTCCATCAATTCCAATTCTCAATAACAGGGAAGGAGATATAAAGATGTTTCTAACTTGTAAACCACCAACCTTCTCGGGAGAAAGTGATCCAATTAAAGCTATGTGTTGGATAAAGGAAATGGAGTCTGTATTCAATACAATCCGATGTGCAGAAACAGATAAAGTCAGGTTTGCATTCTCGGTGTTAAAATCAAATGCGTTATTTTGGTGGGAAGTAAAATCCTTAGCCAGAACAGATATTTTGCAAACTATGACATGGTTAGAGTTTGTCAACAGATTCAAGGAGCAGTTTTGCCCAAAAGCTGCCGTTAGACAAATGGAAAAAGACTTTCTAAAATTGGAATAAGAAAACAGAACTGTAAGGGAATATACAGAGAAATTCATCGAATATTCAAGATTTGCATAACATTATATTTCCTCAGAATCTAGAAAAGTTGAAAGGTATATTTGGGGATTGAAACCATCAATCCGAGAATTTGTCATAGCCATGAATCCGGCTACATTTTCATTGACTGTTGATGTAGCGGAGGTAACAGAAAGAAACAAGAACATAAAAGAAGAAGGGAAAGCAATAGAAAAGAGGAAATGGGAAGGTCCATCAACCGGATACAAAGGACAAAAAGTTGTAAATCTTGGAAACAGGCCCATACAAATATTTAATGAAAGGACTTGTCCCCGATGTCATCAAGTTCATCAGGGAGAATGCAGGATTGAGCTAAGGAAATGTTATAAATGCGGTGAAACAGGTCATTTGTCGAATGTTTGCCCATCAGTTAAAAGGTGTTTTAATTGTAATTCTCCAGATCACCTCAAACCAAATTGTCCACAATTGAAAGCCCCACAGTTAACCATGGGGAGCAATACATCAACAGGCCGAGGAAGACCAAATATGGGCAGAGGAGCAACGGGTGGGGCGCGGGGTCGATCTTTTCAAATGACCAAACATGAAGCAGAAACTACACCYGAKGTWGTAACAGGTACATTTTTCGTGAACTCCTTACATGCTAAAGTATTATTTGACTCGGGTGCAAACTTCTTGTTTGTATCCCTATCATTTACCTTATGTGCTCGTATGAATTCTGTGCCACTTGACTATAAGTTAGTAGTTGATACTGCTAATGGTCAAGTATCTGTGAGTTATATGTTTAAAAACTGCACTATCATGATTGAGGATTGTGAGCTACCCATCCGATTGTTTCCCATGCCTTTGAAGGAATTTGATGTGGTAGTATGAATGGATTGATTGGCAGAAAATAAGGCCAGCATCGTATGCAATGAAAAGATGATTAGAATTATGTTACCCAACAGAGGGACACTCGTAATTTATGGTGATCATCAGGATCATAGTACCAGTTTGCTATCTGTGATAAAAGCCAAAAAATGTATCCAAAAGAAATGCCAAKGATTTTTAGCTTACATAATTGATGCTAAGAAAGAACAGATTAAGCAAGAATTAATTCCGGTTGTCTGTGAATATTCTGAAGTCTTTCCAGAAGACTTGTCAGGGCTACCTCCAGTTAGAATTATTGAATTTGAGATTAATTTGATACCTGGAGCAGCACCTGTAGCAAAAGCACTGTACAGATTAGCTCCATCAGAATTAAAAGAACTGGTTACACAATTAAAGGATTTGTCCAACAAGGGATTTATCAAGCCAAGTACTTCACCATGGGGAGCTCCAGTTCTGTTTGTGAAAAAGGAAGATGGCACTATGCGTATGGGTATTGATTATCGAGAGTTAAACAAATTGACCATAAAGAACAAATATCCATTACCCAGAATCGATGATTTGTTTGATCAACTAGTAGGAGCTAGTTACTTCTCAAAGATTGATTTGCGATTAGGATACCACCTATTGAAAGTCAAAGAAAGTGATATAGCAAAAACAACATTTCGAACCAGGTATGGGCACCATGAATTCTTGGTTATGCCATTTGGTTTGACAAACGCACCTACAGCTTTCATGAATCTAATGAATCGAATATGTAGAGAATACCTTGATAAATTTGTCATTGTATTTATCGATGATATTCTTATATACTCCAAAACCCAAAAAGAGCATGCAAAACATCTTCGATTGATTCTTAAGATTTTGAAAAGAGAAAAGTTGTATGCTAGAATATCAAAGTGTGAATTTTGGCTAAGAGAAGTTCAGTTTTTGGGGGATTTATATCTGAGGATGGAGTAAAGGTAGACCCAGCAAAGATTGAAGGCATTGCAAAATGGGAGGCACCAAAAACACCATCTGAAATTCGAAGTTTCTTGGGATTGGCAGGCTATTACCTCAAGTTTATTCAAGATTTCTCTAAAATAGCCATGCCTTTGACGAAATTAACTCGAAAGAATGTTAAATTTCAGTGGGAAGAAGAACAGCAGAAAGCCTTTCAGTTATTAAAAGATCATCTTTGCAGCGCCCCGATACTATCATTACTCGATAGAACTGAAGACTTTGTGGTATATAGTGATGCATCAAAGTTAGGTTTAGGTTGTGTCTTGATGCAAAGAGGGAAAGTCATATCGTATGCATCTCGACAATTAAAAGATCATGAAAAGCACTTTCCAACTCACGACATGCAATTGGCGGTCGTGGTTTTTGCTTTAAAGATTTGTAGGCATTACCTATTGGGAAACAAAGTGTGAAATTTATACAGATCACAAAAGCCTACAACACTTGTTCAACCAGAAGGATCTGAATATGAGGCAGCGACGATGGATTGAATTAGTTAATGACTATGACTGTGAAATTTTGTATCACCCAGGAAAGGCTAATGTTGTAGCCGATGCTCTGAGCCGTAAGGAGAAAAGTGGAACTATCAAGGCAGTGGCGATGAAAATAAGTTTAAACCCAGATTTGCATAAGAAAATACAGAGATGCCAAACAGAGGCTGTCAAGGAAGAAAACAAGAAATCAGAAAAAGTGGGTAAGATAATTTCCATCATGAAGCCGAATGGGGAAGGAATATTATGTTTCCAAGGTCGGATATAGGTACCAAGTTATGGGAATACTTGAGAAACCATCCAAAATGAAAGCCACGAGTCCCATTATTCCATCCATCCAGGTACCAACAAGATGTATAAAGATATGAAGGCATTTTATTGGTGGCCAGKTCTCAAGAAAGACATYGCAAGATATGTAGAACGATGYTTAACTTGTTTGCAAGTTAAAATAGAGCATCAGAGACCCTATGGCAATCTACAATCATTGGAAATACCGATGTTGAAATGGGATCACATTACGATGGACTTTATCATAAAATTACCCCGAACTCCAAAAGCTTATGACGCAATATGGGTAATAGTGGACTGTCTATCAAAGTCTGCACATTTCCTACCAATGAAAGAGACTTATTCATTGGGAAGATTAGCTCAAATCTATATTAAAGAAATTGTGACTAGACATGGAGTTCCATTGTCTATCATATCTAATAGAGACAGTCGCTTTACTTCAAAGTTCTGGGAAAGTCTGGAAAGAGCTTTGGGATCACAAATTAGATCAAGTACGGCTTATCACCCACAAACGGATGGACAAAGTGAAAGAACCATCCAAACTCTCAAAGATATGTTGAGATCTTGTGTCATCGACTTCGGGGGATCGTGGGAAGAACATTTGCCATTGATAGAATTTGCCTACAATAATAGTTATCACTCCAGCATCCAACCGACACATTATGAAGTCCTATATGGAAGAAAATGCCGAACGCCATTATGTTGGAATGAGGTAGGTGAAAAACAGTTGACAGGTCCCGAAATTGTGCAAGTAACGTCTTAAAAGATTAACCAGATTCTAGCAAAAATCAAAATTGCCCAGGATCGAAATAAAAGCTATGCCGACAAACGAACAAAACCGATTGAATTTAACGTAGGTGACTTTGTAATGTTAAAGGTATCTCCATGGAAAGGTGTTACGAGATTTGGGAAGAAAGGTAAGCTTAGTCCAAGGTATATTGGACCATTCAGAATCTGCAAAAGAATTGGACCGTTAGTTTATCAGTTGGAATTACCAGGAGAACTCCGCTTAATTCACAGCACCTTTCATGTATCAAATCTACGCAAATGTTTGGCAGACTCAAGTTTAGCAATACCACTTCCTGAGATTAAAATTGACAATAAGCTGAGTTTTATCGAGACACCAGAGGCAGTAACTGACAGAAAGACCATAGTATTGAGAAACAAGGAGATCAGTTTAGTAAAAGTGCAATGGCGTTTTCATAAGGGTTCAGAAGCAACTTGGGAATTAGAATCTGATATGAAAACCCAATATCCGTGGTTATTTTAATAAGTGAATTCCAGGACGAAATTATACATGTTTATTATGTGGATGACGTGAAATATGCATATCTAAGTAGAAATGCATGAACTATGTATGTGAAATGTGAACATGATATTGTGCATGCATATATGTGAAAAGATGGCATGATATGTATGTAATTTGTACATGTATGCATGTGGTGTGAAACATACATAAGGTGGTGCAAAATTGCGATAAGTTATGCGGGTGAAAACATTATTATATTATTTAAAAACTTATACCTTCATGGTTAAGAAATCATGAATTTTATWATGAAAAACCCACCACCCAAGGTTATTTCTATTGGATAAAGCTTTCACCGCCTATGAGTTTTATAATTATAATAATCTCCACCGCCATGGTGAGAGTATTTAAAGAAATAAAAAGATAAGATTCTATCTTATCATTTCATTTGAAGAAAAATCTGTTCAAAGAGAAAAAGAGTGTTGTGACAGTGAGAAGTGTTCTTGAACAAATCTTTTTGAAGAGCTTGTGATTTGTTGTGTGTTTTAAAAACTACAGAATCTGTGATTGTTAAGGTGAGTTTGTTTAAACTACCATTAATTATAAACTGTGAGTTTTATAATTATTGTTGATTATACACTGTGAGTTTTTGATGACTATAATCTTTATATATTTTATTATATAAACTGCTGGGTTTTGATATTGGTTTCGAAGAAAAGATGGTAAAACTATTTTGATAGTTTAAAGCTGTTATTGTTATATATTTGTGTATTAAAAACCATTTTGGGAAAGATAAAGAAGAGATTACTTCTTTAAAATAATTTTGAAATGATATCCTATTGAAATGATACAAAAGGATTTGAGTTTGGAAATATTTTTGCAAGAACTGGTTGTTCTTGAATATTCAGAGTTTTGATGATAAAATTGTTGGTTGAAGACTATAGAGAATATTCTTTTAAGACGATTGTGATTTTGATCTGTCTTCATTTGGAATTAATCTATATATTTTATGGATAAAACTATGAATGAGGATTCGATAAGATGGTTATGACTGTGGTCCTTCATCCGAACTAGTTCATATATTTTGAAAAAGAAATAAGGGTGGCATATCATAGAGAGGTGTCTTTTGGAATAAGGGTGACATATCAAGGAGATGTGTTTTTTGGAATAAGGGTGGCATATCAAGGAGATGTGTCTTTTGGATATAAGGGGTGGCAATTGTGTGTGAATATTATAGCTCTTACTATTATGTCTTTTAAGATTACAATAGATTTGAGTCCTTACTTCTTTGTGAGTTGAGAACTCAAAGATATTGTTCTTATTAGAAATAATAGTATTGATGTTATTGAGAAGGGAAAAACTTGGCCTATGGCCATTGTTATTGGTTAAAAGTGTTTTGGAACAGAATGGTCATTTTTATGAGGAATCAGAGAGGCTCTGGTTGTTCCTTGTAAGGAACCAGAGGGGCTCTGGTTGTTCCTTGTAAGGAACCAGAGGGGCTCTGGTTGGTCCTCATTATTGTACCAAAGGATTCTGGTTTTTGATTTGGAGAATGAGCAAGTTTTTACTAAATTTACTAATTGGACCAGAGGCTCTGTATCTATTGATAAGAGCTTATATGTCAAAATCATATTTTTAGAAGTTTTAAGAAAAGGATTTTATACTTATAATCTTTTCATGAAAAACAGACCAGAGAGGCTCTGGTTGGCTTACATGTTGTACCCGAGAGGCTCTGGTTGATCATGTCTTTTGAACCAGAAGCTTTGGTTAGTACAACCAGAGGCTCTGGTCGAGAAACCAGAAGCTCTGGAAGAAAGACCAAAGGGGCTCTGGTCCTGGATGTTGAAATATATTCCAAGTGTGGTTTGGAACCAGAGGCCCGATGGACCGAAGTAGTATGTTTTTAGTTTTGCTTCATAAGATGAAATATTTGAAATAATGTTTTGGTGATCTTCACCCTGCATTACATAARARGGAACCTCACTAGACATTCATGTCTAACCCTCATTGCGTGTTTTCAAAAATATGTGTGCAGGTAATGATAATAAGGGAAAGAGCATTATGTGAATTACTTCCTTATGTGCTTAGCCGTGTTGGAAGCATAGATGCTAGGATGCAAGAGCATGTACTTTTGGAATTTTTGGCTTGCGTATTTACATTATAGACTCTTGTATCAAGGACCTATGTGGGGGAAAACATGTAACCTATATATGAAATATGTGTTATATGCAACGTATGGAGTGGGGATGGTACACAAGTACTCCTTCTCTTTTGTTTGTCATATTTCGGATTTCGTGGTACATATGCTCTAGATCTTCTAAGTACAAGTTGGAGAAATCAGCTTCGTTAAACACCCAGGCCTTATCATCTTGTCGTGTCACTGTGAATACTGGATACCAGACTCTAAGAAGTCTTTGAGTATCAATTTGTTTGATTGTCACTACTCGATGTTTGGTCCGAACTTGGTTGATCGGGAGGCGCTTTGCTTTGTGGAAGTGCTTACACTTCATACGATAGTCTTTGGTTTCTTTGTGAATACCAAGAATCTTATCCGCACTAAGAGCTTTGCGGTGTCGGAGGAAGATGCCAAAAAAAACATCTTCAAGATAAGGCTCTCTAATTCTTGCCCTGTCATAGCCTGGAAAGTTCGCACGAATTGTAAACGGCACATAATTCTTTGTATCAGTCGGATCAAATGCCGCTCTAGGAGTATCGGACGCACCAACTTCAACTGTAGTGGACGGTTCAGGTAATGTTTGATGATCACCCTGGAACGGGAAGACAGGATCTTCATCATTAATGTCTGCTTCAAAGTCAAAATATACTCCAGTTGATTCATCAATGTTTTCAATATCTTCTCCAAAATCCTGCTCTCCACCCAGTTCATTGGCAAATGCTTCATTAAAACCAACATTGGCCGAAAAATCCAATAGCAGCCTTGTTCCTACTGTGGAGTCCGCCAGCTTTTCAACCATTGGCTCGATCGCTCGATTTGTCTCCAAAACTTCATCATCTTCCACAATTATTGGCTCAGTAGTTCTTTCCCTTGTAGATTCAGGAACAGAACTTTCGTCGTTAACATCTTGAGAAGTTGCCTCTTTTTCAACACTTTGAGCACGAGCAGACCACTCAGCCAGCCTCTATATTTTTCTCTCCCCCTCATAATGATCAGAATCGTCCGGATCATCATGCCTTCATTTGCATGAGGTGGCTTGAGCTTGGCAAGTCTCTTTTAGGATAGATACCCGTTCAGAGAGGGCATCAATTGAACTTTTAAGGGCTAGAGTGCTTGATGTGATTAACTTACTAACTTTGTTGAAGTTAGAAGCAACAACATCCTGAAAGGCCAAAAACTCTGAGGCTCTAATTGTGGGGTTTTCATCAATTTGCTGTATGAGGAGCCCAACCAGATCTGCATCTTCCGCATCAGGGTTTTCGGTTGACATCAGTTTGGCATACAATAAGGATTTAAGCTCATCCACCGATTGCTCTTGTACCGTCGGAGGCTCAGGTACAGACGGTGGTGATGGCGCAGACGGTCGATCTTTTACTGCTGGCTCCTTCCCCTTCAACAATCTTTTGAGAGTGGAAATTTGAGCTTCCATGTTATCTTGAACAGCCTTTAGGGCACCGTCCAAATATTCCCTCGACACGAAGTCTGGTAAGATCACTCCTGGATCACTTAGATTACCAGTTGAGACAACAGTTGAATAAACTGTTGTGCCTACGTTCAGTGTTGGCAAAATGGTAGCACTAGTAGGACTTCCGACCGATCATTGTGGTTGGTCAAAAGACACCACTCTAATCGTTTCGACAAGTTCACTAAGAACCGCAATGGTAGAAACAGATGCTTGAGACTCTTGTGTACCTAAGTGTATAGGCTTTAGACTCGAGGTGCACAGAATCGAAGTCGTAGGTTGGGGCAGCAGCCTATTTATTTGAATATCTACATTCTCCTAGTGAGAAGTAGATAGAGTATATGCTATATCCCCGTGATGAAATGAAACAACTGGTTGTTGAGAACCAGTTGAGTGATCGGGTTGGTTGTGCAAGTGCATAACTGGGCTAGCTATGTCTTTTCAATACCAACAGTCAACGGATGAATGTCGATAGCAGATGTGGGTGCCCGGCTATGTGTTTCAGCTAGAATAGGAGCTTGTTCTTCATTTTGTTCTCCACTTACACAATCACCATCTTTTTCTACTTCCCTTGCACTCAACTCTCAATATTTTCAACTTTAACTCCCTCATCACCTTCTTCTACTGGAATATCTGAAACATCTTCCAGCATGCGATCATAATCATCATATCTGACTCCAAAATCATCAACATTGAACGATAGAGAATGCAGACTTCGACAAGTCTGAGGAGCTTCAAACTCTGAAAAAATATCTTCAATATTGTCAACCACTGCTCCGAGTTGAATATTCTGAGAAAGAATCAGTTGAGCAGGGTTGTTAGCATCATCATCATCATTGTCGTTGTCATCACCCTGAGCTACCTAGTTATCGGATATCATATTTTTCGAACTTGATGAAGTCAAGGAAGTACTATCTGTTGAAGTACTATGCTGATCAGAGGCTCCTCGCTCCTCATCACCCATCTAATTTAAATTTTCTCTCAACACACAGCCCTGTTCAGGTAACCCTTGTTCCTGAACACTCTCACCTACAACTATACCCTCTCTCAGAGCTGAGGCATAGGATGATTCAGGGGTAAGTTCAACCGGTTCTGGTTGAATAATAGGATCTATCAATCTCCTATAGTCTACAACACACTAAGCCCTCTGATCAGCAAAGGCAAGTAGCTCGAGAGGGATTTCCATAATGGAGTCCAAATCTTCAACTTTGGTATGTTGCCGAATGCGAGTCATGACTAACGACGGCCCAATTTCACTGTTTGTCCTGGCCGGAATGTCATCGTTTGAGTTCATCATGGCTTTTATGATAGTTGAAGAAATCGTTGAAATGGCACGAACTTTCTAGCTTTAGACGAAAATCATTTAGCGTTGATGAGCTCGACTAGTTCGTTCCATATTATGAGCGCATAATCGTACTTGCACGTAAATACTATCCCATGGAAGAACTTCAGGAACGAACTACTTCAAGTGTCGATTCCCGCAGTTTTTGATGTTAGGCATCTGTTGAGGATTGAGAACAGGATATGCCAGATTGACGGTAGGAATCGTTGTTTGAATTATGACGGATTAGTCAACTCTTGCCAGTATCCTAACCGTTTGATATCATGGTAGAGTTCGTCATCGGTCACAAGTGTTTCAAAACCTGTCGAGCCTGGTCCCAAAAGGCGTAGTATTCTTCAGAGTCATTTTAGCGTCAAACGACTGACATACTCATCTATGCTTCCTTCGAAGTAGTATGTATCTCCGTCTTTGACCAATATTAGTGTATTCCGAAACTGCTGAAGGTATATCATAGGGACAGGTGTATGGGCAGAAATGGAATATGAAATTGGATGTCCGCGAAGGATTTCTGGAATAGTTTGGTATTCGGCGGGCATATCAAAGTTAAAAGAATGGTTATTGGGCTTTATTTCGAGAAACTGGCTTTGTGGGAGTAGAATTTCTTCGGGTAAGGCATTATTTGTGGGCTAGTTTTGGTTATTGATGATATCAGATCTGACCGAAGGAATATGGGATTCCTCGTCAGACTGATGATGTTGGTCAGCCATTTGTACCTATAAAATCCGAAAATATTAGATCCCGAATTAATGAAACAAAGCTAGTTTCTCAAAAAAAATATGTAAAATAAATTGAAAATTTTTTAAAAAAATCAAGACATTCTAAAAAAAATTAACAAAGAAAAATCCTAAACAAAAATAAACTAAAACATAAAAAAAAATTAAACTAAAAAAATTTACTTAAACGAAAAAAAAATTGAATATAGGAAAAAAATTATTCTAAAAAAATGACTAAAAGAAATTTTTTTAAAAATAAATTAAAACAAAAAAAATTCAACCGGATTAGAAATCCGGTCAACAAAAAGAAACAAAGAAAATCTAACACAAATTCTAAACCGGACAATTATGAACCGGATTAAGGTTGATCGGAGTGAACTGCGGTGAATAATCCGGTCAAAACTCAAAAACATTAAAAAACTCTAAATCGACCAAAACTAACCTAAACTAAAATATAAATCGGACAACTCTAAAACAACTTATTAACACTAAAACCAGTTTTAATAGAATTGATTTTAGGGGTTTGATTCATTTTAAGCTTTAATCGATTTAACAGTCCAAAATGAGTATCTTGACAAATTAGATTCAAGGTTTATTTTCAGAATCAAAATGTGTTGGGTTTGAGAATGAGCATTATTGTTGTATTCAAGTTTCTCCATATCTTACATGTTTTTGTCATAGTGAAGCTTTATTACTTCCTTAGTATAAATAGTATTTTCCTTTGTAATTGTCATTATCAAATCATTAGCAGATTGTAATCAGATTTAGAGCTGTAATTTTCTCTCAATCAAGGAAATTAAATTTGGTGATCTATTCTTTCTATTCTTACATTCATCGTGTTCTTGAAGATTGATATCATATTTGTATGAATTTTGGAATTCACAATTAGTATCAGAGCAGACTGCAACAGTTTTGATTAGAGGATTAAACGAATTTGAACAAATTTGCACGAATTTTAGTGGATTGATCGATCTGGGTTTTGATGTTCTTCATCTGTTCATAGTGTTCTTCATCCAAAATTTATTTTTGAGCTTATTTTGGTTAATTTTTTATTGTTAATTGAAAATTTTTGCATCGCTAGATTCGCATTTGAGTTACGAACAACTTTGATTTACATTGTTTTTGATTTTAAACAAGTTTTGAACCCGATTTTATCGATTTTTGAGTTTTCGTATTCTGTTGAATGTTCTTCAAAACTCATAATTTTTCATGTTTTGATCCAATTTTTTGGTAAAAAGTGTGAAATTTGTGTTTTTGGTTGAACTTTAGTCCCGTTAACTCTTGATCGGTTTAGGTTGTAATCCGT